>NC_132923.1:127170828-127480828 GCF_047675955.1 Chlorocebus sabaeus
GTGGCGAGGGGTTCCTGGGTTTTTTATTTTTTCCATCTTGAAACTGGCAGCATTTCTGATATGATTGCTGGGGATTTCCACCAACCAAATTAAAGACAATTCAGTCTTAGCGTTAACTGTAGGGAGAGAAAGGTGGCGTTTTGCAACCTTCGCTAATTATGAAACACTGTCACCAGTACCAAGATGACAATATTTTCCTCCCTCTCAAACAAGCCAGGCTCTGCCATCCTCCCGTGGACAGGGCCCTTCCTTGTCTCATCCATCCTGGGGCACTGCTTCTAGACCACCTTCTCTAACAGCTTTGCTGGGAAACACGCTTGTCCCCTGGGGAATAGCTGAAGCCACCCTCCTGGCTGAAAGAGCTTTTTTTCTTTTTTTTCTGTTTTCTTTTTGAGATGGAGTCTCACTCTGTTGCCCAGGCTGGAGTGCAGTAGCACAATCTCAGCTCACTGCAACTCCACCTCCTGGGTTGAAGCGATTCTCCTGCCTCCGCCTCCCGAGCAGCTGGGATTACAGGTGCTCATCACCATACCCAGATAATTTTTTTTGCATTTTTTTGTAGAGACAGGGATTCACCATGTTGGCCAAGATGGTTTTGAACTCCTGACCTCAAGTAATCCGCCCACCTCGGCCTCCCAAAGTGCTGGGATAACAGGCGTGAGCCACCTCGCATGGCCTGAAAGAACTTTCTGAAGGCCCCACGTTAAGGAAACATTTGCTGGGGCCCCAAACCCCACCATCAGGCCCACACCAGCAGCTGGCCTCAGGGAGGGAGGGAACTGCTCTCTACACAAAAATGGTTTTGAAAATAACCCAGCCAAAGGGGAATTGCTTCATCCGTTGCACATTCACTTCTCCCTTTCACTGTGCAATTGAAGAAAAACAAGGTGAAGCAGGAACCGACTCTCACCATCACCGCTCCCCCCCCATGAATTCCATCGGACATTCTTGTGCGACAGCGGACTGGCTCTGGGTGCTGGCCTCCAACCACTGGTGGACTGTCCGTCCTGTGAGCCCCCCAGGGGCCGATGCCCTCCCACTCTGCCTGCTCTGTTCTTAGCACAGCCCCTGGGCCCCCGTGGGATCTCAGGAAATACTTGCTAAACATAGTAGCGGAGGAGAAACGGAGCCCACAGCTTAGTGCAAAGACCGGCGGCGTGGACTGAGGCTGTAGAAACGCAGAAACACGCTTTTCCTGCTAGAAGGGGACATCCGCGTGGTCGGGAGTACCTCTGGGGCACGTGCCCTAATTCCAGAAACATCTAAGTGAGCAGTGTGGCCAATGTAGTCTGTTTCTCAACATGGGCTGAGGGGTGTGGGAAGTGGGGCTCAGAAGGAGGCTAGCTTAGGTGTCTCTCGAGCAGGCAACTGGGTTGTTGTGTTCTATTTTTCAGAGATGGGCTCTTGCTCTGTCACCCAGGCAGGAGCGCAGTGGCACTGTAATAGCTTACTGCAACCTTGAACTCCTGGCTTCAAGTGATCCTCCCGTCTGGGCCTCCCAAAGCTCTGGGATGACAGGTATGAGCTACCGCTATCAGCCACAACCGGGTTTTAAGAGCACTCCTCCGGCCCACTCCAGTGTCTTCCATCATTCTGTGCAAGTACCAAAAGAGGACCAAGCCCAGGAAGCCGCCAGCAGGCCTCTCACCAGCCAAGATGGCTGGAATCCTAATATCAAGAAATGAAACTCCAGCAGGCCATGGAAATGCTAAGGGGTTGGCATTTCTGCTCTAGAGAGAGCCAAAGAGAAAGCTCTATTTATATCTCCTTGCGTTTGGTCGCAGCCTCATCAACCAAAAGAACCTTCCGCCCCACTCAACACATCAATCAAATTGGGGAGGGGTGTGAATGGCAGCAGCGGGTGTTACAGAGGAGTCTCAAGGGTATCTTAGAGGATGCCTCTGAAAAGTCGTCCCCTCCAAATCCCCCCAAGATAATTACTAGGATATTCTCCTTACCCCGCCAGCAACGGCACCCCCAGATGATTAAACGCGCTGGCGTCGGAAAGAGCTGGGATTCTGGAGGAGCTACTTGTAAACTGTGTGGGTTGGTGAGTTATTTAACTTTTCTGAGCCTTCATTGCCTTAACTGTAAAATGAAGACAACACCACTCAGTTCCTACGGTTGTCCAACTGAAATCACCTAGGTAAGAACGACCAGTTCTTTGGGGAGTAATGTCCCTATGGCGCCATTCAATTGACAAGAGCACCAAGGCACCGTCAGGCACTCCTGGAAGAAAGCAGGGGGTTAGCCCTTGGTTTTAAAGTCCCCAGGGAGCAGTAAACCTTCCCCTCCGAGAGCCCTGAGTGAGGAAAAATAGCCCCCTCCCACTCCAACCCACGGCACACCCGCCCCACATCCACGCGCGGCTGTGCCCAGCATTTCAGAGGTGGGACTTCTCAGGAGGCGGTGGGAAGGCCCCCTTAATGGAGTCTGGTGGGGTTCAAGATCCGCAGGTCCCTCCTTCCAGGGAACACCTACACCAAGTGAGAGCTGGCCCATCAGCTCCGCGCTCCATCCGCAAACTGGGCAGATCCCAGGGGGGCCACGCGAGGAACCTGCACCTTGGCCGCTCCAGGGCGCCCCCCACCCGCGACCCCGGAAATCTCGCCCCTACCTGCTTCACCCTCGCTCCACCCAGAGCGCACTTTCGGGACCTCCCAGCGGCCCTTCCCCGGTTCTCTGGACCCCCGTCTTCCCGCCCCGCAACGCCCCCATCCTGGTGCCCACGACAGGTCGCGCCAGTTCCCCTCTTCTCTATCTCAAAGGAAGAGGTGCAGATGAGGAAGCCTAAATAAAAACAGGAAACTCGATTTTTTTTAAAAAGCCTCATTCAGGCTGAATTACGGGTAAGAGTATTTTATAAAAAAAAGTCCGGAAATGCAAAGCTGGGGGCGGTTTTGCCGGCGTAACCCCGGCTCGGCCGCAGATCCGGAGCTGATCTTGCCTGCGCCGCTGCAGCAAACGCGGCGAACAGCGCGGGCGGCCCGGGACGGGGAGGCGGGGGGCGGGTCCACAAGCCGGGAGGAAGCCCCGGAAACTTCCACCCTGGTCCCTCTGCAGCTCCGCTCCCCACTTGCCCGGGCTGGGAAGGGCGCACAGGAACCAGGCGCCGGCAAACTGTGCACAGCCCTCTCTCCGCGCCAGGGCACTTGGTCGACACCGCCAGCGCGCCCTCTGTGGACCCAGCCGCCGTACAGAAGAGGTCTCTGGTCCTCTCGCCAGCGCTCGGAGCGGGCGCACGCGCTGAGCGCTTGCAGTTTCCTCTTGCCTCGGCCGGCGCACGGGAGGCCGCACCTCCGCTGGGAGCTCAGCCGAAACCCAGCCGCCGGGCCAGACGGGCAAGGCGCGCAGTGCAGGCACCGGAGAGCTTCACGCGCCCCTCTCGGCGGGCCCATGGGGGACGGCCCCGGGCCTCTAGGGCAGCCCCCGCTCAGGTCCCAGCAGCCCGGCCCCCGGGGCTCCCAGGGCCCGGCTCGCTAGACGCAGGGAGGTGCCCAGGGCCAGGGCGCATGGGCTGTGCGTGCCGGAGAGACGCCCGCCAGCCAGCCCCGCGGCCCCGAGCGCAGCCGCGGCTCCCAAAGCCCCTGGCCGCGGTCCTCTTCCCACCTCCCCTGATGCAGCCAGCGGCGATCGCTTACCTTCCTGGCGCAGCTGGCAGGGCTGGGAGGCTCGGCTCGCGGCCGCTCGGAGCGACGGCGCTGGGCGCGAGTGAGCCTCGAGGGAGGGAGGCGGGGCGCGGCGGTGCGCCCCGCCTGCCGCCAGCCCGCACACTCCACTTCCCACTTTGTTTCCTTTTCACTTACAACAGGAAAAACAACAGGTCCCCCAGGGCCTCGCCTTCCCCCGCCGCCCACACCCCCAAGCTCGCCTACTGCTAGAGGAGCATCATCCCAGGTGCCTCTGGAAGCTGCACCTTGCCCTTCTACAAAACAAGTTTTCTTTTTATGCAAAGGAAAACGACCATATAAAGGTCCTAGGCGCCCCTAAGCGCTCCGCCTTCACGCAGGAAAGAATTTCAACAGCAGCGGGAGAAAGGCTGAGAGCGGGAGAGAGAGAAGGGGTAACCTGCAGCTCTAGGCACCCAGGGACCCCAAGCACCACTGCGAGGTGACCAGTGTTGGGGCTCAGGACATACACCCAAAATATGACTGTGGGAGACCAGCATGTGCCACCCCAAAATATACTTCTTCAGCATATTTTGAAGGTATTATTCTTAGAAACTGAAGGCATAGGAGTAGCTCTGAAAAGCTGTCCTTTTGTAAAATGATTTATATATATAAAGAAAATCTCCAGGCTTGGCACTGTGGCTCACTCCTGCAATCCCAGCAGTTTGGGAGGCCGAGGTGGCAGGATCGCTTGAGCCCAGGAATTTGGGCCAGCCTGGGCAACATAGGGAAACCCCTGTCTCTACAGAAAATTTAAAAATTAGCCAGTCGTGGTGGTGCACACATTGTAGTCCCAGCTACTCGGGAGGCTGAGGTGGGAGGATGGCTTGAGCCAGGGAGATGGAGGCTACAGTGATCCATGATTGCACCACTGCACTGGGAAGCAAAGTGAGACCCTGCGTCAAAAACAGAAAAGGAAAATCTCCATTGGTAAAGTATTAGTATCAGGCAGAGGGCTGCTCAGAGCTAACTTTTCTTACCTGAAAAATTTTATCTGCATAAGACGACAAGCTTCATTCACCATACCCTCTTCTCCCCTCACTCTCCCTCAACTTGTGTACCACGTCCCCAGGATCCCAAGCCTCTATTCCTTTTTACCTTTTCTTTTCTGTTTTTTTTTTTTTTTTTTTTTTTGAGACAGAGTCTTGCTCTGTTGTCCAGGCTGGAATGCAGTGGTGCCATCTCAGCTCACTGCAACCTCTGCGTCCTAGGTTCAAGCAATTCTCCTGCCTTGGCCTCCCAAGTAGCCGGGATTACAGGCACACGCCACCAGACCCAGCTGATTTTTGTGGGGTTTTTATGTTCTTTGTTTTGTTTTGTTTTGTTTGTTTTGAGGAGTCTTGTTCTGTTGTCCAGGCTGGAGTGCAATGGCGCCATATTGGCTCACCACATCCTCTGCCTCCTGGGTTCAAGCGATTCTCCTGCGTCAGCCTCCCAATTAGCTGGGACTACAGGCACACACCACCATACCTGGCTAATTTTTGTCATTTTCAGTAGAGGCAGGGGTTTTGCCATGTTTGCCAGACTGGTCTCGAACTCCTGACCTCGTGATCCGCCCACCTCAGCCTCCCAAAGTGCTGGGATTGCAGGTGTGAACCACCACGCCTGACCCGAGCTCCTATTCCTTTCTGAAGGAATGTTTCCTGTCCCTTGTAGGATGTTATATGAGCTTTACTCATCTGATCCTTTGTCCAGTCTCATATTTTGTGGGATTCCCATGCATAGGTCATAGTTACACATGCTTTTTCTCTTGTTAATCTCTCTTATGTAAATTCAATGTGTAGCCCAGCCAAGGAATTTAGAGGGTAGAAGGAGGCCACTCCCTCCTCCCCTACAGCAGGCATGAGTGAGAGGCTGGGGGAGACAGCCCAGGGCCTAAGTCCCTCCTTGCTCAGCCCGGGGTTGACAGCAGCGATCTCCCAGCTTTGGTGGACCAAGAGCATGGGGGTGGTGGGTGAGCCCACCCCTGAGATTACAACAGTGGCTTCATATCCTTCCAGGATAGGGTGAAGGGTGAGCCAGTCAATTACTTAGTGAAACAACGGCTTAAAGCACCCTCTTCAATCCAGCCTGGGAGGTAAAGGAGCTGTTATTGGTCCCTCGGATGGATGAGGGATTTGAGGCTTAGATAAGGACTTTTTCTTTTCTTTTCTTTTCTTTTGAGATGGAGTCTCGCTCTGTCGCCCAGGCTGGAGTGCAGTGGTGCGATCTCAGCTCATTGCAACCTCTGCCTCCCAGGTTCACGCCATTCTCCTGCCTCAGCCTCCCAAGTAGCTGGGACTACAGGCGCCCCCCACCACGCCCAGTTAATTTTTTGTATTTTTAGTAGAGACGGGGTGTCACTGTGTTAGTCAGGATGGTCTTGATCTCCTGACCTCGTGATCTGCCCGCTTCGGCCTCCCAAAGTGCTGGGATTACAGGCGTGAGCCACCACACCCGGCGAGAAGGACTTTTTCTACCCAAGAGATGCCTGGGCCTCTCAGGACCACCTTGGGCCCTGTGCCTGCTGGCTCCAGAGGCTGCAACAAGCAGAGGCCCAGGTCAGGCATGATGGCTCGTGCCTGTAGTCCCAGTACTTTGGGAGGACGAGGCTGGAGGATCACTTGAGGCCAGGAGTTTGAGACTAGCCTGGGTAACATGGCAAAACCCAGTCTCTACAAAAAAAAAAAAATAGAAAAAATTAGCCGATGTAGTGGTGTACACCTGTAGTTCCAGCTTCTCGGGAGGCTGAGGTGGAAGGATCACCTGAGCCCTGGAGGTCGAGGCTGCAGTGAGCCATAACTATTCCACTGCACTCCAGCCTGGGTGACAGAGTGAGATTCTGCCTCGAAAAAAAGAAAAAAAGAGAGACAGAGAGAGGCCCAGAGACCATTATTCCAGCCAGGAAAGGGGAGAGGGCTTGGGTAAGATGGAGTGGCTTTCTAAATTGTCCCGGGTTTTTGTTTTTTGTTTTTTGTTTTTTTGTTTTTTGAGACAGGGTCTTGCTCTGTCACCCAGGCTGGAGTGCAGTGGCATGATCTCGGCTCACTGCAACCTTGCCTCCTGGGTTCAAGTGATTCTCATATCTCAGCCTACCAAGTAGCTGCCACCATGGCTGGTTAATTTTTGTATTTTTTAGTAGAGACAGGGTTTCACCATGTTGGCCAGGCTGGTCTGAAACTCAGACCTCAGGTGATCTGCCCGCCTCAGCCTCCGAAAGTGCTGGGATTACAGGTATAAGCCACTGTGCCTGGCCTGGTCCAGGTTTTCTAAGATGCAGGCTACAGGTTCTGTATTCTCCAGCGGACACTTGCAGAGGAGCCAGGAAGGACCACGGGTGCCTTTTGGAAGGAAAGTTGGACCTGTCCCCAGGAATGCACACTAACATCCTTCCTGGGGTAGGCTCACAGCCTCATGCCTACCCCAGGCTCCGATCACTGGGCCTTAGCAGCAGTCTCTAGCCTGCTTCAAGGATGCCAAGAGCCAGAAGAGAAATGGACATTTCAGAAGGAACTCTAACAACCGAGCGAGCAGCCTGTCCTGAGGCTTCCTAACACCTGGCCCTAACCATGCTTTTGCTAGGCTGCACTTTCAGTGCTGCTCTCTGGTCTTTAGAGTTTGTTGCAAGAAAGAGCCAAATGAGGAATGGTTTTGCATCTTCCAAAGGAATTCTTCATTGAATATGTATTTGCTGACAGCAATTCAAATCGTGCTTTTTACTATGCAAGACGCTGCCAGGAGAATGAGGCATGCCAAGTTGCCAAGCACTAAGATGTGCCTTACATATTGTTCTCTTTGAGCCCCGTGAAGGAAACCAGAATATGTCCCCCCAAAATATACCTCTTTGACATAAATATTTTTGAGCTGAAGGCAATTAAGAAGCAGCAAGCAGATGAAGAGATCTTTCTATCCTCTCCCCCTTTCTGCCTGTTAAATAAAATTTGCAGGAAGCCATTGATTGGGACAAGACCCCTGTACCGGGTCCAGCAGACCAAACCAATATGGAGTCACTCATGCTAAATGAAACTAATTAACTTAAGAGTATATACATGTAGCAAATAGCTGAGTTTTTGTCAGTTACAACAGCTGAGCTTTAGTAGATCTTAGGTGGCCAACTGATTCAAACAAAGCAAACACTGTAACCAATTAAGCTCTATAGCTTACTTCTGTTTTCCATCCATAAACACTCTATGTTGCTGACTGAAGCCCCTTGAACCTGTCCTGGTTCTGTGGGACTCCCAATTTTAGACTCATGAATGGGCCAGGGTGACTCATGCCTGGAATTCCAACATTTTGGGAGGCTGAGGCTAGAGGTTCAAGACCAGCCTGAGCAACACAGTGAGACCTCATCTTTTCAAAAAGTAAAACATTAGCCAGGCGTGGTGGCATGTGCCTGTAGTTTTAGCTACTTGGGAGGCTGAGGTAGGAGGATCACTTGAGCCCAGAAATTCAAGGTCGCAGTGAGCTGTGATCTCACCTCTGCAATCCAGCCTGGGTGACAAAGTGAGACCATGTCTCTAAAAATAAGAATAATAATAAGAAGTAGAATCATGAGTAAAAGCTAAGATCTGTAAACTAAATTTGTGTAATCTTGACTTTTAAAAGATGATTCTTGTTTTACTATTATTTTGAGACAGGGTCTCACCCTGTCACCCAGGCTGGAGTGCGGTAGTGCAGTCTCAGCTCATTGCAACCTCCGTCTCCTAGGCCCAAGCGACCCTCCCATCTCAGCCTCCCAAGTAGCTGGGAGTACAGGCACGGGCTACATTTTGTAGAGACAGGGTTTTGTCACGTAGCCCAGGCCGCTCTCAAACTCCTGGACTCAAGCAATCTGCCAGCCTCAGCCTCCCAAAGTGTTGGGATTACAGCTGTGAACCATCAGGCCCTGCCAGTCTTGACTTTTTTTTTTTTTTTTTTTTTTTTTTAGACGGAATCTCGCTTTTGTAACTGAGATTGGAGTGCAATGACACGATCTCGGCTCACTGCAACCTTCACCTCCCATGTTCAAGCAATTCTCCTACCTCAGCCTCCCGAGTACCTGGGACTACAGGCGCCCGCCACCACGCCCGGCTAATTTTTTTTTTTTTTTTTTTTTTTTTTGAGATGGAGTCTCATTCTGTCACCCAGGCTGGAGTGCAGTGGCACGATCTTGGCTCACTGCAACCTCCGCCTCCCGAGTTCAAGCGATTCTCCTGCCTCAGCCTTCTGAGTAGCTGGGACTATAGGTGCCCACCACCATGCCTGGCTAATTTTTTGTATTTTTAGTAGAGACGGCGTTTCACTATGTTAGCCAAGCTGGTCTCAAACTCCTGACCTCATGATCCACTCACCTTAGCCTCCCAAAGTGCTGGTATTATAGGCATGAGCCACCAAGCCCGGCCCTAATTTTTGTATTTTTAGTAGAGACAGGGTTTCAGCATGTTGGCCAGGCTGGCCTCCAACTCCTGACCTCAGGTGATCTGCCCACCTCAGCTT
This sequence comes from Chlorocebus sabaeus, assembly GCF_047675955.1. Taxonomy (NCBI): domain Eukaryota; kingdom Metazoa; phylum Chordata; class Mammalia; order Primates; family Cercopithecidae; genus Chlorocebus; species Chlorocebus sabaeus. Next base: position 127,179,951 of record NC_132923.1, read on the forward strand.
CCCAAAGTTCTGGAACCACAGGCGTGAGCCACCACACCTGGCTCAGTCTTGACTTTTTACATGTCTAAATACAGGACATAAATTCTACTTTACTGGAGACAATGATTATCAGCTCAGAGGCACCAGAAGAGTCTACAAACAAACCTTCCTCCATTCATTTCCTCCCATATATTTACCTTCTTGCTGTTTCCCACCTCTGGAAGCCGAAAGCTGCTTTCCCTTGTCTTGTCACTTCTTGAAAATTCATTCTTCTTTGTCAAAGATTCTGGATAAGCCGGAGTTCTGAGCCACTGCTTCGGGTCACCTTTCATTGCAGTTTCTGCCTCGTGATGTGCACTGCTTGTGTTAATCAACTTGCTTGGTTTTCGTGTGAATCTGTCTTTTGTTACAGCGGGCTGACCCAACCACGAACTTACGGGGACTGAGGAGAAGTTATATTTTCTCCCTGATACCCACAATTGCCCAGCAAGGTAAATCTTATCCCCAATTTACGGATGAGAAAACTGAGGCTCAGGAAAGTTGAGTCCTTTTTCAGGGCCACACAGTCTATAAATATCTATTATGACAACTTCTTCCAGATCCTTGCTACTTTCACCATGCCATGGGTCTCGTTAGGCCTCCATCCTAAGAAGTTTCACTTTCGGCTGGGTGCGTTGGCTTCCGCCTATAATCCCAGCACTTTGGGAGGCTGAGGTGGGCGGATCACCTGAGGCCAGGAGTTCACGACCAGCCTGGCCAACAGGTGAAACCCCATCTCTACTAAAAATACAAAAAATTAGCCGAGCGTGGTGGCGGGCACCTGTAATCTCAGCTACTCAGGAGGCTGAGGCAGGAGAATTGCTTAAACCTGGGAAGTAGAGGCGCAGTGAGCCAAGATCATGCCATTGCACTCCAGCCTGGGCAACAAGAGCGAAACTCTGTCTCAAAAAAAAAAAAAAAAAGAAAAAAAGCCATTCCTGGTGGCAGACACTTGTAATCCCAGCTACTTGAGAGGCTGAGGCAGGAGAATTGCCTCAGTGAGCTGCGATCATGCCATTGCACTCCAACCTGGGCAACAAGAGCGAAGCTTCATCTAAAAAAAAAAAAAAATAGAAGTTTCACTTTCCTGAAAACCTGATACACTTCCTTTTTGAAACCATGACCCTAGGGACTTATCATGACCCTCTCTTTTGCTTGGGGCACCAGGAAGCTTAAACTAAATTTAACATTCAAGCTGGGCAAGTGGTGGCTCACGCCTGTAATCCCAGCACTTTGGCAGGTGGATCACCTGAGGTCAGGAGTTCGCGACTAGACTGGCCAACATGGAGAAACCCCGTCTCTACTAAAAATACGAAAATTAGCCGGGCATGGTGATGGGTGCCTGTAATCCCAACTACTCAGGAGGCTGAGGCAGGAGAATCACTTGAACCCAGGAGGCAGAGGTGGCAGTGAGCCAAGGTTGCACCACTGCACTCCAGCTTGGGTGACAGAACAAGACTCCGTTTCAAAAAAAAAAAAAAAAAAGAAAAGAAAAAGAAAAATAGGGCTGGAGGTCTGGGCAAGCTCTGCGGAAGGGCCTGCAGTGTGCTTCTGCCCGAACAAGCCTGTTCTCCACTGACCAGCCCCACCCTTTAATGACTAACACCTCTTTTCTCTTCCATCGAATGTGTCCCAAGTATTTCCCAATCAGTGTTAATTTCCTGAGAGAGGAGCGGAGGGCCACAGAGCTGATGTAAGTAATGCATGTTGGTTGACTTTCCTGCAGCTAAGGGGCCATTTTTCTTCTAGGATTGCTGTCCATTCTCCACTGCAACTAGTTCATTTTTTTGACAGTTCAAAGGGAACTTGAGGTAGCTTCCTCCAAGGCACACATGACAACAGTTAAAAATAAAGCGAGAGAGCTCAGAAGCTGCATACAGGAAGGCAGCGAGCGATTCTGTCAGGAACTTGAGGAACGATGATGGCTGTTCTTGAAGGTTAACTTTATTTATTTATTTATTTGTTTGTTTGTTTATTTGAGATGGAGTCTTCCTCATCACACAGGCTGGAATGCAGTGGTGAGATCTCGGCTCACTGCAACCTCCACTTCCTGGGTTCAAGCAATTCTCCTGCCTCAGCCTCCCAAGTAGCTGTAACTACCTACAGGCGCCTGCCACCACACCCAGCTAAGTTTGCATTTTTAGCAGAGACAGGGTTTCACCATGTTGGCCAGGCTGGTCTCAAACTCCTGACCTCAGGTGATCCGCCTGAGTCAGCCTCCCAAAATGCTGGGATTCCAGGCGTGAGCCACCGCTCCAGCCCGGGCTTTCTTCTTTCCCGTAACCCCGTCCTGCAGAACGTGGCTGCAGAACTTCCCCTCCAAAAGCCAAGCAACTCACAGCTGCTTCTCACAAACACTGCAAACCTTTTTGCTCTGCTCAACCCGGAGTGGCTTCACCACCACCACCACCCACGCATGCCCACAAGAAGGGTTATTGCAGGGCAGCCATTCTGAGCACCCATGTAGTGGGGGCTGCAAGTCTGAGAAGGCCACTTCAGCCCCTGCACAAGGGACTCCAGACACCTGCCTCCATGCCCCATCCTGGCAGGAAGCCCACTTTGCTGGGTGTGGGTCTTTTCCTTCCAGGCGAGGCAGAAACTACCCAGCTCGAGCCTTTACCCTTTTGCTTTGGCCAGGAAAAGTGTGGTGAAGCTTGGGGGTTAAGAGCACCTTCTTTGGAACCAGACTGCCTGGCCCTGCCACTGTGGAGCTGTGACCTTAGGTGACTTAACCTCTCTGCGCATCTGCTTCCTCATCTGTAGCCCGGGGACACTGATAATGGTGCTCGACTTTCAGAACTGTTGTTGGGATTAAATGAATTAATATATGTAAAACGCTTATAACTGTGCCTGACACAGAGGGCACCCTCAGAAAATGTGAGTTTTTGAGCTATCCTAGTTATATTCTACAACGGCATCTTTGGGCTTTGCAGGATTGGATGTTTCTGCTCTAGAAGAGTTTTTCTCTCCTTCCCCTCCCTCCGCCCCTCCCCCTCCCCCCTCCCTCCTTCCCTCCTTCCTTCCTTCCTTCCTTCCTTCCTTCCTTCCTTCCTTCCTTCCTTCCTTCCTTCCTTCCTTCCTTCCTTCCCCTCTCTCTTTCACTTTCTTTCAGTCTTTCTTTCTTCAGATGGAGTCTCGCTCTGTCAACCAGGCTGGAGAGCAGTTGTGTGATCTCAGTTCACTGCAACCTCCACCTCCCAGGTTCAAGCAATTCTCCTGCCTCAGCCTACTGCATAGCTGGGTGTGGTGCCACGCATCTGTAATCCCAGCTAATTTTTTGTGTATTTAGTAGAGACGGAGTTTCACCATGTTAGCCAGGATGGTCTCGATCTCCTGACCTCCGGTGATCTGCCCGCCTTGGCCTCCCAAAGTGCTGGGATTACAGGCATGAGCCACCATGCCCGGCCTTTCCTTCTTTCTCTTTCTTTTCTTCCTTTCTCTTCTTTCTTTTCTTTTCTTTGAGACAGGATTTTGTTCCTCAGGCTGGAGTGCAGTGGTATGATCATGGCTCACCTCAGCCTCGACCTATTGGCTCCAGCAATCCTCCTCCCACCAGAGCCTCCCGAGTAGCTGGGACCACAGGCGTGTGCCACCACACCAGGCTGATTTTTTTAATCTTTGGAGATGAGGTCTTGCTATGTTGCCCAGGCTGGTCTTGAACTCCTGGGCTCAAGTGATCCACCTTCCTTGGCCTCCCAATGCGCTGGGATGACAGGCCTAAGCCACCATGCCTGGCCAAGAGCATTTTTCAATAGCAGCAACAGCAGGTTGTGACATGTTAGTGTGCTGGAAAACTATTCAGTGAGTCAAGATTTTTTTTTTTTTTTTTTTTTTTTTGAAACAGAGTCTTGCTCTGTCACCCAGGCTGGAGTGCAGTGGCGCTATCTCAGCTCACTGCAAGCTCCGCCTCCCGGGTTCACGCCATTCTCCTGCCTCAGCCTCCCGAGTAGCTGGGACTATAGATGCCCGCCACCGCGCCTGGCTAATTTTTTGTATTTTTAGTAGAGATGGGGTTTCACCGTGTTAGCCAGGATGGTCTCAATCTCCTGACCTCATGATCCACCTGCCTCAGCCTCCCAAAGTGCTGGGATTACAGGCGTGAGCCACCGCACCCGGCCAAGTTTTAAAGAAATAGAGCCGGGCGCGGTGGCTCAAGCCTGTAATCCCAGCACTTTGGGAGGCCGAGACGGGTGGATCACGAGGTCAGGAGATCGAGACCATCCTGACTAACGCGGTGAAACCCCGTCTCTACCAAAAAAACACAAAAAACTAGCCGGGCGAGGTGGCGGGCGCCTGTAGTCCCAGCTACTCGGGAGGCCGAGGCAGGAGAATGCCATAAACTCAGGAGGCGGAGCTTGCAGTGAGCTGAGATCCGGCCACTGCACCCCAGCCTGGGCGACAGAGCGAGACTCCGTCTCAAAAAAAAAAAGAAATAGAACGGGGCTGGGCGCGGTGGCTCACACCTGTAATCCCAGCACTTTGGGAGGCCGAGGCAGTGGATCGTGAGGTCAGGAGATCGAGACCATCCTGGCTGACATGGTGAAACCCCATCTCTACTAAAAATATGAAAAATTAGCCAGGCATGGTGGCGGGCACCTGTAGTCCTAGCTACTCGGGAGGCTGAGGCAGGAGAATGGTGTGAATCTGGGATGCAGAGCTTGCAGTGAGCGGAGATCGCACCACTGCACTCCAGCCTGGGTGACAGAGTGAGACTCCGTCTCAAAAAAAAAAAAAAAAAAGAACAGAGGCTGGGCATGGTGGCTCACGCCTATAATCCCAGCACTTTGGGAGGCCAAGGCAAGGGGATCACCTGAAGTCAGGAGTTCGAGACCAGCCTGGGCAACATGGTGAAATCCTGTCTCCACTAAAAATACAAAAATTATCTGGGCATGGTGGTGCACGCCTGTAATCCCAGCTACTCGGGAGGCTGAGGCAGGAGAATTGCTTGAACCCGGGATGCGGAGGTTGCAGTGAGCCAAGATTGCACCATTGCACTCCAGCCTGGGCAACAGAGTGAGACTCTGGTTCAAAATAAATAAATAAATTAAATTAAATTTAAAAATAGAACAGAAAGACGGTGTCAGGCTGCACTCCCTGTAGTAAGGGCGGGTGTTCCTCCCCCAGGCTTCGGTTCCATTCCTAGGTGTGAGTGTGTGCGAAGTCAAGATGTCAGATGCATTTCTTACTGTAGGTTCCAGTCAATACAACGAGAAAGCTGCTGCCCTGGATCACATGAGGGTGAAGGCAAAGAAAAGGCAGAGCAGATGGTTAGAGAAGAAGGCCAAGGTCAGGTTCCACTCCTAGAAAGTCTGACTTGCAAGAACTTGGGCTCCAAGGAGTGCTGAGAGGTGGCCAGGCAGGAATACCTGGGGAAAAGGAGCTGGGAGTCTCTGGCCTTGCACCCTCCATTGCTAGGTTGTGACTGGTGGGCGGCAGAATGACTTAGAGGGTCAGGGGTCGTGGGGTTTGCAGGTGGAGGGGATGGTGCCCCTCGTACTTGATTCAGGGCCAGAGCAGACAGCGCAGAGGTGGCCCGGTGCTCCAGGACTCCAGGGCAGGAATGAGCTGGTGAAGATTGTGTTTCTAGGTCCAGCTGGATGGGGGCTCCACAGAAATTCTTTTTGTAAAACACACATACTCAAAACCCAGGCTACCTAGGGTTCACATCCCTGCCCCACCATCTGTCGGCTGTGTGACCTCGAAGGAGTCACTTCTGCCTCAGTTTCCCCATCTGGCACAAGGGAACAATAATGCACCTTCCGACCCAGGGCTGGGGGAGGGTTCCATGAGTCTGTAGTCCTGCTTCTGATACAAAGTTCAAGAGGTGGTGGAGGAAGTGGGGGAGCAGCAGAGTTTGGGGTCAGGCACCTGGATTCAACCTCATGCCCTCTATACACTGGAGGTGACCTGGGCTTTGCAACACTGATTCATTCAGCAAGTGTGTATCTTGCAGCAAGCTGTGCCTGTGTGTTGGGCTCTGGAGATGCAGCACTGGACAAGCCCCAGGCCTGCCGCCCCCACAACCCCTGGAGTTTATACTCAGTAAGGAAGAGAAACTAAGAAGAATAAAAATAAGATACAGTGTTGTGCTGCAAAGAAATGTAAGATAGGAGGAAAGAGACGGGAAGGGGGACTACAGAGCCAGGAAGGCCTCCCTGAGGTCAGGACACCGGAGCTGAGCACGGATCTGGATGAGCTGACGGAGGAGAGGCCGCGTGGGTCTCGAAGGCCAGAGCATCGCAGGCTTTGGCAAGAAATGGTGCAAACGCCCTGGGCAATGGTGGCATGCTGGAGGCAGGGAGGCCCAGGTTGGGTGCAGATAGCAAGGAGGATCAGGGAGGGGACAGCTGAGGATTTGGGGTTTGACCGAAAGAGCACTGAGAAGCAGAGGGAAGGTGCCAGGCTGAGCCAGGGAGTGGCAAGACTGTGATTCACATGTGAAAAAGCCTGTAACACACACACACATTTCCTTGCTCAAATGGAAAGAGCTAGAAGCAACAACACCCGAGGAGCAAGGAGGACGCACCAGCACGCCAGCATCTTGATTGTCGTTTCTTTTTTTTTTTTTTTTTTTCTTTTTTCTTGAGACGGAGTTTTGCTCTTGTTGCACAGGCTGGAGTGCAATGGCACAGTCTTGGCTCACTGCAACCTCCGCCTCCCAGGTTCAAGTGATTCTTCTGCCTCGGCCTCCCAAGTAGCTGGGATTACAGTTGCCTGCCACCATGCCCGGCTAATTTTTGTATTTTTAGTAGAGATGGGGTTTTACCATGTTGGTCAGGCTGGTCTTGAACTCCTGACCTCAGGTGATCCAACTGCCTCGGCCTCCCAAAGTGCTGGGATTGCAGGTGTGAGCTACTGCGCCTGGCCTGGATCTTGGTTTCTGATACCATTTTCCTCCACAAAAGGAAACAGGGCTTCCTGGGGAAACTGGCAATTCTAGGATGAGGGCAAGAAAAGGACAGATGAAACCGGAGCATCTTAAAGTTCCAGAAAGAAAAGAAGTGCTTCCAAACAAAACACCACAATGATGGGTGCATATCTGGGAGGTCACAGCGATGAACTGAAAAAGCTTCCAGTGGCCAAAGCTAGAACAACTTGAGCAACAAAAGAAAGAAAGGAGGTCAGGCACGGTGGCTCCCACCTGTAATCCTAGCACTGTGGGAGGGTGACGCAAGAGGACTAACTAAACTGAGGAGTTCAAGACTGGCCTAGGCAACATAGCAAGCCCTCGTCTCCACTAAACATAAAAACAAATTCCAAAAAAATTAGCCAGGCATAGTGGTGGCATGCGCCTGTAATCCCAGCTACTCGGGAGGCTGAGGCTCAAGAATCACTTGAACCCGGGAGGCGGAGGTTGCAGTGAGCCGAGATTGTGCCACTGCACTCCAGCCTGGGCGACACAGCGAGACTCCATGAGACTCCATCTCAAATAAATAAATAAATAAATAAATAAATAAATAAATAAATAAATGCATGAATGAATGAATGAAGTAACCTTGGATTATAACCCATGGTATAAAATTGATATCCATGCATCTACACTGATACAGCTAAATGGCTGAATACATAAATATATGGGAGAGAATAGTCAAGTCTCCTATGCAGAATTCCAAAGAATTTATGTCACCCTCAAGGAGGTGGAGTCCAATTCTCCATCCCATACCTGCGGGCTGCACCTGGTGACTTCCAAGAAGTAAAGTATGGAAGGGGGGAGGGGGACAAAGAGTAACTTCACCTAAGTCCAGATTCTCAGCAAACGTGACCTCAGCCAGGTGACCAAGGTCAACGCTGGCAGCGCTAAGTCATGTTGAAAGCACATCCCGCTGATATGATGAGATGATAATGGTACTTTCCCTCTGTGCTTTTCCTCCCAACAACCTAGAACCCCAGTGTAATCACAAAAGAAGCCCAAATTGAGGGACCTTCTCTAAAATGCCTGACCAGTATGCCTCAAAACTGTCAAGATGAAAAAACCAGGGAAGTCTGAGAAACTGTCACAGTCAGGAGGAGCTGAGACAACTAAGTGTTATGTGGGGGTCTTGGATGGGATTGTGGGACACAAAAAGGTCAGGTAAAAACTAAGGTAATCTGGGCCAGGCATGGTGGTTTATGTCTGTAATCCCAGCACTGTGGGAGGCCGAGGCAGGCGGATTGCTTGAGCCCAGGAGTTCAAGACCAGCCTGCGCAACATCGTGAGACCTTGTCTCTACAAAAAAATTAAAAATTATGGCCGGGCACCATGGCTCACACCTGTAATCCCAGCACTTTGGGAGGCTGAGGCAGGCGGATCATGAGGTCAGGAGTTTGAGACCAGCCTGGCCAACATGGTGAAACCCCAACTCTACTAAAAACACAAAAACTAGCCAGGCGTGATGGCAGGCGCCTGTAATCCCAGCTACTTGGAAGGCTGAGGCAGGAGAATCACTTGAACCCGGGAGGCAGAGGTTGCAGTGAGCTGAGATCATTCCACTGCACTCCAGTCTGGATGACAGAGCTAGACTCCATCTCGGGGGGAAAAAAAATTAGCTGGGCGTGGTGGCACACTCCTATACTCCCAGCTACTCAGGAAGTCAAGGTGGGAGGATTGCTTGAGCCCAGGAGGTCAAGATGGCAGTGAGCTATGATCGAGCCACTACACTTGAGCCTGGGTGACAGAGCAGAGACCTTGGCTCAAAACAAACAAACAAAAAAACTAAAGTAGGCCAGGCACGATGACTCATGCCTATAATCCCAACACTTTGGGAGGCCGAGGTGGGCGGATCTCTTGAGGCTAGGAGTTCAAGACCAGCCTGGCCAACATGGTGAAATCCTATCTCTACTAAAAATGCAAAAATTAGCCAGACACAGTGGCACCTGCCTGTAATCCCAGCTACTCGGGAGGCTGAGGTAGGAGAATCGCTTGAGCCCAGGAGGCAGAGGTTGCAGGGAGCTGAGATTGTGCCATTGCACTCCAGCCTGGCCAACAGCAGAAGACTGTGTCTCAAAAAAAAACAAAAAACAAACAAACAAAAAACCTTGAAGACAAGGGTTGAGATTGAGGGGCAGGCAGAGGCAGAGCCCCAGAAGAGGGAGGCACAAAACTCCAGAAAGTGAGGCCTTGTTCTCCCAGCCCTGCCCTGGAGAGTCTGTCCTTAGGGGTGGAGGGGCCTCAGCCTCCCCTTCTGGGGGCCCTGAAATGCAGCCCTGCCCCCAACCCTTCAGTCTGTTTCTTCTGTAAAAATGAGGTTTGTTACTCCAACTTCAGAGAAGTTGTGAGGCTAAAAATAGAGGTTTTAGTGAAAGTGGTTTAGAGACAAGTAAAAGCTTTGCAAATAGGTTACCCTCTCGGGGGTGCTCAGCAGGATGGAGCTGGGCCCTGCCCCATCCGCCACTATGCAGGGTGCTCCTGCTCCAAAAGCCTCTATTTCTCTAGATAAATACCCACTCTTGGTAGTTAGCCCTCTATCTTGAAAAGCACCTAGTGTGTGAAGCAACCCCAGGTGAAACCCCAAAATCCTCTATGAGAAGGAATAGAAATGGTTACTTTTTCCCAGGACAGAAAGACAGGATGAAAAAGTGTACATCCAGGAGAGGGAAAAGGCTTAGGATTAGAAGAAACCATTTTCCACATGTAGGGAGTTGAATGGTGGCCTCCAAAAAGATACGTCCGGATCCTAATCCCAGGCCGGAGGTGGCTCACTCTTGTAATCCCAACACTTTGGCAGGACAAGGTGAGCAGATGGCTTGAGCCCAGGAGTTTGAGACCAGCCTGGGCAACATGGCAAAATCTCATCTCCACAAAAGCTAGCAGGTCATGGTGGCGGGCACCTGTAGTCCCAGTTCCTCCTGAGGCTGAGGCGGGAGGATCACTTGAGCCCAGAAAGCAGAGGTTGCAGTGAGCTGAGATTGCACCACTGCACTCCAGCCTGGGTGACAGAGCAAGACGCTGTCTCAAAAAAAAAAAAAAATTGCAAAAGGGTCAGATGATTGAAGTTTTGACAACATCGGAAGCGGGGTTTGGAGGTTCTGCAGGGAGGGGTGACAAGCTATGGGGAGGTGAGGGAGGCGTGAGTGCACAGTGAGTGAAAAGGTGCAGATAACGGCTCTCAGGTAGCTTTGGAACTGCCCTCAGCAGAACAGGTGATGGATGGTCTGTAGCAATCTATCTGGGCAGTTGCCTGTAAGTAAGTCTCTTTTCCTCTGATAGGATCTTTCCTAGACCCATCTTTAGGCTGATAAGGAGCCTCAGAGTAACCCTCTGCTTGCATTCAGTACTTACTCACGTAGAGCTCCTTTATCTTTTCATTTATTTATTTATTTATTTATTTTGAGACAGAGTCTCGCTCTGTTGACCAGGCTGGAGTACAATGGCAAGATCTCAACTCACTGCAACCTCTGCCTCCTGGGTTCAAGCAATTCTTCTGCCTCAGCCTCCCGAGTAGCTGGGAATACAGGTGCCTGCCACCACGCCTGGCTAATTATTTTTGTATTTTTAGTAGAGATGGGATTTCACCATGTTGGCCAGGCTGGTCTCGAAGTCCTGACCTCAACTGATCCGCCTGCCTTGGCCTCCCAAAGTGCTAGGATTACAGGCATGAGCCATGGCACCCAGCCTAGAACTCCTTTACAGGTGTATGGTTTTTACAAAAGAACAACTTTTCAGAGGTATTCCTGTGTCTGCAGTTTATCTAAAGAGCCATCTGAAAATATGCAAAGAAATATATTTGGGGTGGCAGATTTTAGTCTGCCACAGAGTGATGTGGCCACAAGCCAAGGAGTGCCAGGAGCTGCCAGAAGCTGGAAGAGGCTAGTAAGGATCCTCCCGTACCGCCTCCAGAGAGAGCATGGCCCTGCTTTCACTGTGACTTTGGACTTCTGACTACCTGAACTGGAAGAGAATAAACTGGCTGTTTATTTACTTATTTATTTATTTATTTATTTTTTTTTTAATTTTTTTTATTTTTTTTATTTTTTTGAGACGGAGTCTTTGCTCTGTCGCCCAGGCTGGAGTGCAGTGGCACAAACTCGGCTCACTACAAGCTCCGCCTCCCGGGTTTACGCCATTCTCCTGCCTCAGCTTCCCGAGTAGCTGGGACTACAGGCGCCCGCCACCTCGCCCGGCTAGTTTTTTGTATTTTTTAGTAGAGACGGGGTTTCACCGGGTTAGCCAGGATGGTCTCGATCTCCTGACCTCGTGATCCGCCCGTCTCGGCCTCCCAAAGTGCTGGGATTACAGGCTTGAGCCACCGCGCCCGGTCTACTTATTTATTAAGATAAGTTCTTGCTATGTCACCCAGGCTGGAGTGCAGTGGTGTGATCATGGCTCAGTGCAACCTCGCTCTCCTGGGCTTAAGTGATCCTGTGGCGTAGCTGGGACTATAGGCGCATACCACCATGCCTAGCTAATTTTTGTAATTTTGTAGAGATGGAGTTTCACTATGCTTCCTGGGCTGGTCTCAAACTCCTGGGTTCAAGCAATCCTACCACCTCGGCCTCCCATAGTACTGGGATCACAGGTGTGAACCACCATGCCTGGCCTCTTCTATGCATTATTATGCGGCCAATAAAATGAGAAGTATAAAGATGTGGCCTCAGGCTGGGCACAGTGGCTCACATCTGTAATCCTAGCACTTTGGGAGGCCAAGGCAGGCAGATCACGAGGTCAGGAGTTTGAGACCAGCCTGGCCAACATGGTGAAACCCTGTCTCTACTGAAAATACAAAAATTAACTGGGTGTGGTGGCAGGCGCCTGTAATCCCAGCTACTCAGGAGGCCGAGGCAGGAGAATTGCTTGAACCCAGAAGGCAGAGGTTGCAGTGAGCTGAGATCATGCCACTGCACTCCAGCCCGGGCAACAGAGTGAGACTCTATCTCAAAATAATAAAAAAATAAAAAAAGATGTGGCCTCATGGAAAGGGTTTGGGCCTCACAATCAAATGAGAAAAGGCAGATACACTGCTGGGCAATCAGCCGTGGCCTTTCATGCATCATCCTGCTTCGTTCTCTAGTAATGCCCTATGATCACTGCTGTTACAGTCTCCATTTTACTAGTTAAGAAACCGAGGCAGTGTCATAGCTGGGCGTGGTGGCTGACACTTGTAATCCCAGCACTTTGGGAGGCCAAGGCAGGTGGATCACTTGAGACCAGGAGCTTGAGACCAGCCTGGCCAACATGGAGAAACTTTGTCTCCACTAAAAATACAAAAATTAGCCAGACATGGTGGCAGGCACCTGTAATCCCTCAGTGGGTGAGGCTGAGGCACAAGAATCTCCTGAACCCGGGAGGCGGAGTTTGCAGTGAGCTGAGATTGTGTCACTGCACTCCAGCCTGGGCAACAAAGCAAGACTGTCTCAAAAAAAAAAAAAAGAAAGAAAGAAACCATGCCATAGGTAACTTGCCAAGGTCACCAACTTGATAGGTGGAGGTTTATGAACTCTATCCACCTAAGCCCTGAGCTGTGAGCTTCGCCGTCCCTGGTGTCCTTTCTATAACCCTGAAGCCAGGTAGAAGGAGGGGCGTAGAGCTTATTGGACAAGAGATAACATTAAGTTGGCCCACGAACCAAAAATGGGACGAAGAAAATGTGTCACATCACCACCCAGAGGGCCAGCCTCTGCCTTCTCCCTATGGCTGGAACCGTCCAGAGAAAGGCATGGCACATCCACTCAAAAGAAGAGTAAGCAGCCACTGAAAATGACAATTCTGAAAACCCACAGCATCATGGGAAATGATGGTGTCTTCTGGTGAAAAAACTCAATGCAAAGCCCAGTGAGGTGGCTCATGCCTGTAATCCCAGCACTTTGGGAGGCCCAGGTAGGAGGATCATTTGAGGCCAGGAGTTCAAGACCAGCCAGGCCAACACGGTGAAACCCTGTCTCTACTAAAAATACAAAAATTAGCCAGGTATGGTAGCCGGCACCTGTAATCCCAGCTACTGGGGAGGCTGAAGCATGAGAATTGCTTAAACCCAGGAGGTGGAGGCTGAAGTGAGCCAAGGTTGCACCACTGCACACCAGCCTGAGCAACAGAGCGAGACCCTGCCCCCCACCCCAAAAAAATGCAGAATTGTTTGTACCTGGGTCACAACTGTGTGTGACATACACACATGGGCACAGTGGGAGGGGACTTAGAACAGTGGGAGGGGACTTAGAACAATGGAAGCTAGGAGAGAGGTGGGGTTTCAAATGTTTTCTTTCCATTTTTGTCTGTCTGCTCACATTTTGCTAATGGTGTAATAAAAATACATAAATGTAAGACGAAAAACTGGGCATTTATTTATTTACTTCCTTTCCCAAATCAGAGCAAACCCCTCTTGCTGCTCATATCAGGATTTTGGATGGGCAAGTGTTTCATCTGTCTGGGCTCCAGGCCCTATTTGTTGCAGCCAGATGCTCACATGTTTGCCTGCACCATCAGTAACAGGGGCAGCCCCGTATAGGGATGGGAACCCACCAGAAGGACTCCTTTGGGAATGCACTTGGCATGGGAGAAGTCTGTCAGTGCACAGCAGAGCCTCAGCCAATGGGAGCTGTAATCCAGGCAATTGCAAGAACACAGTGCTATGGCAATGGATGCCCAGCTCCGGCTCTAGGAGATCCCTCACGCATCCACATGGCTACACCAGCAGTCTCCAGTCAGGTGTGACTGCCCAGCATGCTGTTGACCCTATCCAAGTTGATTAGACCAGGGGTGGTCACCTGACCCAAGGCGAGCCAGTCAGCAATTTCCCTGGGAATATGGAATTGGAATCAAGGGAATAGAGTTAGTGTTCTTTAGACACCAGGAGCGTGGGTGGTCTAACATGGAAGCCAGGGAGCTGCAGGGCCTCTTACGCCCTCAAAAGGACTAAAGAAATCAGAGGAGCGGATATGCAGAGGAAGAAAGACTGGGGGAGAATCATGTAGCAGATGCATAGACAGGAAGAGAGGGACACAGATGAGGAACAAAATTCTCATCTTTCCAGCTCCTGGTTCCTGTAGCTTTTTTTTTTCAAGACGGAGTCTTGCTCTATCACCCGGGCTGGAGTACGGTAGTGCAATCTTGACTCACTGCAACCTCCACCTCCCAGGTTCAAGCTATTCTCCTGCCTTGGCCTCCTGAGTAACTGGGATTACAGGAGTGCACCACCAAGCTTGGCTAAGAGAGGGGGTTTCACTATGCTGGCCAGGCTGGTCTCGAACTCCTGATGTCAGGTGACCCACCCGTCTCGGCCTCCCAAAGTGCTGGGATTACAGGCGTGAGCCACTGCACCTGGTGTAAATTTCCCTCTTTCTACAAGGACACCCAAGTTCAATGTAACCTCATCTCAACTAATTACATCTGCAAAGACCTTATTTCCAATTAAGATCACATTCTGAGGTTCTGGGTAAGCACACATTTTGGGAAGACAATAGTCAGTATAAAATCTCTTGAGTTGGATATTATTATTCAAAACAAAACAAAACAAAATCCCAAATAATACAGATATTGGTGTCAGAAGTGGGGTGTCAAGAAACAATTTTTCAAAGAAAGTATGAAACTAGCTGACTCCAGGCAGAGTGAGGAGCAATGAGGTTTTCCTATTTTTGGATGGGACACTGGCAGTTCTTGTTTTGTGTTAACAGATCAGTTAAACTATTTTCAGTGACCTCATAGGAGTCAAAGGCTGAAGCTTTAAGAAACTTGGAGGCTGGACGCAGTGGCTCACGCCTGTTATCCCAGCGATTTGGGAGGCCAAGGAGGGCAGATAACTTGAACTCAGGAGTCTGAGACCAGCCTGGGCAACATGGTGAGGCCGCATCTCTACAAATAATACAAAAATTAGGGCCGGGCGTGGTAGCTCACGCCTGTAATCCCAGCACTTTGGGAGGGTGAGGCTGGTGGATCACATGAGGTAAGGAGTTTGAGACGAGCCTGGCCAACATGGTGAAACCCTGTCTTTACTAAAAATGCAAAAATTAGGCTGGGCGCAGTGGCTCAAGCCTATAATCCCAGCACTTTGGGAGGCCGAGACGGGCGGATCACGAGGTCAGGAGATCAAGACCATCCTGGCTAACACAGTGGAACCCCGTCTCTACTAAAAAATACAAAAAACTAGCCGGGTGACGTGGCGGGTGCCTGTAGTCCCAGCTACTCGGGAGGCTGAGGCAGGAGAATGGCGTAAACCCAGGAGGCGGAGATTGCAGTGAGCTGAGATTGGGCCACTGTACTCCAGCCTAGGCGGCAGAGCGAGACTCCATCTCAAAAAAAAAAAAAAAAAAAAAAAAAAAAATGCAAAAATTAGCCAGGCCTGGTGATGCACGCCTGTAATCCCAGCTACTCAGGAGGCTGAGGCAGGAGAATCACTTGAACCTGGAAGGCAGAGGCTATAGTGAGCTGAGATCATGTCACTGCACTCCAGCCTAAGTGACAGAGTGAGACTGCGTCTCAAAAAAATAAATAAATAAAAAATAAAGCAAAAATTAACCAGGTGTGGTGGCACACACTTGCAGTCCCAGCTACTCAGGAGGCTGAGAAGGGAGGATCACCTGAGCCCCAGAGTAGAAGTTGCAGTGAGCCGAGATCACACCACTGCACTCTAGCCTGGGCAACAGAGTAAGACCCGGTCTAAAAAAAAGAAAAAAAAGAATGTGAGCCTAGCAACTGGAATGAGAAAATCTGGAAAGAGCCAGAGGAGCACACAACCCTTAACCTCTAGTCTCTGGTCCCTCTTAAGTACTTCCTCTTCCCAGACAAACATGATGGTATCTCCTATTGTCCAGTGGTAGAAGGGCAGGCAGGGGTAGCATTCCAAGAGAAATTAGAGAAAAAAAATCTTTCTATCCCAAGTCAGATGATTATTTCCTCTTTTCACTCTTATGCTGAAAGAAGAAATTAGCCCTCATATTTGCTGCTAAGAAACCCGAACCTTGGGGACATGACCTAGTCTAAGGCTGAATGTTCAACTGCATAAGATGTCACGACATTATGTGGGCGTGATGGCTCACGCCTGTAATCCCAGCACTTTGGGAGGCTGAGGCAGGAGGATCGCCTGAGGTCAGGAGTTCAAGACCAGCCTGGCCAAAATAGTGAAACCCTGTTTCTACTAAAAATACAAAAAATTAGCTGGGCTTGGTGGCGAGCACCTGTAATCCTAGCTACTAGGCAGGCTGAGGCAGGAGAATCGCTTGAACCTGGGAAGCGGAGGTTGCAGTGAGCCAAGATCACGCCATTGCACTTCAGCCTGGGCAACAAGAGTGACATTGATTATTGGTAAATGGCATGATCCCAAATAAAAATCACAGGCAACCAACTAGCGTTTTATGAGAGTTGAAAATCAGGAAACCAAGCCAGACAAATTGGGGTTTGTGATATCTCAACCACCTGGAGAATTCCTAAGCCAAAGTACCAGCACCAACAAGAATCAGGTTGCTAAGGTGACTGTATCACCTCCTAGAAGCCGCCTTCCCAAGAAACTCTCAAGGGTAGGTTGGAGAGACTCTAGACTAGAAGGGATCTAAAGATTCCTTCTCCATGGGCAGAACTTGGGGTAGTCACATCTGTCAACAAAGGGGCCAAGGAAGGTAGCCACAGAGCAAATCCCTTGTGATACCTTGTTCCTAATGTTCAATTTACCCGACCCATCTGGAATGCTGCGGCATGTGCTTTGTATACTGCATCCACATTTTTGCTCTATAGATCAAGTATGGTAGCAGAGGTTAAATTGATCTGTTCCTCTGTTGAGAGGATCCTGGAGAGCAACCAGAGAGGAGACTCAGCAGAAACAGCGGGCAGCTGGGCATAACGGCACATGGCTGCAGTCCCAGTTACTTGGGAGGCTGAGGCGGGAGGATTGCTTGAGCCCAGGAGTCTGAGGCTGTAGTGCACTATCCTTGCACCTGTGAATAGCCACTGCACTCCAACCCAGCAACATAGCTGAGACCCTGTCTCTTTACAAAAAAGGAAGAAGCTGGGTGCAGTGGCTCACGCCTGTAATCCCAACACTTTGGGAAGCAGAGGCAGGCGGATCACCTGAGGTTGGGAGTTGGAGACCAGCCTGACCAACATGGAGAAACCCCATCTCTACTAAAAAGACAAAATTAGCTGGGCGTGGTGGCGCATGCCTGTAATTCCAGCTACTCGGGAGGCTGAGGCAGGAGAATTGCTTGAATCTGAGAGGCAGAGGTTGCGGAGAGCTGAGATCGTGCCATTGCACTCCAGCCTGGGCAACAAGAGCAAAACTCCATCTCAAAAAATCAAATACATTTGGGAGGCCGAGATGGGTGGATCACGAGGTCAGGAGATCGAGACCATCCTGGCTAACACGGTGAAACCCCATCTCTACTAAAAAATACAAAAAACTAGCCGGGCGAGGTGGCGGGCGCCTGTAGTCCCAGCTACTGGGGAGGCTGAGGCAGGAGAATGGCGTAAACCCGGGAGGCGGAGCTTGCAGTGAGTTGAGATCCGGCCACTGCACCCCAGCCTGGGCGACAGAGCAAGACTCTGTCTCAAAAAAAAAAAAAAAAAAAAAAAAAAATCAAATACATAAAAATTAAAAAAGGAAGAAAAAGGAAGGAAGGAAGGAGGGAGGGAAGGAAGGAAGGGAGAGAGGGAGGGAGGGAGGATATCAGATGAAGATGGCAGCTCTGAGAATAGAGCCCTGAATGCAGCAGTTTGACATGGTGACATGGCTTGGATCACCTCATTTGACAGGGGAGAGGTATTTGAGGTTGACTTTGAGGTGTGACAGGACCAGGTCAAGCAAGGACAACTGGAATGGCGATATCTGGGAAAAGCCAAAGGAGTTGGGCAAGGGCCTGTGTGCTGGGCAGGACCAGAATAGAATGAACTAGAATGGACACCACTGGCCTTTAGGCCATTAGGCCAACTTGCCCCCGTCCCTTTTTTTTTTTTTTTGAGTTGGGGTCTTTCTCTGTCACCCACACTGTCACCCAGGCTGGAGTGCAGTGGCACGATCTCAGCTCACTGCAACCACCACCTCCAGGGTTCAAGTAATTCTCCTGCCTCAGCCTACTGAGCAGCTGGGATTACAGGCATCTGCCACCACGCCCAGCTAACTTTTTGTATTTTTAGTAGAGATGGGGTTTCACTATTTGCCCAGGCTAGTCTTGAACTCCTGGCCTCAAGTGATCTGCCTGTCTTGGCCTCCCGAAGTGCTGGGATTACAGGCATGAGCCACTGTGCCTGGCCGGTCTGACCTCCTTTTGGTAACCCTTTGTCATGTACCCATGAGGACAGATGCTTAGTGTTCACACTTGACCACCAGCTAGCTGAACGGACTGGAAGGGAGGCCTGGATCCAACACAGGCTGATCAAGTCCTTTCCAGGGAGGTGGGCTTGAGACCACACATGGTTCTCTTTGGGTGAAGGGGTCCAGGATGTAGCACCTTGGCAGGTGTGATGCAGATAGGTAGACGGGGGCAGACAGGTGAGTGGTGCTGAGAAGTGTCCCTGGGCTGTCTGCAGCTCTGGGCCTGATAAGAGCACCCTGCATCTCTGCGGTAAAGTTAGTCCCCTTTCCTGCTTGAGCAAAAGGGAGCTGGTTTCTGAGCTGAGGCTGGGGCATGAATTCTGTCCCGGGGTACAGGGTGAGGCTATAGCTTTCGAACAATTGGGTGACCAATCATCTGAATGGAGCCAACCCAGCCAGCCTCCCAGGGTCACCTCTTATGACTTCCCCTCTCTGCCCTCCCTGCTGGGCCAAGAACCGGGACTTGTAGCTCCAGAACATCCCAGGCTTGCTGTCTGACTCTGGGCCTTTGCACATGCTGTTCCCTTTACCTGGAGTGCCCTTCCCCACACTTCCTTCTGCCCTGTCCTGCGCGCGCGCACACACACACACACACACACACACACACACACACACGCACTTTCTCTGCTAACTACTCGGTAGAATTCGGGCCCTGCACAGATGTTACCTGCCTTGGCCCCCTTGCCTCGAGGAGCCCTTCCTCATACTCCAGGCTGTATCATCCCCCTCCCAGCACTCCGCCTACTCAACCGTGATTGCCTATTCACTCAGCTGCTCCTGGGAGCAGGGACGCTGCATGGATCTGGACTGGCTCCTGGGCTGCCTCCCTGTTTGGCACCCAGAGGGGGTCGTCAGTCATGAAGGAATACAAGAGTGATGTCATGAAGGGGCAAGGTGATGCTTTGCCCAGGGGCCAGGGGGCTGTAGCCGAGGAAGAGAAAGGACAAGTGTCCACATCCCAGCCAGTGCAGGAACAGCCCTTTCACACCCTTCAAGGAGAGGCCTGATGCCGAGTGACCCTGCAGTCCATGTTCCAAGGCCTGACGGCCTCCGGGGAGTAGGGAGGCTGGACTCACCTGTCAGAGTGGTCCCTCTGCCCCTGGTATCACCAGACAGATGTGGGTCCAGCCTGGATCAGTCCATCCCTGGAGTCATTCTCAAGCCTAGGTAAAAATGCTGTTTCCAGAGTGAGGACCGCACTGAGGACTCCTCTGCTCCCCCCGTGGGCCAGCCCCCAGCCTCCTTAGCATCCTCAGCTACTCTGAGCTGGAGCCTGCAGAGTGCAAAGCACACTCCTCTCACAACCTCGTGGCGTCCGGGGCGCCTCCGACCCCAGGGCTTCCTTCCCAGGCAGGCCTCCACCTCCGCCCCCACTCGCCCCTCACCCCATGAAAGAGTAATGGCGCAAAATTCGTTGGGGAGAAAAACAGGAAGTGGAGAGCAAGACTGCAGAAGCGCTCCCCAGACAAGTGTGGCAGCCCGTCCACCGCAGCCTTACGGGAAAGTGGTCAGGGGCAGTCCCGGTCTGACTGCGGGGGCGGGGGAGCCCAGGGCAAGCGGGGAGTCCGGCGAGGACCCTGCTGCGAGGGGCTTTGTTTTTAGACTGAGCTTCACACCTGCACCCGGCCTCTGACATCTTAGCTCACCTTCTCCCAGCAGCTCCCCAAGGTTGAGACCATTACCCCATTTTACAGACAGGCAGGTGCACTCAGAGAAGTGAAGTGACTTGGCCAAGGTCACACAGCCTTTCCCACGGCGGGGTCACGGCTCCTTGATTCTTTCTCAGGCTTTGATTTCTATTTGTGGGATGTTTTTGTTCTAGGCCTCTGAGCGCGGTGGGTGGGGATGGGGGGCAGGGACTGCTGTTTCTGGCTTCTCAGCACATCCTCATTCTCGGCTGGTGGTAAGAAACGGGAGAGGGTCAGCTACTGAGGACCGTCCTCCCCTGGGGGTTGGTGGAATATGTGAGCTGGGAGGACAGGTGCCCCGACCTCTTTCTTGGAGAAGAGGAGAAGGAGCCTGGGGAGAAGGCACCCTGCTGACAACCACGGAGGGAGGGCACCAACCCCCAGCACAAACTCAGGTAGGTGTGGCCCTGAAGCCCCAGGACTCAGAACTTCAAGTAAGTTCAGACTCACCCTTTCCTCCCAGGGCTGAAACTCACAGCAGCCCCAGGCCTTAGAGGCGCCAGTGGCCCGAGACCCCCCAGGGAAGAGGTGACCTCAGGTGGCCTCACTGGGGTGACAGTGGGGAGAGAACACGCTGAAAATACTCCCCACCCAGGCCCACCCCTCACTTGGGTCATGAAGCCCCCTCGCCCTGCCTGCCCCACCCCAGGACAGACCACAGAGGGTAAACAGGGGCTTCTGGGGACCCTCCCATGGAGTTCCCACCGCCCAACCTTTTGCTTCCGATGGCCCTGGGGAATCTGAGTCCTCGGGATCACCCTTACTGCCCAGTGTCACCCTGGTCTTGACCACAGCTCATCTCTCCTTCACCACCCACTCGTCCACCCTGGCCACCACCTCTTCCCCTCCAGCTGCCTCTGGAAATCCCCCAACATTCCACGGAGCCCTCAAACTCAACACACCTCCAACCAATCTCACCGGGGCCACCAACTCTGGGCCACCTCCGTGTGAGGAAGGCAAGGAAGGCACTCCGCCTGGTCACTGAGGCTGAAACCTCAGAGCTGAGCTGTGGCCTCCACTCACCCACCACACACCCATCCTCCGTCCACGGCAGGGGTGCCTTTCCCAGAAGGCTCTGGGGCTGCTTAGACCACAGCAGAGGCCAGTGCTCAACTTTTAGAATTGTTGTTGGAAATAAATAATTCGTATACGTAAAACTGCTTATAACTGAGCCTGACACAGTGAACCCCAGAAACTGTGAGTGTTTGAGCTATCCTTCTAGTATATTTTAGAACGGCATCTTTGGGCTTTGTGAGACTGAATGTTTCTGCTCTAAAAGAAGAATATTTTTCTTTCTTTCTTTTTGAGACTGAGTCTCACTCTGTCACCCAGGCTGGAGCGCAGTGGCGCGATCTTGGCTCACTGCAACCTCCACCTCCGGGGTTAAAGCCATTCTCCTGCCTCAGCCTCCCGAGTAGCTGGAGTTACAGGAATGCGCCACCACACACGGCTAATTTTTGTATTTTTTCGTAGAGACAGGGTTTCACCATGTTGGCCAGGCTGATCTAAAACTCGGGACCTCAGGTGATCCACTGGTCTCAGCCTCCCAAAGTGCTAGGATTACAGGCGTCTCTCTCTGTTGCCCAGGCTGGATTGCAGTGGCACGATCTCAGCTCACTGCAGCCTCAACCCCCCGGCTCCTGCGGGAGGTGCTGTCTGCCTCCGTGGTTCCTCCACTGTTCTCCGATCGACAGTGGGGCTCTGCCACCCGCAGCCTCTGCTCCCTGTCACCGTAGGCTGACAAGAAACAAGAGGCCCTCCGGCCTTCAGCATCGAAGGTGCCTCCTCTCTCTACTGCCTTTGGGCAGCAGTCATCCCTCAGCACCAACAGCACCCAGGGCCAGCGGGGAAGGTGGCCACGATAAGAGAGGCCTGGCCGCCCTTCCCTTTGTGCAGGAGACTCAGCCCCTGCTCCTCAGCCATCCCAGCATCACAGGGAACTAGAATCATGAGTTAATATCTGTGAAGTGCCCTGAACCTCGCCAGACCTGGACGAGAACTCTGTACACGTTATCACCATCACCACCACTACTGTCACCTAATTTAATCCTTACAGCCGCCCTGTGAGATCAGTGTCATGCTCCCATTGCACAGGCGAAGTCTGAGGTGGAGAGAGGCGAGGCCGCGCGCCTTCGTGCAGGCAGCTGCCCAGGGATTCAAACCCTAGCCTGTTGGATGCTCCTGCTCGCAGCCTCGTGCACAGCTTTCAGTCTCCGCGGGTGTGGGGCCCGCTGTGGAGGTGCACACCTCTGTGCTGCCGCCACCCCTGCAGGAGGCAAGGAGGCCGCGACGGAGCCCGGGTGCCGGGAGCCTTAGGCCGCCCAGCCGCGCTTCTCCCCGGGGCATCCACTCCCCGACCTCGCGGCCTCCGGGTTGGGCGCACGGAAAGCGCGCGGCGCCACCTGGTGGCGATGCCTGGCCAAGGCCACGGCCGCCTGCAACCCTCAGCCCCCGGCTCAGCGGCTCCCCCTGCTGCCCGCTCGGCGGCGCCGCGTGGTTTCCGCCGCATTCTCGGGACGGGAAACGCGGAATTCACTTTCTCTCCTGCTCGCTTCCTCCAGGGATGGGGAAATGAGCGTAAACCCTGGCAGGTACTGAGTCAGCAAAGCTCATTTTGTTGAAACTGTGTTTTGTGTCCCTCCAAACCTCCCATTCCTTTTTTTGTTTTGTTTTGTTTTTGAGACGGAGTCTCGCTCTGTAGCCCAAGCTGGAGTGCAATGGTGCGATCTCGGCTCACTGCAACCTCCATCTCCTGGGTTCAAGCGATCCTCAGCCTCCCGAGTAGCTGGGATTACAGGCGTGCACCACCACACCTAGCTAAATGTATTTTTAGTAGAGATGGGGTTTCACCATGTTGGCCAGGCTGGTCTTGAACTTCTGACCCCAGGTGATCCGCCCCCGCCTTGGCCTACCAAAGTGCTGAGATTACAGCTATGCGCCACCGCGCCCGGCCTCCTTTCTTAATTCCTGCATTGCAAGTAGGAGATTGTTCTAGAGCTGCCTGCTGCAGCCTTGGTACTGGCAGCTCAGCCTGGTGCTGACCTTCCCCTCCTCCCTACCCAGCTCTGCGGCCCTGTGCCCCAGACCCTCTCTCCAGCAGCCTAGGGGGCGTCCCCACCAGGCACTTGCAGGTCCCTGGAAATGGAATCTGCCCGAATCCGACTCCCCACCCACCCCTGGCTCACTCTTCCTTTCTGCTTCAGTGAAAGCTGTCCCCCTCTTTCCTCTGTGGTCAAAGCAGAAACCCCCAACAGGGTTCACTTCTCTCTCTTGCCTGCCACCTCATGCAGGTGTTGCCAAGTCTCACTGTCTGAGATGGTCAAGGGACGGGGCTACAGGTTACACCCATTCATTTTGCACTTTACCAAATGCCACCAGTATCCCTGAGAATACAGCAGTGACCAAGTCCCTGCCCTGGAGGATCTTCTAGTGGGTGGATGGGAGGGGCTGATGATACATAAACAGACAAGTACATTCTTAACACCTTGCGTGGTGTAAGCGCCATGGAGAAGAGTAAAGTGGGGTAGGGCCCTTGGTCACCAGTGCCAGGTCCCAGGTGCCCCCTCATCCCACTTGGGCTCCCACACCCCACAAATTGCCTTTCTCACTCCACTCTGACTCACCTCCTTTCCACCCCTGCCAGGCTCTGTTACCTCCCAGCAGGTCGTCCTCCCGGGTGACTTCCACCCTCACCTGGCTAGGGGTCTGATGGCCATACCTGGCCACCCAGGGGGGCCGCTGCATGGCTTGCCGCTCCCCCAGTGCCTTCTGGACTGAATTTCTAAGGAAGTGAAGGAAAGAAATGAAAGGCAAAGAGGGAGAGCTGTCCCTCAACGTGATATTACATTTTGAAAAATCTGCCTGGCGTGGTGGCTCACGCCTGTAATCCCAGCACCTTGGGAGGCCAAGGTGGGCAGACTGCCCGAGATCAGGAGTTTGAGACCATCCTGGCCAACATGGTAAAACCCTGTCCCTACTAAAAATGCAAAAATTAGTCAGGTGTGGGGGCACATGCCTGTAATCCCAGCTTCTTGGGAGGCTGAGGCAGGAGAATCACTTGAACCTAGGAGGCGGAGGTGGCAGTGAGCCAAAATCATGCCACTCTACTCTAGCCTGGGTGACAGAGCAAGACTCCATCTCAAAAAAAGAAAAATTTTGTGGCCTGGCACAGTGGCTGATGCCTGTAATCCCTGCCCTTTGGGAGGCTTAGCTGGGAGGATCGCTTGAGGTCAAGAGTTTAAGACCAGTCTGGGCAACATAGCAAGACCCTGTCTCTACAAAATATTTTAAAAACTAGGTGTGGTGGTGCGCACCTGTGGTCCTAGCTACTTAGGAGGCTGAGGCGGGAGGATTGCTTGAGCCCAGGAGTTTGAGGCAGTGAGCTGATTATGCCATTGCACTTCAGCCTGGGCAACAGAGTAAGACCCTGTCCCTAAAATAAATAAAAAGAGAAAAATCTCAAACTCAAAAAAAAAAAAAAAAAACCCCAACAAACAAACAAAATGTTCAATGAAGACATATGTCCTAAAGAAAGTTATCTCCAGATGGGAGGAAAAATGGCCACCTGTTTGCAAGCTGATGGTGGGAATAATCTAGGAAAAAGAAAACCGGTGAGGAGGAAGAAGAGGGAGAGGAGGGAGTGGGGCGGCTGCTGGATCCGGGTCCTTGAGCAGACTGGGATCAGGTGTGGTGGGTGGGGGGTGGGTGGGAGGTGGGGGGTGTGGGCCGGGATGGAAGCATGGACAGTTCGGCTACTGTGATAGGTGGGAAGGCAGAGGACAGGGAACCTGGGTCCATAGCCTGGTAGAGTGAGTTTCTCCTACCTTGTCACCTCAAACAATTCAACTGAACCTTCTAACTCCAGACTGACCCTTGCTTGCTGGCTTGCTTGCTTCTTTCCTTCCTTCCCTCCCTCCCTTCTTTCCTTCCTCTCTTTCTCTTTCTTTCCTTCCTTCCTTCCTTTTTCTTTCTCTTTCTTACTTTTTCTTTCTTTTTCTTTCTTTCCTTTTCTTTCTCTTTCTTTTTTTATTTGTTCTTTTTTCTTTCATTTCTTTCCCTCTTTCTTTTTTCTTTTCTTTTCTCTCTCTTTCTTTCTTTCTCTTTCTTTCTTTCTTTCTTTCTTTCTTTCTTTCTTTCTTTCTTTCTTTCTTTTCTTTCTTTTTCTTTCTTTCTTTCCTTCCTTCCTTCCTTCCTTCCTTCTTTCTTTTTCTTTCTTTCTTTCTTTCTTTCTTTCTTTCTTTCTTTCTTTCTTTCTTTCTTTCTTTCTCTCTCTCTCTCTCTCTCTCTCTCTCTCTTTCTTTCTTACAGAGTCTTGCTCTGTCTTTCAAGCTAGAATGTAGTGGGGTGATCTAGGCTCATTGCAACCTCCACCTCCTGGGTTCAAGTGATTCTCATGCCTCAGCCTCCCTAGCAGCTGGTATTACAGGCATGTGCCACCATGCCCGGCTAACTTTTGTAATTTTAGTAGAGACAGGGTTTCAGCATGTTGGCCAGGCTGGTCTTGAACTCCTGACCTCAAGTGATCCACCCACCATGACCTCCCAAAGTGCTGGGATTACAGGCATGAGCCACCTCGCCCAGCTATTATGTGTGTTTTCTAAAAAGTTTGGGCTGGGCATGGTGGCTCACGCCTGTAATCCCAGCACTTTGAGAGGGCAAGGCAGGAGGATTGCTTGAGCCCAGAAGTTCAAGATCAGCCTGGGCAACATAGTGAGACCCCCCATTTCTAAAAAAAATTTAAAAGTCGAGGGTGGTGGGATGCCCCTGTAGTCCCAGCTACACAGGAGGCTGAGGTAGGAGGATCGCCTGAGCCCAGCAGTTCAAGGCTGCAGTGAGCTGTGATTGTGCCACTGCACTCCATCCTGGGAGACAGAGGGAGACCCTGTCTCAAAAAAAAAAAAAAGTTTCAGCCACCCATAAATTCAAATAGGCAATTGTTTGGAATGAGAGAGGTCTAAAATATTTTTCAAACATAGAAGTCTTTCTAATTTAAAAATATCCATCTTTTAGCCACAGATAATTAAAATTTCAATGATGTATTTATTCTAATAGTGACTCAGTCCAATCCACCTCTTCATGGAAAGCCCAGGACGTAATTTTCCAGGTTAACAATAAGTTTTTTTTTTGAGATGGAGTTTTGCTTTTGTTGGCCAGGCTGGAGTGCAATGGCGTGATCTCAGCTCAGTGCAACCTCCGCCTCCCGGGTTCAAGCGACTCTCCTGCTTCAGCCTCCCGAGTAGCTGGGATTACAAGCATGCGCCACCACGCCCAGCTAATTTTGTATTTTTAGTAGAGATGGGGTTTCTCCACGTTGGTCAGGCTGGTCGTGAACTCCTGACCTCAAGTGATCTGCCTGCCTCAGCCTCCCAAAGTGCTGGGATTCATAAGTTTTTATCATAGAATCAGGGGGTGTTTTCTGGAATGGGCATAGAAGAGGCAGTCTCAGGATTTTTGCTCTGTCACCCAGGCTGAAGTGTAATGGCATGATCTTGGCTCACTGCAACCTCCACCTCCTGGGTTCAAGTGATCCTCCTGCCTCAGCCTCCCGAGTAGCTGGGATTACAGGTGTGCACCACCACGCCCAGCTAATTTTTTTGTAGTTTTAGTAGAGACGGGGTTTCACCATGTCGGTCAGGCTGGTCTTGAACTCCTGACCTCACATGATCTACCTGCCTTGGACTCCCAAAGTGCTGAGATTACAGGCGTGAGCCACTGTGCCTGGGTGGCAAAAGACTCTTGTTGCCACAGCCAGTTAAGGATGGTGTTTGTGTATAAGGTACTTCTATACACATGTTGGGGTGCTGCCAGTCACAGGCGCATTAATCTGTGATACTGGGTAGGTCCTCTTGGGGTTGGATTTTCCTGGGACTAACCAAGCAGCATGCGTTGAGATGATAAAGTCCGCTTAGATGGGACTTCCTCAAACTCCCCTGAGAGCTTGGCAGATTCAGAACAGAGAGTATCCTGCCTAAAATTTCGTGTGTCTTGGGGTTCCCAATCTTTTCAGATTGCACACTGGATGTCACCCCAAAATCATGCCCCCCGGATGATGAAGACTAAGAGAGAGTGCTCCCCCTCAAGCACATAGCTCTCGAGGACATACAACAAGACAAGAGGGAACCTGATATAGTTTGGCTCTTTGTCCCCCCAAGTCTCCTGCTGGATTGTAATTGCCAATGCTGGAGGTGGCGCCTGATGGGAGGTGATTGGATCATGGAGTGGTTTTCTCATAAATGGTTTAGCGTCATCTCCTTGGTGCTGTCCTTGTGATAGTGAGTGATATCTCACGAGATCTGGCTGTTTGAAAGGGTGTGGCACCTTCTCCCACCCGTGTCTGCTCTTGTCATGTGCTGTGCCTGCTCCCACCTTGCCTTCTACATGAGTAAAGGCTCCCTGAGGCTTCCCAGAAGCCAGGTGGATGTCAGCACCATGCTTCCTGTACAGCCTGCAGAACCGTGAGCCAATTAATCCTCTTTTCTTTATAAATTACCCAGTCTCAGGTATTTCTTTATAGTAATGCAAGAACTGCGCGGGCCAGGCGCGGTGGCTCATGCCTCTAATCCCAGCACTTTGGGAGGCCGAGGTGGGTGGATTACCTGAGGTCAGGAGTTCTAGACCAGCCTGGCCAACATGGTGAAACCCAGTCTCTACTAAAAATACAAAAATTAGCTGGGCGTGCTGGCACGCGCCTGTAATCCCAGCTACTCGCGAGGCTGAGGCAGGAGAATCGCTTGAAACCAGAAGGCAAAGATTGCAGTGAGCCAAGATTGCACCACTGAACTCCAGCCTGGGCGACAAGAGCAAAACTCCGTCTCAAAAATAAATAAATAAATAAATAAATAAATAAATAAATAAATAAATAAAGGACTGCCTAACACAGAACCTTATCCGGTTTTTATTTTGGGGACCCCGAGCAAGATTTGTCTAAATAGAAGCTGACCTGGTCAGAACAGCAAAACTGACCAGTATGCAGGGCCAGCTTGAACAATGGACTTCTAGGAGTTTCAGGTCTATGTTCCACCCTGTGGTGCCCTTGTCTATGACAGAACAAGACAGAAAGGCAAAGACAGAGGAAAATACTATTTCTGGGGAGAAAAGGATCAGACAATATAAATATTCATACCAAAAAGCCCACCAAGCCAGGCGCAGTGGCTCATGCCTGTAATCCCAGCACTTTGGGAGGCCTAGGTGGGTGGATCACCTGAGGTCAGGAGTTCTAGACCAGCCTGGCCAACATGGCAAAACCTGTCTTTACTAAAAATACAAAAATTAGCCAAGCTTGGCAGCGGGAGCCCATGATCCCAGCTATTCAGGAGGCTGAGGCAGGGGAATTGCTTATACCTGGGAGGTGGAGGTTGCAGTGATCCAAGATCGCACCATTGCACTTCAGCCTGGGTGACAGAGCGGGACTCCGTTTAAAAGAGGAAAAAAAAAGTACACCAGAGTTGCTATACCAAGACTAAATCATACAAATCTTTTTCTCTCATTAATCAAGATTTTGGAGAGGAAAAAGAGATAAACAGTAATTTTTACCATCTGCTCAACCATACTCTGCAGAGAGAGAGGCCAGTAGCCTGGCTGGTAAGAATTTCTCACCCTTCTGCTGGCTTCTCAGGTCCTGGGTTCCCTTGACTACAGCTTCCAGAAGAGCAGAGTGGTTTTGGAATCCTGCTTACTGTGCCAAAACTATAGGGGCCCAGGGCAAACTTCTCCTTCCATCTCTGAAGGTTTGATGAAAATCAAGTGACAAAAGGCAGATGAAGAGGAGAAAAGGGCTTCTTGGTAGGACGAGGCAGCAGCGTCACCTGAGCCCGGGAGATTAAGGCTGTAGTGTGCTGTGGTCATGCCTGTGAAAAACCACTGCACTCTAGCGCGGGCAACATAAGTGAGACCCTGTATCAAAAAAAAAAAAAAAAAAAAGGAAAAAAGGCATACAAATTTATTAACCATGGTATTGCAGCAAAGAAAGAGTTTAGGACCGGGTGCTGTGGCTCATGCCTGTAATCCCAGCACTTTGGGAGACGGAGGCGGGCAGATTACCTGAGGTTGGGAGTTCGAGATCAGCCTGGCTAGTGTGGTGAAACCTCGTCTCTACTAAATATACAAAATTAGCTGGGCGTGGTGGCGGGTGCCTGTAGTCCTAGCTACTCCAGAGGCTGAGGCAGGAGAATCGCTTGAACCCAGGAGGCAGAGCCTGCAGTGAGCTGGGATCGTGCCATTGCACTCCAACCTGGGCAACAGTGAGACTCCGTCTCAAAAAAAAAAGAGTTTAATTATTAATAATTCGAGGCCAGCTACATGGAAGATGGAGTTACTATTGAAATCAGTCTCCCCAAAGCTCGGAGGTTAGGGGGGTTTTCAAGGACAGTTTGGTGGGCAGGGGCTCGGGGATGGATGCTGCCGATTGGTTCGGGATAAAACCACAGGGTGTAGAAAATGGCCCATCTATCTCTAGCTGGGGTTAGAGGACTGGTTGAGTCATTAGTCATGAGTCTGGAGGGGATTAGTCTGAAAAACATCTCAAAAGACTAGTTCTAGGTTCTACAATAGTGATGTTATCTATCGAAGCAACTGGGGAAGCCACAGATCTTGTGACCTCTGACCATATGACTCCTGAGCAGTAAGGAATTACAGAAACCATGCCTCCATTTTGGAGATGGAGTCTCACTCTGTTGCCCAGGCTGGAGTGCAGTGGCATGATCTCAGCTCACTGCAACTTCCGCCTCCTGGGTTCAAGCGATTCTCCTGCCTCAGCCTCCCGAGTAGCTGGGATTACAGGTGCCTGCCACCACACCTGGCTAATTTTTTGTATTTTCAGTAGGAACAGGGATTCACGATGTTGGTCAGGCTGGTCAAACTCCTGACCTTGTGATCTGCTCACCTCGGCCTCCCAAAGTGCTGGAATTACAGGTGTGAGCCACTGCGCCCAGCAAGAATTTTTGTTCACTGAAATTTTTTTTAGAGACAGTCTTGCTCTGTTGCCCAGAGCTGGAGTGCAGTGACGCGATCTCGGCTCACTGCAACCTCCGCCTCCCAGGTTCAAGCAATTCTCCTGCCTCAGTCTCCCAAGTAGCTGGGATTACAGGTGCCTGCCACCATGCCCGACTAATTTTTTTTTTTTTTGTATTTTTTTTCTTTTTTGTTTTTTCTTTTTTTTTTTTTTTTTTTGAGATGAGTCTTGCTCTGTCGCCCCGGCTGGAGTGCAGTGGCCGGATCTCAGCTCACTGCAAGCTCTGCCTCCCAGGTTTACGCCATTCTCCTGCCTCAGCCTCCTGAGTACCTGGGACTACAGGCGCCCGCCACCACGCCCGGCTAGTTTTTTGTATTTTTTAGTAGAGACAGGGTTTCACCGGGTTAGCCAGGATGGTCTTGATCTCCTGACCTCGTGATCCGCCCATCTCGGCCTCCCGAAGTGCTGGGATTACAGGCATGAACCACCGCGCCCGGTCTTTTTTTTTGTATTTTTAGTACAGACGGGGTTTCACGGTGTTGGCCAGGCTGGTCTTGAACTCCTGACCTCGTGATCCACCTGCATCCGCCTCCCAAAGTGCTGGGATTACAGGAGTGAGCCACCGCACCCGGCCTACACTGGGCTAATTTTTTTTTTTTTTAGTAGAGACAGGGTTTCACCATGTTGGCCAGGCTGGTCTTGAACTCCTGACCTCATGATCCACCTGCCTTGGCCTCCCAAAGTGCTGAGATTACAGGCGTGAGCCACTGCGCCCAGCCAACTATGCCTACATTTTAACAAAATTCAGGCTCCTCCCATAATCTTAATCTTGTGACCTTTCATTAGTCTTACAAAGGCGGTTTCAGCCCCAAAACAAGGATGGCTCAGTTGTAGGGAGGGACTATTATCATCCTTGCGTCAAAGTTAAACTATAAACTGAATTCCTCCCAAGGCTAGCTTGGCCCACGCCCAGGACTGAGTGAGGACAGCCAGCCTGGGAAGCTAGAAGCAAGATGGAGTCAGCCATGATAGATTCCTCTCACGGTCGTAATCTCTGCAAAGGCAGTTTCGATCTGAAGTGTAGAAATTCGGGATTGTTTACAAAGTTAAAGTTTAGGGCCACTTAACAGAATTTCAACATATTTCTCTATAAGGCTTAATGCAATCCGATTAGTTGAGGTGGTCTTTTTCTTTCAGGAAAGGCATATTTTAACCTTAACACTGAAGATGTAACAGACCTTTGCACCATCTGGTCTGAGTTAGGCACAGGACAATAGAGGAGGCAGTTAATTTATAACAAAGATCAGTGATTGGAGGGGAAGGAGGTCTGGTCTCTGGTCTCTCCTAGTCATTTATAGAACAAGAACAATGAGGAAGAAAGTTAATCTGCAATCTAAGAAGGGCAGGAGTTACAAACATGCTATGTGAATCAGTCTCCAGGGCTTAATTCCCTTCTGCCCTAGTAAATTTAGAAGGTCTCCAAATTTTATTTTCTTTCACAAGTCAAAATTCTAAGAACCCAGTTGGGCGCGGTGGCTCACACTTGTAATCCCAGCACTTCGAGAGACCGAGGCGGATGGATCACGAGGTCAGGAGTTCGAGACCAACCTGGCCAACATGATGAAACCCAGTCTCTACTAAAAATACAAAAATTAGCCAGTGATGGTGGCGGGCACCTGTAATCCCAGCTACTCGGGAGGCTGAGGCAGAAGAATCGTTGGAACCCAGGAGGCAGAAGTTGCAGGGAGCTGAGATCATGGCACTGCACTCCAGCCTGGGTGACAGAACTAGACTTCGTCTCAAAGAAAAATTCTAAGAACCCAGAGGGATCCTTGTATCAGGACTTGCTGCTCTCTCACACCCAGGCCATTTGTATAGGGGGTAAGACCCCATCCCAAGGCACAGGTCAGAGGTATGTATGTATGCATTTATCTCTGAGACAGAGTCTTGCTCTGTTGCCCAGGCTGTAGTGCAGTGGTGCGATCTTGGCTCACTGCACAACCTCCCCGTCTCGGCTTCAAGCCATTCTTGTGTCTCAGCCTTCCGAGTAGCTGGGATTATAGGCGCCTCCCACCACAAAGCCCAGCTAACGTTTTGTGTTTTTAGTAGAGATGGGGTTTCGCCATGCTGGCCAGGCTGGTCTCGAATTCCTGACCTCAGGTGATCGGCCTGCCTTGGCCTCCCAAAGTGCTGGGATTACAGGCGTGAGCCACTGCACCTGGCCCAGAGGCATTTATTTAAAATGTGCAATGAAAGTGTTCTGAGCTTCCCTTACGTACATAGGACTTCCTATAACTCATCTCCCATGCAGCTGAGCCTCTAGCTGAGCATGCCTTGCCAACTTTAATTAAGC
This sequence comes from Chlorocebus sabaeus, assembly GCF_047675955.1. Lineage (NCBI taxonomy): Eukaryota > Metazoa > Chordata > Mammalia > Primates > Cercopithecidae > Chlorocebus > Chlorocebus sabaeus. The sequence goes on from NC_132923.1 coordinate 127,212,168, forward strand.
CTAAATACCCAACAGCAGGTGGCTGCTGAAGGAATCCAGGAAATAACATCCCAAAATATGCCGCATTGCTATGATGATGACTTCAAACTGAAGGCATTTGGAAAACAGCAAATGCACAAAGGGGATTTTCCTGGATTTCTCTTATCTGATTAAAGGTAGATTGTCCAGAAGGAAGCTAATTGTCATAAAAACTCTCCCTGGGAATTTTTATCTATCAGAGAAGATGAACATGCATCCAGAGTCCAATCTAGAAGGGACTGGAAGTTAACACTGTCCAGACAGGCTCTTATTTATTCTTTTCATTTTGCCAGAAGGGGTGGAGGCACAACCCCATCATTGCTTAAAAAAAATTATGATATAGGCTGGGCGTGGTGGCTCACACCTGTAATCCCAGCACTTTGGGAGGCTGAGGCAGGTGGATCACAAGGTCAGGAGATTGAGACCATCCTGGCTAACACGGTGAAACCCCATCTCTACTAAAAATACAAAAAATTAGCTGGGCGAGGTGGCAGGCGCCTGTAGTCCCAGCTACTCGGGAGGCTGAGGCAGGAGAATGAGGTGAACCCAGGAGGCGGAGCTTGCAGCCAGCTGAGGTGACGCCACTGCACTCCAGCGCGGGCGACAGAGCGAGACTCCATCTCAACAACAAAAAAAATTGTGGTATGAAGATGAAAATGTCCATTCCCATCCCTGCACCACCAGACTGAGGGAGTGGGAAGGATCTATACCCTGACCCCTATCTGAGTCTTAAACCGCACAGACTGTCTGAGTATGGAGTATGGGTAGCACAGGCACCTTCCCCATAACAGTTCCGAGGAAGCAAAGTGATCAATGGATCCAGTTTCCCCAGTGTCTTCCAGCATGAGACTGGTGAGGAGCTGCCACCTGGGACACCCCCAGTGGCCCTCATGTAACTGCCCAGATAGAGCCGATTTATCAAGACACAGAAAATTAGCTGGGCATGGTGGTGGGTGCCTGTAATCCCAGCTACTTGGGAGGCTGAAACAAGAGAATCACTTGAACCCAGGAGACGGAGGTTGCAGTGAGCTGAGATCGTGCTACTCTACTCCAGCCTGGGTGACAGAGCAAGACTCTGTCTCAAAACAAAACAAAACAAAACAAACAAACAAAATGCTGGGGGTAGAAATTGCAAAAGAAAGACTAATTCACACAGAATTGGTTAAATAGGAGACCAGAGTTTTGCTGTTACTCAATTTACCCTCCTGGAAAATTCAGAGACTAGGGTTTTTAAAAGATAGTTTGGCAGGTGGCTAGAGGGTGGGTGCCGCTGATTGGTTGGGAATGCAGTCATAGGGGTATGGAACCTGGTCCTCCTCTGCTGAGTCCACTTCTGGGTAGGGGCCACAGGACCAGCTGAGTCCTGAGTCTCTGGCTGGGTGGAGTCATCTGGTCTTCAGAAATACAAAAGTCTGAAAAGATATCACAAAAGGCCTATCTTAAATTATACAATAGTGATGTTACTTACAGGAACAACTGGAGAAATTGCAAATCTTAGGAGCCCTGGAACAATGGCTGGTAATCATTTATAACTACACTTACATTTTACAGAATTCAGGCCCCTCTCACAATCCTGACCTTGTAGCTTTTCATTAGTCTTAACAATCCGGTTTAGTTTTGGGAAAGGTTATTACTATCATCCTTGCTTTAAGGTTAAACCATAAACTATAATTCCTCCCAAAATTAGCTTGGCCCACACCCCTGGAATAGTCAAGGGCAGTTTGGAGGTTAAAGGCAAGAGGGAGTTGCTTAGCTTAGGTCAGATCTCTCTCTTTTTTTTTTTCGAAACAAAGTCTTGCTCTGTCACCCAGGCTGGAGTGCAGTGGCGCGATCTCAGCTCACTGCAACCTCCATCTCCCAAGTGCAAGTGATTCTCCTGCCTCAGCCTCCCCAGTTGCCGGGATTACAGGCATGCACCCGCCACCACGCCCGGCTAATTTTTGTATTTTTAGTAGAGACGGGGTTTCACCTTGTTGGCCAGGCTGGTCTCAAACTCCTGACCCCCAATGATTCACCTATCTCGGCCTGCCAACATGCTGGGATTATAAGGCATGAGCCACCACACCCAGTCCTCTGCTGTCTCTTCTGTAATTCATTATTTGTGACTGTTCCTTTAATCCTGTCTTCCCCTCCCATCCACAATATTAGCTCAAGTGTCAGAGGTATTTGAACCAGAGCAACTCCATCTTGAATAGGAGCTGGGTGAAGAAGCTGAGGCCTACCGGGCTGAATTGCCAGATGGTTATGGCATTCTAAGTCACAGGATAAGACGGGGTCAGCACAAGACACGGGTCATAAAGACCTTGCTGAGAAAACAGGTTGCAATAAAGAAGCCGGCTAAAAGCCGCCAAAACCAAGATCGTGACAAGAATGACCATAGGTGACAAGAGGTCTGGGGTGACACAAGCTCTGACTCTCTAGTGAGCTGAGGCAGGAGGCTGGAAGGTTCCCAGGCTGAATGAAGCCGCCTTTGCAAAAATTATAATAGTGAGAAAATTATGACAGTGAAAGAGATCTGGCCAGGTGCGCTGACTCACACCTGTAATCCCAGCGCTTTGGGAGGCCAAGGTGGGTGTATCGCCTGAGGTGAGGAGTTTGAGACCAGCCTGGCCAATATGGTGAAACCCTGTTTCTGTTAAAAATACAAAAATTGGCCGGGCGCGGTGGCTCAAGCCTGTAATCCCAGCACTTTGGGAGGCCGAGGCGGGCGGATCACGAGGTCAGGAGATCGAGACCATCCTGGCTAACACCGTGAAACCCCGTCTCTACTAAAAATACAAAAAACTAGCCGGGCGTGGTGGCGGGCGCCTGTAGTCCCAGCTACTCGGAGGCTGAGGCAGGAGAATGGCGTAAAACCCGGGAGGCGGAGCTTGCAGTGAGCCGAGATTGCGCCACTGCACTCCAGCCTGGGTGACACAGCGAGACTCTGTCTCAAAAAAAAAAAACAAAAATTAGCTGGGTGTGGTGGCACATGCCTGTAATCCCAGCTATTGGGGAGGCTGAGGCAGGAGAATTGCTTGAACCCGGGAGGCAGAAGTCGCAGTGAGCCAAGATCGCACCATCACGCTCCAGCCCGGACAACCAGTGCAAGACTCCATCTCAAAAAAAAAAAAAAATCATTCGGCACCAATACATCTGCACTCCCGTCTGATGTTCCAGGTAGAGGGGGTTATAGTTCCTGCACTCTTGTGTTACTGGAAAGAGGTCCTGATCCAGACCCCAAGAGAGGGTTCTTGGATCTCACACAAGAAATAATTTAGGGCAAATCCACAGTGCAAAGCAAAAGCAAATTTATTAAGTGGTAAAAGAATGGCTAGTCCATTATTTCAGCCCCATGGGCTGCTCTGGTTATTTTTATGGCTATTTCTTGATGATATGCTAAACAAAGGGTGGATTATTCATCCCTCCCCTTTTTAGAACCACAGGGGGTAACTTCCTGACGTTGCCATGGCATCTGTAAACTGTCATGGCGCTGGTGGGAGTATAAGAGTGAGGACAACCAGAGGTCACTGTTTGTTTTTTTTTTTTTTTTTTTTGGAGACAGAGTCTCACTCTCTCATCAGGCTGTAATGCAGCGGGGGGGACGATCTCAGCTCACTGCAACCTCCGCCTCCCAGGTTTAAGCAATTCTCCTGCCTCAGCCTCCCGAGTAGCTGGGACTACAGGCGTGTACCACCACGTCCACCTAATTTTTGTATTTTTAGTAGAGATGGGGCTTCTTTTCTTTTCTTTGTGAGACAGAATCTTGCTCTGTCACCCAGGCTGGAGTGCAGTGGCGTGATCTTGGCTCACTGCAACCTCTGCCTCCCAGGTTCACGCCATTCTCCTGCCTCAGTCTCCAGAGTAGCTGGGACTACGGGCGCCCGCCACCATGCCAGGCTAATTTTTTGTATTTTTAGTAAAGACGGGGTTTCACTGTGTTAGCCAGGATGGTCTTGATCTCCTGACCTCGTGATCTGCCCACCTCGGCCTCCCAAAGTGCTGGGATTATAGTCGTGAGCCACTGCGCCCAACCTGAGATGGGGTTTCACTATGTTGACCAGAATGGTCTCGAACTCCCGACCTCAGGTGATCTGTCCGCCTCAGCCTCCCAAGGTGTTGGGATTACAGGTGTGAGCCACTGCGCCTGGCCTGCCTGGCTAATTTTTTAAGTTTTTTGTAGAGATGGGGTCTCACTATGTTGCCCAGGCTGGTCTCAAATTCCTGGTCTCTAGCAATCCTCCTGCCTCAGCCTCCCATGCTTGGGATTACAGGTGGGAGCCACCATACCAAGCCCCAAGTGAATTTTGGAACTCTCTGGAGATGGAGCGTGCAGGACCGCCCTTCCCAAGCCTCAGCCTCCCTCGTGATCTGCTCTCAGCTCTGGCCCAGATGAGCCACCAGCTCACCTCCAATCCTCTGGGCTCATCACCCATCTTCTCTCCACTTCCCTTCTTCCCTCTAGCTCTGGAACGGGTGCCCCAAAGCCAGGAGCTCTGAACCTCAGCTGCAGCTCACCGTTCTCACCCTGGCTTCAGGAGCCCCAGATGTGTGTGCCTCCTGCCACCTCCCCTCAGAGCTGAGACCTGCGGATGCCTGCATGGAGCTAAGGGGCATTTCATTCAAGCATTCATTCAATGTTTAATGAGCCCCAACTACGACCCAAGGGCTCTGCTCTTGTGGAAATGACATTCTCATGGGGGAAGCACGCGGTCCAGCGGTCACGAGGCATTCACAGCCCAGATTTAGGGGAAGTGATTCGCGGATATTGAGAGCATAGAGGGAAAAGTCCTCTCACAGGTGGTGGGTGGCCATTTAGGACGAGAACTGAAGGATGAGAGGTGCGTGCTGTGTGGTTGTGCAGGCTCCAGGCAGGGAACAGAAGGCAGAGGACTCCGGTGGGCGTCTCTGAAGCGTCCAGTGCAAATGTTCAAAACTAAGCTGACAGCCTGGGCTACATGGTGAAACACTGTCTGTACTACAAAAACATAAAATTTCTCTCTTTTTTTTTTTTTTGAGACGGAATCTTGCTCTGTTGCCCAGGCTGGAGTGAAGTGGTATGACCTTGGCTCACTGCAACCTCTGCCTCCTGGGTTCAAGCAATTCTGACTCAGCCTCCTGAGTAGCTGGGATTACAGGCGTGCACCATCTTGCTTGGCTAATTTTTGTATTTCTAGGAGAGACGGGGTTTCACCATGTTGGCCATGGTTGGCTGGGCTGGTCTCGAACTCCTGACCTCAGGTGATTTGCCCACCTCGGTCTCCCAAAGTGCTAGGATTACAGGCATGAGCCACTGCGCCCAGCCCCAAATTGTTTTTATTTAGCTGGGAGTGGTGCACGTGCCTGTAGTCCCAGCTACTCGGAAGGCTGAGGCCTGAGAATCCCTTGGACCCAGGGGATGGAGGTTGCAGCGAGTCAAGTTTGTGCCACTGCACTTCAGCCTGGGTGACAGAGCGAGACCCTGCCCACCGTGTACCAGAAGCCACCTTGTGTCCTCTCCTCCTCCTCCCCCCAGGGACTGGTGTGTCATCATCCATCTGCTCTCTGAGCCACCTGGCAGCACCTACTGGCTCTTTGATTGCTGGGTTCTTCCAGCCCAGTCTCCGTGTTCAGCTGAGTGTCTTTTGCAAATGCAAAATTTGCTCCTGTCTCTGGCTTCCCCTTTGTTCTTAGGATGAGACCTCAAATCCCTAATGTGGCCTTTGAGGGCCTTTCCTGGGTGGCTCCTACGCTCTTCCTCCTAGTGTGGTTCTTGCCACGCTAGCCTTTCAGTTCCTGGAAAGCTGGCCCCAGGGCCTTTGCTACAGGCGAGCTTGCCTTCAGCTTCAGCTCCACCTCCCAACTATTCCCACTGCTCTGCTGCACTTTTTTTTCCCCCGGTGTCACCATACCTGGCTAATTTTTCGTATTTTAGTAGAGACAGAGTTTCACCGTTTTGCCCAGACTGGTCTGAAACTCCTGAGCTCAATCTGCCCACTTTGGCCTCCCAAAGTGTTAGGATTATGGGTGTGAGCCACTGCACCCAGCCTCTGCTGCAATTTTTTTTTTTTTTTTGAGACGGAGTCTCACTCTGTCGCCAGGCTGGAGTGCAGTGGTGTGATCTCGGCTCACTGCAACCTCTGCCTCCCAGGTTCAAGCGATTCTCCTGCCTCAGCCTCCTGAGTAGCTGGGATTACAGGCATGCACCACCACGCCTGGCTAATTTTTGTATTTTTAGTAGAAACGGGGTTTCACCATGTTGGTCAGGCTTGTCTCGAACTACTGACCTCGTGATCCGCCCACCTCAGCCTCCCAAAGTGCTGGGATTATAGGCGTGAGCCACAGCACAGGGCCCTCTGCTGCACTTTTAAGTGGATAATTACATAAGCATTTGTGTGCCTGCCCAAGTCTGACCCCCTACTCGAGGCAAGCTCTCTGGGACAGGGACAGCTCAGTGTTGCTCACCATTGTATCTCCTGGGCCCAGCACAGCCTGGCACACGCTAGTGGCACCACATTGATGGCTGCACAATGGTCGAGGATGGATGAACTAAGGAAAGAACCTGCTGTGGAAATCCTGGATTCCTCCCCTCCTTCACTGTGGTCCAGCTCAGTCCCACCTGGGGAACGGGGCTGGACACGCACACCTGGGGGCCGATGGAAGGGTGTGTGGAGAACTCCGAGTCGGCACCAAGCTCAGGGGGTTGCACTTCGGCCCTTTAAGGACTGAAAACAGCTTTCCCCACTTCCCTCTGCCTTTGTAGCAAGATACCCTCAGTGGCTATCACAGAAAGCATTTTGCAGTGGTAGAGCCACTCTGGACCCCACAGAAGACACCTATGGTGGGCGTGGGGGGAGAGTTCCTGCCTCTGATTGTCCCTCAGAAGAAACAGGGGTCACCTAAGCCCTTTCCTGTGGCACAGAGGGGTCCAGCGCCACACGGCTAGTAGGCTGGCATGGTGGGTGGTAACGCTACAGTTTTGGAACTTAAAAAGAAAAATCAGTAGACTTTTCTGATGTAAAACAGAAAAAAGTGGGTTAGCACAAGACACAGGTCATAAAGACCTTACTGAGAAAACGGTTTGCAGTGAAGAAGCTAAAACCCACCAAAACCAACATGGCTTATTTATTTAGAGGCGGAGTTTCGCTCTTGCAGCCCAGGCTGGAGTGCAATGGTGTGAACTTGGCTCACTGCAACCTCCGCCTTCTGGGTGCAAGCGATTCTCCTGCTTCAGCCTCCTGAGTAGCTGGGATTACAGGCATGCTCCACCATGCCTAATTTTGTATTTTTTTTTTTTGGTAGAGACAGGGTTTCTCCATGTTGGTCAGGCTGGTCTTGAACTCCCGACCTCTGGTGATCCACGCACCTCGGCCTCCCAAAGTGCTGGGATTATAGACCTGAGCCACTGCACCCGGCCCAAAATGATTTCTTTACCGCAACCTGTAAATTCATCTCAGTTGAAACCCTGCCTAAGAAAACTGAGCTTCTCTGATAGAGAGGGGTGGTGCTGGGCACCCTGCCTGCCTCTCTTCCCCTCTCCAAGTTCCTTCCTGATCTTCTGATGAGCTTTCAACTGCACTGTGGAGGATGCCTGGGAACCGGGGACGGGTTTCTAAAGCAAAACTAATTTTTCTGTACCTTTCTGTAATGCAACACACAAAAAAAGCTTTAGCATCTTTTTGAGACAGGGTCTTGCTCTTGTCACTCAGGCGGGGCAGTGGTGCAATCACAGCTCACTGCCGCCGTGACCTCCCAGGGACTCAAGCAATCCTCTTGCCTCCATTTCCCGAGTAGCTGGGACAACAGGCATGTGCCACCACATCCAGCTTTTTTTTTTTGAGATGGAGTCTCGCTCTGTCGCCCAGACTGGAGTGCAGCACCACGTCCGGCTAACTTCTTGTATTTTTAGTAGAGACGGGGTTTCACCGTGTTAACCAGGATGGTCTCGATCTCCTGACCTCATGATACACCCACCTCAGCCTCTCAAACTGCTGGGATTACAGGCGTGAGCCACCGCGCCTGGCCCCAGCTAATTTTCTTAATGCTTTTGTAGAGATGAGTTTACACTATATTGCCCAGGCTGCTGTTGAACTCCTGGGCTCAAGAGATCCTCCTGCCTCGGACTCTCAAAGTGCTGGGATTACAGGCATGAGCTTACACTGGACCCTTGGGATAATTCTTGAGAGGTAAATCATTCTACTGAAGATTCTGGCCAGACACGGTGGCTCATACCTGTAATCACAGGACTTTGGGAGGCTGAGGTGGGTGGACTGCTTGAGCTCAGGAGTTTGAAACCAGCCTGGGCAACATGGTGAAACCCCTTTTCTATAAAAAGTACAACAACAATTAGCTGCATGTGGTGGTGTGCACCTGTAGTCCCAGCTACTGAGAAGGCTGAGGCGGGAGGAATGTTTGAGCCCCTGAGGTTGAGGCTGCAGTGAGCTATGATTGCATCACTGCACTCCAGCCTGGATGACAGCGAGACCGTCTCAAACACAACCACCACAAAGAGACGCCAATATCTTAAACGCCAGGATTATGAGGGGTTTTTTTGCTCACTTCTATTTCTAGGTTTCCTACATGAATGTGTTACCTTCTGATAAGAAAACAATAGATGGCGTTACTACTGGTGCTCCCAAGGCGGGGAGCACTCTCCCAGCTGACGGCGCTCGGCTCTCTGCTGCCCTCACTTGGCCTCTCCACGCCAGGCCCGGGTAGGAGCTGAAGCGGCTGCTGGACCTCAGGTTTAAACATGATGTTCCCAACATCTTGAGGACCTGAGGTTAGTGAGCTCAGAGGCGTTTGTGGCTCCCACTGCAGGCAGCTCCTGATGGGGAGCCGGCCCAGCCCTGCACCCTCATCTGCCCTCAGGGTCTGGTTCAGGTTGGTCCTGCCAGCCCCTGGGAGCCAGCTCCCGGCCACTCACTGGCTGTGGTCCTCCTGCCCGCTGGGCACTGAGCCAGAAGGACAGGCCACCGTGGTAGGGCTCCCCGTGCACTGTGCTGTGGCTTAAGGTCCTCACATCAGCCCTGGATGGCCGTCCTGTTACTTCCGTGTCAAACTGAAGCCAACAGAAATGCAGATGTGTCACCAGGAAGGTGATCCCAGAGCTTGTGCTGTGACACCCTGGCCATTCCCCATCCCCGCCGCCCCAGCCTGGAGCCATGCAGCAGCTCCAAGCCCTCTCTGAGGAAGACAAGGTCTTTTTTACATGCTGACCCTGGTCCCTGCAGCCAGGAGCAAGCACTGTCAGGGATGGCTGGTGGACTCAGGTTCTCTGAAGAGCTGAGCCGAGTGCTTCCTGCCCGGACACCCTTCTTCTCTGTGCAGCAAACTCTGGGGTGTCCTTCCAGCCCAGGCTTAGCCAGGCAGCGAGTCTCCTGTCCAAATCCCTAAGCCCCTCCAGGGACACTGTCCGGTCACACTGTGGCTACCCCAACCCAAGTCCCCCACTGAAGAGGAAAGAGAAAGTGGATGAGAGCCCCCTTAGCAGGACCCTGCCCTACCTGGAGGGCCCAAGCTGCCCAGGCAAACGAATACAAACAGCCAGCAAGCATCATTCAAAGGCTGTATCGTTTTTGGTTTCCTTTTTTGCTTTTGTAAAGAAAAATAAGGTTATGTTTTCTGTTTGAAACAAAACATAACACCCCCTCCCGCCGGGCCTGTCCCCTGGCTCTGGGGGATGCTGGGACCACAGGTCTGGGCAGGAGAGGCCAGGCTGTCTGGCTGAGAGGAGGGGGCACCCTCAGAGCCAGAGAGGAAGGGCATTTGGGAATGGAGTTTGGTTTTGTTAAGCAAAAAACAAAACACCTCGACACACACGCCCACTATACAAAAATGGGGACCGTGAGGCGCTGCCTCTGAGTTGGAACCATTGCGGGCAGCTGGACTCAAAGGTCCTGACGCTGTCCTGGGGCCCCTGTCCCCCATGTTTCAGGGGTAGGCAGGGCAGGAGGCAGCATCCACAGCTCTCAGGATAGGAGTCAGGGGAGAGGAGGGTGATGTCAGAGTAAGCTCCTTCCCCACGTTAAAAAAAAGTATTAAAAAAGCACCCAAAGCTTAAAAAAATGAATCCTCCATGGCAGGGAGAGTTGGGGGCATCCTGCTTACTAGCAAAATGCCTGACCTGGCAAAATGTGTAGAAAAATAAAATTAAACTTTATCCCTGAATGGCAGAGTGAAGACCCTTCCTCCCGCCCCACAGTGAGTCTCAGAATCCACTGAGGCAGCTGATTCTTCTCCAACTGGCAAAAGCACACGACCAGCAGACACGCGCTGCCCCAGGCCCGTGTCCGAGGCCCAGGGCAGGACGGCAGGGGGGCTCTGAAAGCCACGGGCGCACAGTCCCTCCTCTCTGCCTCACAGCATCGGGAGGGCCCCTCCTCAGCGCCAGGAAGGAGCCCCAGCAGGGGAGTGGGCAGGAGAACCAGGGGAAGATGGGACTCTCCGGGGCTGAAGGGAGGCAGGTGCCCAGTAGGGTGAGCGAAGGGGTGCAGTCTCATCTGAGATCTGAAGGCCCCCGTCAGCCTGCCCTGCAGTTCCATGCGCAGCTGAAGGACCAGACGTGCAGCCCTGGAAACACAGGGCGAGGCGGGCCAGGACTCTCTGCGTTCTCAGGGTAATGGGACTGCTTCCTGGAAGGTCAACAGAGGTCACAAAGTGGGGGGCATCTGGCAGGGGCGGGTGGAGCAGGGGCTTGTGCTGGGCATTTGGCTGCTCAGACCTGGGAGCTCTGAGGATCCCGGGCACCCTTCTGCCCACTAAACAGGAAGGGGAAAGATAGGGCCGATGACAAGGACCATGCTTCCCTCTCCCCCAGGGGGCCTTCAGCTTAGTGGGGCTCTGAGGTCGCCCCAGGTGGGACACGGGAGTACAGTACAAAGATGTGACCACGCCTGTGGGCATGGGGCCGGAAGGCAGGCCGGGCAGCTCCTGCTGCAGTTACAGTAGTACTGGCGTCCCTGCCAGGCAGGGCTGAACGGTGTGGGGCACCCCAGGGTCATGCAGCCCCGTGGGGCTCCCTGGCTTCGGGATCAGAGTGTCAGCACCAAACACAGCCGATGTCAGCCAAGGAGGTGGGCGGCAGAGAGTGTGATCCCAGACACACACTCAGCCCTGCAGTCCGTTAGGTGAGGAGGGGCAGGTGTCCTGAGGACAGTCACAGTCCAGTGAGGTCAAGGCCCTAGAGATGAGGGCAGAGGCGGCAGCCCCTCCAGGGAGGGTCCTGAGGCCGGCAGTGGTGAAGCAGCAGGCACCGGGTTGCTCCCCTCCGAGGGGCTCCAATAGTGGGTCAGCGCAGGCTCTGGTACAGAAACGCCGAGGTGAAGAGGGCATTGGCGGCTAAGCTCACGGCCAGGAGGCCCCGGACCAGGGAGGGGCCGAAACGACCTGCAAAGCGGAGAGACCCCGTCAAAACGTGTGTGTGGGTGAGGTCGCTGTGCAGCTGAACAGCCCCCCAGAGCATGCAGTTTGTGGGGAGCTCAAGGCTCTGCCCAGGGTGCTCCCCGAGGCTGGCGAGGCTCACCCCCAATTCTCTTGGCCAAAGGCTTCCCTAGCAGGAAAGATCTCCCATCCCTGCCTCCCTGAAGGCACAGCTTTTCCTAACCCTGAGCCACCAGGAAGGCCGTGGGCTGGGCTGTCATGAGCTGGGGCCTGGGCGATGAGGCAGTGACCACAACGGCCACTTTACAGATGAGGACATGGGGGCTGGGGACAGGAGCACCCCGTCCAGGCCTCCGAGGGAATAAGCAGCCAACTCAGGTCCGCCTGCCGCAGCCTGCGTCCTCACCAAGGCCCCCAAGCTGCCGGGCCACCCTCCAGCCTGGGGCAGCACTGGCTTCGAGAGTCAGTGCCAAATGGTCTGCCCAGGAAAAGCCCTGCTTGCTGATCCATCCGTCTCCCTCAATACACACCTCCTCCCCACCCGGGGAGTGACGACGTGGACCGATGACCTGGTCTCTTGCCCCTGAGCCCGGGGTCAGTGAGCAGAGAACCTGGGATCTGAGCCAGGCAGCTCGGCACCTGGTGCAGGCTGCAGCCACAGCGTGATGTGGTCCCGGCGTGCCCAGGCTCTCCGGGCACTTCCAGCCAGGATGGCAGCCACGGGCCACAGGTGCCTACTGAGCACTTGAAATATGGCTAGTGCAGCTCAGGAACAATATTTCAAACTTGATTTAATTTTAATTCAGTTAATTTAAATAGCTGCCCGGGGCCAGAAGCCACTGGAATAGTGCAGATCCGGGCCCAGATCCCGACGGTGGGAGTGCCGTCTACTGAGTCCCTGATCTTGGATTCAGAGGCGCTGGGTGGGTTACTCGTTGGCCACTCAGGGACTGCAATGTCCTGGAAGATTCTGTCAGCGCTCTGGACCCACCAGGGGGAGATGGTGGCTTTGGATGCGTGCCTGCCCCCCTCCCCTCCCACACCTCAGGGTGCTGACCTCTCCAAGTGGCAGCCTCCTCCGAGCAGCCCCTGGTGGTGGTGTCTACCACACAGGTGGATGACTGGGAAGAGTCGTCCTCTTTCTTGATGGAGTGGTTGCTGCAGGCACTGCCTCTTTCCAGCTTGGATCTGAGGTCTGCAAAGAGAAGGGTGTGCATCTCAGTGGCGCTCACGGCTCCCCCCAGGGACAGACGTGGGGCAGCTGCACTTCCACTCTAAGGACAGTTGTCAGAAGTAGTGAGCCAGCCTGTCCCAAGCCACTCATCCACCCTGGACAGTGGGGGGCCAGGTCCTTGCTCCACTGTCGTGCCACCTCTGTCTGCCAGTATTCAGGGCCAAGGTGACCAGATCTCTGACATTGTAAGAGACACAGGAAATCTAAACATTCGAGGCTGGGTACAGTGGCCCACGCCTGTGATCCCAGCACTTTGGGAAGCCAAGGTGGGTGGGTCACTTGAGGCCAGGAGTTCAAGACCAGCCTGGGAAACATGGTGAAATCCCATCTCTACTAAAAAGACAAAAATGAGCTGGGCATGGTGGTGCGCACCTGTAGTCCCAGCTACTTGGGAGGCTGAGGTAGGAGAATCTCTTGAACCCTGGAGGAGGAGGTTGCAGTGAGCCAAGATCACGCCACTGCACTCCAGCCTGGGTGACAGAGTGAGACTCCATCTCAAAAAAAAAAAAAAAAAAAAAAGGAAATCTACAAATTCATGTGAAAGTTGTAGGTTTTGAAGGTTGGGGGCTAACTTTAACAATTTTAAATGCTTTGCAGTACAGCACCATTTGAGTGAAACTATCTGTGACCACACGCACCTGGCAATGCGTGATGTATTTTCGATCAGTTCCAAGGAACAGAAGACCCTGAAGGTCAACTGCAAAAGGAGAAACTGAAATCAGCCAGTAGAGGGCAATGTCCCAGAGGGTTCAAGTCATGAGAGCCACAATGGGGTGCCTAGAGCTCCAGGGCAGGAAGGCACACACTGGAGTCAAAGCAAGGATGAGCCCCCCACCACTGCACAGCCAGGCCTCTTGGCAGCAGAGGCCCTCCCGCAGCCCCTCGGGGCGCTCAGAAGGCCGTACCTAGGGCGTGCTTCATGTCCTGCAGGGGCGGCTTCCGGGGAACCTTGGGCGGCTCCATGGTGAAGAGGCTGCCGTTGTGAGGCGAGTGCTCATCTGAGCTGCTAGGCGTGGTGGCGGCCTCTCCAGGGGGTGATGGGAACAGCAGCAGCTTCTGTCCCTTCAGGTTGAGCCGGGCAGGGCTGATGAGGGGCCTGCGGTGGCGCAGAGAGCCGGAGCTGGAGGCCACCGAGCCAGCCACGGAGGGCGCTGGGGAAGGGAGTGGGGAGGAGGGGCAGCTCCCCGACAGCAGAGAAAAGTAATCTGGAGGGAGGGAGGAAGATGATGTGAACGTGGGCTCTTGTCACCGCAACGCTACGATGCACTATTTCATTTCTGGGAGCTTTCTTCTATTAACCCGGGAAGAAAGGAAAGGTGCAGAGACTGGGGGCAGGGGGAAGTCCTGCTGCACAGCTGAGGGAGGAGGGGGCTGCCCGCTACCAGGCACCTGAGGGAGGGGAGAGATCCTGGAGCCTCAGCCACAACCTCTTGCCCTTGATTGCCATCCAAAGCCCCGGGCACCATCAGCTGAGAGCAAGGCCAGGTAGCGGCAAACCCTGGAGGCACAAGGCCAGCTCACCCAAGGCCCTGCTGCCAGCCGGCACCTGGTGCACCAGCTCCAGCCATGACCGCCGCTGAGGACGGCAGAGCAGCATGGTACCATCTGATCCTAGCGACGGCCATTCCCATGGCACGCAGGTGGAAACTGAGGCACAGGAGTGTGGGTCACTTGCCCAGGGCTGAGATGTGAACGCACCCCTGAGGCCTGTCTGACCCCAAAGCTCACACAAACCACTGTGCTCTGGAAGGCCTGGGCCTCACACTGCCCTGTCCCCCCTCAGCTCTCCGTCCTCCTCACCTGAAACGGGAAACTCCCCAGATCGAGACATCTGAGACGGTGGGCGGCTACCGCTGAACAGATAGCCTGAGTCTGGAGACAGAGAGAAGCAGACAACACGTCAGGCCTGTGGACTACGGGCAGAGGCCCCCACAAAGGTTCTGTTGAAATCCCAATCCAGCCTTTGCTCTTTACAAATGTGCTTTCATGAAAACACAGGTGCTCCCGGATCCCTTGGACTGCCATCTGAGGGGTGCTGGGCACATTCCCTTTTTGCAGATAAAGAAACCGAGGCTCTGGCTGGGCATGGTGGCTCATGCCTGTAATCCTAGCACTTTGGGAGGCTGAGGCGGGCAGATCACGAGGTCAGGAGATCGAGACCATCCTGGTTAATATGGTGAAAGCCTATCTCTACTGAAAATACAAAAAAATTAGCCGGGTGTGGTGGCGGGGTGCCTGTAATCCCAGCTACCCAGGAGGCTGAGGCAGGAGAATCACTTGAACCCAGGAGGCGGAGGTTGCAGTGAGCCGAGATGGCGCTACTGCACTCCAGCCTGGGCGACAGAGCGAGACTCCGTATCACACACACACACACACACAAACCGAGGCTCATGGCTCATGGCAGGTGGTGAGAAGAGTCAGCACCAGGCATATTTTTGTCCACTCCTCAATCCATGCTCTTCTTCCCACACAAGGGCCAGCTTTTCCAGCCATCTAGTCCCACTTTCTCCACTAATCACAGGCTCTGACTGCCTGCGCTCTCGAACCCAGGTAGCACCGACCACGCTGCCTTTTCCTAAATCAGGTGCACGCGCCCCAAGGGCAGGGGCCCCAATTCCAAGTGGCTGGCTGAGAGCTGAATGTGGGACCCAGGGACTGCCTGCCTTGTGTCCTGTTGCCACCTGCAGGCTCTGAAGGGTCTGTTGCAGCACGCAGATAACCCTCCCCTCACCAGGCCAGGGGATAGGCTGGATAAGGGTGGTCACAAGAGCCCAGCACGCCAACCAGGGTCCTTCTGGAACCCATTCTATGGATGCTGGGAGAAGCCGTTTTCCTGTTGGGCATGCGCTGCAGGACACAGGGATGAGGCGTGCGGCAGAGGAGCAGACTGAGGACAGACAGGGAGACAGCAAGCTGGATTCTGGACACGGCGCCTGAGCGCGTTCCAGCGGGTCTCTGAAGACGTGAGCCAAAGCCCTGCAGGAACTCCTTCCCCCGACCCACCCTCTGGCGATGGAGACCAGGTTCCTCCCCCCAACCACCCTGGCAATGGAGACTGGGGTCCCATCTGTCACCGGACACTCCAAGACAAGCTTGCGCCCCACAGACCTCTGCTGCCACCTCAGACAGGCTGCTACTGTGTCCCTGCCTTCAGCCTCAACAGGCAGATTGCCTGCTCTTCTCTATCCGCGGGAGGCCCTGCCTCAGAGGCCTGAACTGGCCCTGGGATTGCCACGCTTCCCTCTCAAGGGGCTTGACACAGCAGTCCCTGAGCTCCACCGCCTCGGCCAGTGTGCACAGTTTACTCGGAGTGCTCAGGCCCAGGGCAGGGCTGCTCCTGGCACCTCCCACCCCAAGTTCCATTCAAGTGCCACCAGGCTGGGGCGCCCTGAAAACGGGGGTATCTCTGCTTAGGGGAAAAGCAAAAGCATCCTAATATAAACCTCGGCGTGTGCGCAAAATGGCCTGCCCTTTAACCGCACGAGAGGAGAGGGCCTTGGCTGTTATCAGCATCTCCTCCCCTAGAATAACTGCAGTGGCCCCATTTGCTGAGGGGCATGTTGCAATTTTAGAGGAAAAGATTAGGGTACAGCACGGCGCACACATTTACCCAAGGTCATGTCACCAGAGCTGGGACTAAGGGGCCATGCTGGGGTTCCCAGATGATGTGGCAATTCTGGGCACTTTATTTTTATTTTTTTGACAGGGTCTTGCTCTGTTGCCCATGGTGGAGAGCAGTGGTGTGATCATAGCTCACTGCGGCTACCAACTCCTGGGTTCAAGTGATCCTCCCACCTCAGCCTAAATAGCTGGCACTACAGGCGCACGACATCATGCCCAGTTAATTAAAACACCTTTTTTGTAGAGACAGCGTCTCCCTATGTTGCCCAGGCTGGTCTTGAACTCCCAGCCTCAAGCCATCCTCCCACCTTGGCCTCCCAAAGTGCTGGGATTAAAGGCATGAGCCACCTATTCCTAGCTAGCTCCATTTCTTTGAGGGGAAACTGAGGCTCAAAGCTCCATTCTGCCTGTCTCTGTAGCAGGAACACTAGCCACTCCCGGCCCTCCCTACACTATGTGCCCACCCACAGTTCCGTCCCAGCTGCCCCCAGCCCTGTCTGCCAATGCCTGGGCACCCCTTACCTGCTCGAGTCAGAGAGGGTATGGTTCCCAGAGAGAGAGCCCGGCTGAGGCGGCCGGGCAATGAGGAGGGTGAGGCCCGTCGAGGAGACTGGAAGAGCTGCTGGTTGGCAAGGGGCAGGAAGCTGGGCGGGCTGGGGATGAACAGAGACGCTGGAGAGCCTCCGACACTCGGGTGAGGGATGGCCAGGCTGGGGCTGGTGGGGAAGAGGCCGGCAGAGTCTCCTGGGAAGAACCTGCAAGGGCCCGTCAGGCACGGGACAAGAAGAGAGTCAGTGGGAGGTTCTGGAGGCAGCCTTTCTGTGGGTCCCACCCCTCTCCCACGGTGCAAGGTGGGGGCCTCAGTTGGGGTCCCAGAGAAGGCGTGCGTTAGTTAAAGCAGAAAAGCAATCCGACCGCATTCACGCCATTAGGAGCGGGTGGCTGGGAGGTGCCAGCAAGACCCGGCCCTCCCCGCATGCCCCCTCCTACCCCTCGACTCACAGCAAACTATCTCCACTACAAGTCTCGGTATTAAAGTGACACTGTCACCCTTGCCAACCTCATGCCAACCCTTTCGCCTTGAAGCAAAAATGCCCAGCCCCGTGCCAGGCACTCAATGAACGTTAATGGACTTGGACTCCTTGCCACTTCTTGTTCTGTGTCGAGCCTCCCCACAGAGCGGCCAGGCTCAGGGACACCCTGGCTCATCTCCCAGACGGGCCTGGATCACAGGAGGTCAGGCCCCAGCACGGCTCTGGGCACCCTCTGTTTCCAGGCATGATTCCTGGAAATTCTCCCACAGCTCTGCCCTTAGGAGGCTGCCTCCTGCTCTCTGGCCTTGCACTCTGGAAACTCCTCTGAAGCTCCTGGTAGAGCAGAACTGGGGGGCAGCCAGGCCTTGGAATCCCCTGGAAGAGGCTCTCACAGGAAAACGCCAAAACCGAACTTACAAGAGACCCGTCAACGACCGCAAGGCTGCCTGAAAGACGGAAGGTGACAGTGTCTCTTTAACTCGAGATGGTACAAATCACACAGCAGGACCCGATGGCCCCACGCCAGAACATCAACCATGCTTCTGATTAAGGCACCCAATTACAGAGGGAAGAGAGGGACAGAGGCAGTTAATACATTAGTCCACCGTCTGGACGGAGCTCCGGGGGTCCAGCCTTACCTCGGTGCCAAGGGACAAAGGAGCCCAGCGGACAACGTGCTGGTGAGCGCCCGCTGGCCCAGGCTCTGCAGGAGCCGGGAGCTGGCTAAGGGACCTGTGCCCATCACGACTGAATGCTCGGGGATTGCTAGCCAAGCCGCACGCCACCAACCTCCCAGCTACTTTCCCTCTAAAAAAGTTTTATAAGGAAAGTGTGAGGCCAGCTGTTGACTTCCCCGAGAATCATGTAACCTTTCTAATGCCTTCCAAGGTACCAGGAGGTCACCGGGACTTCGGAACCAAAGGCGAGACCATGTTTGGGGAATTGGGCATCAAGGCAGCTGAGCTCGGGACCCTGGGGAAGGGCCTGGACAGCAGGACTGGACACACCCTTGCTCTGCCCACTGACCTGTGCTTCCCAGGCCCAATGCCCGCTGCTTTGCCCTCAAGACTCCAGGGAAGGCTCCACCTCTACACAGAAGATGAGATTTTGTGTTGTCATGTTAGAACTGTGATTCCATTTGGCAGGACAGCGCAGCGACTTCAGGGAATGACCCTGAGGGCACCCTCAGGCAGGGGCAGTGAAGGTGTGGCTGGGACCTTAGGGCATGACCCTCCATGGGAGGGAGCTTGTGGGGCAGGGCTCTGGCCTCGAGCAGCGCCCCCAGCAGATGGCAGCAGGGCTCCACGCTGGGTTTCCTGTGCCCACCCTGCCCGGCAGCACAGATATAGCCAAGAGTCAGCCAAGGGTGACCAGGTCTCCCATTGACCTGCGAGTACCATTGGGGGACGCATGAAAGGAGGGTCCTAGTGTGTTGTGAGTATGAGGTGGTCGGCTGGGCCGCGCAGCTCCTGGCCCTGAGGGGTCGCCTCCAGCAGGAGCGGTTGGGTCTTGCCAGTGCATCCCCAGTCTTCCCAGCTCCTGCTCACACCACCCGGGGCTGCCTCAGTGCTCAAAAGCTGAATCTCCTGGCTACTTGGCACAGGTGCTGTTGTTCCCAGTTTGGTGCCACTGAAGATGGTGCTGTGGGGAGTTCCTTGGCAGTTTGACCCCCTCACTGTGATATGTGGGAACATCACTCAACCAGCAAGACCTCGTAAATCGCTCACAGGGCTGGGCATGAGGGGCTGGGCTCTGTACGGGGGCCGCAGCGAACCTCCCCCAGCTAAAGGAGCCCAATCTGTTGGACCCTGGAGAACTCCAAAGGTGCTGACATTTCCTTTGGTGAGAGGCCCCCCGACTGCCCTGTGCCCTCAAACCATGTCTCAGAGAGGGATTAAGAGGCCAGGATCAGGCCTGGATGCTGGCTCTGGGGAGTGTCAGAGAGGGATTAAGAGGCCAGGATCAGGCCTGGATGCTGGCTCTGGGGAGTGCTGGCGTGAATACACTCATCTGATAACAAGGGGAGATGTCTGGTCTTCTCCGACCCAATCCCAGCCCACGTCAGGAGTGGAAGGAGAGAGACCACGTTTTAAGCAGCAGTTTATTGAGATGGAAAACATATGATCGAGCAAAGGCGAGCGAGGTGAGCCGGGCCCCCTAAGCCAGCTGGTGTCATTGTCACTGACTCCCAAACCTGACTCCTGTGGACATGTCTGTACCCCAAACGCAGCTGCCCACCCCAGCCCTGGCACAGAGCCCTTCTGAAAGAAAGAAAAGAAGAAAGACGCGGCACCTGACGCCAGCGGGTAAAAGCAGGGCCCCAGAGGCATTTATTGAAAACACAGCATCCAAAACACGACATCTATAGGCCAGGCGCAATGGTTACAGTGATGAGAGGGTCACTAGACAATTATCCACAATTCTACGACACGAGACAGAGACTCGGCAACAGTCACAGACAGAAAGGTCACAGGTTCCTTCCTGGGCAGGGCAGGGCGGGGCGCGGCAGGTGCGGCGTGGAGGCTGCGTCCTGGTGGTTTGCTCCCAGGCAAGGGGTACAGGGAGTCTGCTTGGCCTGGGTGGGGACCCCAAGTCTGAGAGTGAGGATGGCCAAATCTACCTCGCTTATGTCTCAGAGACGGTCACCCGTTACCGGGATGACCCCACCTGGACCCTGGAAGGTCTGATGGCCGTCCCACGTCCCCTGTGAGGAGGAGTTCCCTGGCAGGGGTGACATTCCCAGTCAACAAGCCACAACACAGTGATGCCTGCACTCCCTCGGTTGTTGCCACAACACTCGAAAGTGCTGGAATTTTCTCCACATAGTGAAACTTTAAGGGATAGACAGGTAATTTAGAAAGTCACACAAAACTCTAAAAAAGGCAGGAATCCTCACTGCTGAGAGCTACCTCCTGAGATGGTGTTCCGGACCCCGGCAGAGGGCAGGAGCGACATCAGTCGGCAGGAGGATCCTGGCCAGTGTGAGGGCTGGCTCTGGTTATTATAAATAATCTAATTTAAATACACACATACACACAGATGTCCTGCTTCTACCCAATGCCAAGAAAAGCAGAAATTAGCATCACACTGTCAACACTTCCTCGAGAACTGAAGATTTGAGACGCAAGCAACAGCATGGCCAGCCGACAGGACGCTGTCTCGTCCTGGCTCCGCCGCGTCCTTCTCTCAGACGGGCTCTTTGTGGGGTGGGGGCGGCGTGAGTGGACAGGCAGGTGGTTCCCTGCCCCTCAGGCAGACACCACTGGGGGCCACTTCGGCTCACCCAGCCCCACTCCGCACTGCAGAACCAGTGGGAAGTGTGGCCCCATCCACATCTTTTCAGAGCGGTTTTCTCACCTCACACTCCACACAGAACAAGCTGAGCCCAGTAATGCTGAGGCCTTGTCTGAAGCCCCACAGGTCATCGGGCACAGAGGCCACAGAAGCCCCTGAGGGTCTCCCGACGCATCTGGGCTCCTCACTCGTGAAGCTGGGTGAGGTGTGAGTTGCTACCCAATCACTGAGGTAGGGCAGCCTCCAGGACCCCCAGGCGTGGCGGATTCACAGCAGTGAGGCCTGGCACGCGCCCCCCACTCCCATCCCAGCAGACCAGCTGGCAGGTGTAACCCTCATGCACCTGTGATCTGCTCTTGCCTCCCCGGGTTCCAACACACAGGAGAGAGGAGCTGGCACACCCTGGCCACATCTGGAAGGTGAGCTCGTGCTCAGAGTGGCGAGTGGCAGGACATGCGGGCCCCGAGGGAGTGGGCAGCCAGAGGGAACATGCCTGGCGGGGGATGGCCTCAGGCCACTCTTGACTGGGACCCCTGGATGAAGCCCCCAGGCCGGGAACTTCCTCTGCACGTGGCAGCCCCTCGACTTCCAGAGCGTGTCCTCATGAGCCACCTCATGTGATCCCCACATCCACTAAGGCTGGCACCCAAGGGCTCTGGAGAGGGGTCCCTCTCATTTCATAGATGGTAAACTGAGGCTGGGAACAGCAGGGACCTGGCCAGGCCCTGCTACTGAGCAGCAGGTCTGTGGGCTGCCCCCTCACCTAAGTCGGAGGGCAGAGTGAGGCTGGGTCATGGCGAGCAGGTGCCTCGGCAGCATCCAAGAGCCACTGCCAGGGCCTGGGGAAGCTCGTGACAGGCCAGGGAGGGGGAGGATGACAACAACCTGATGTCACTGAAGGCCTGCATACCCTGGGTCCCTTACCCTTGGAAAAGCTCAGATTCCCCAAGGTCAACACAGGCTCCTATGCCCATCTCAGGCAGGGTCTCACTCCCCAAACTCATGGCGAAGGCCAGGCTGGGCCCAAGAACTGCACTCTCCACTCCCAGGGACTTGGGGGGGTCTCGGAGCAAGAGGCTGAGCAGCAGACACAGAGCAGCAGCCTTGCCTCCTTGACGGCTCCACCATCTCCTGCAGGGCTGGTCCAGCCACAAGCAGGACCAAGGGGACAGACCGCAGGTGCTCCTCAGGGGCCAGGTGGGGGCTCTGCGTTGCCCCAGCCTCACTCTGTTGCATGGTTAGGGCATGCCAGGGGCCCAGCCTGCAGCCACTGTCATCACCCCTGTGCAGGGGCTCAGACAGGACCAGGCTCCTCACCCAACAGTGTCAGAGCCAGGAAACGGCATTGTGAGATGGGGGTGCCTGCAGCTACCAGGAGGAAGCCACGGGTCAGAGCCTGTGTGGGTGCTGCCCACGTTCCAGTCACCAGGCCAGTGAAAGGGCCATTGGCCAGAGAGGTGGCAGCAGTGGTGAGTGGCTACAGGGCACTCGGGGATGGCTGGTGGTGCCAGAAAGGAAAAGGCAGGGCAGACTGACTCTTCGAGGCAGTGGAGGGACTGGGCCAGGACCTGGGGCTGTAGGGTGGGGGTGGGAGGGCGTGAGCAGGTGAAAAGAGGCAGGACAGAGAGGGGCCTGTTTCGGACCGGGCAAAGCCTGGGCCTGAGCATCGCGTGTCCTCCCCCCGCAGTCACGGCTGCTTCTCTGACCTTCGGGGCCGGAACCTCCGTGGGCCCGTTGCCTTCCTTGTGGCCACAGCCGCTGTGAAGCCAACCAGGCAGCACAAAGATGTGGTGCTGAACTTGAGCGTGTCCAGCCAGCTGGGCAGGGCGGCCTGCAGGTGCTGCTCAGCCAGGTGCAGCCCCAGCAGCAGGGCCCACAGGCAGGTGCAGAAGGCGTCGATCCTCCGGAGCCTGAAAGGGAAAGCAGTGGGGTCACCCCAGGGGAGGACAAGACCTCCTGGGTCCACGCCTTCCTTCCTGCCTCCTCTGTCTATCCCTGGCCCTGCTCAGAGAGTCCAGAGCCAGGAGTGAGCGCGGGCTCAGAACCCCTCACACTCACACGCTGCCCGGCTCCGAGCAGGTGGCTCACTGTTTCTCCTTGGCCTCTAAGTTCCAGCCTGTAACAGGGCTAAGGAAAATTCCTCTGAGTCGGTGAGGAGGGGCAACAGGGACACGGCACTCACAGGACACGCTTCCACTCAGGGAACTCCAGAGCCTCCCACGTAAGCCCCACAACCCAGGAGGCAGGTGGTTATCATTATCCTGACTTAACAGAGCCCGAGGAGGAGAGACGAGGCGACTGGGCCCAGCTCACAGTGGGTGTGCAGAGGGCTGGCTCAGAGGGCGTCTGCTGTGCCGCCTCAACTCACCTATGACTCCCAGTCCCTGGGCTTGTACCAGCGACATAGTGGAGTTCAGCCTAGGGCTGTGCACCCAATGGGGTCTCTTGGCCCCCACCCTAGACAGTAATCCAGCACACAGTCCCCCGCCTGTCAACTCCCAGCCCCATGCACACCTGATGCGGCCAGCCAGCAGCATTGCCAGCAAGCAGGTGAGCAGGCCCAGTGCCACGACGCCCGTCTGGTGGCTCTGTCCGAAGGCCCAGGCCTCCCACAGCTTCTCCGCCATGTGCTCGGGGAGCAGGCCCAGCAGCTGCCGCCAGCCCTCGGCCCCAGGGGCAGTGCCATTGTCAGGTGTGGCTGAGCCATTGCCACCAGGTGGCAGGGCCAGGGGCACAGTGGTGCCCGGGGCGAAGGGGTCGCTGGCCCCATACAGTGTGGTGGTCAGTAGGAAGGCGCAGGCCAGGAAGGCGAGGGCACGGAGCAGGATGACCTGGACCGGGGACTTCACGGTGGAGGAGCAGAAGCTCTGCAGAGGAGGAAGAGAGGCAGGTTAGTGAGATGGCCAGGGAGCCACCCCCAGCCATCACTGGTGTCACTCTTTGAGGGGTTCCAGCCAGACCCACGTTCCTACACATCCTGGGCTTGGTTCAAAAACTCACCACTGAGTTCCACTGGCCTGCCTCCCTTCTGGGTGGGGAGGAGCGCTGCTCTACCACACTCTCCTTTTAAAGAAATCTTTCCATATTGTACAGACCTTATTTTGGCTCACTGCAACCTCTTCCTCCCAGGTTCAAGCGATTCTCCTGCCCCAGTCTCCCCAGTAGATGGGATTACAGGTGCCCACCACCACACCCAGCTAATTTTTGTATTCTGTTTTGTAGAGACGGGGTTTTACCACGTTGGCCAGGCTGGTCTTGAACTCCTGACCACGGGTGATCCACCAGCCTTGGCCTCCCGAAGTGGTGGGATTACAGGCATGAGTCACCACGCCTGGCCAAGTTGAGCCCCTTTACTTTGGGGAAGCAACATGCCCATGGGGCCACCTCCCCACCCTGCTCCCCAGTCCCCTGCATGTCGTTAGCCAGGGTGATGTCCCGGGACAGCGACTGGTATCACCATGCGTCTGTTATGCACGTATCTGAGCATGGGTTTTGGGGTGGCCCCGCTGTTTCTCAGCACTTTCCTGGCATTTGCATTCGTCTTCCTCGCAGCCTTGGTGGTGCACTCCAAAGTCCTGGACCCGTTTACAGCTGTGGAAACCACACTCAGGGAGGCCGAGAAACTGCACAGGGCCACGTATAAAGCCCATACCTGGTATGCAGTGGCTCCAGGATTTAAGCCCAGGACCATCTGGCTAAAACTAATTTTTATCATAGTACTCAGTTGATAGAATATTCTGGTTGTTTTAAAAAATCAGATATGGAGGTTAGGTAGTAAAATCTACCCCACAAAGAAACTCCTATCCACCCCTTTGTGTCCCTAGATGTGACCTGGGTCTGATTGGTATATGGTTTCCAGTCTGCAGCTGGGACACAGCAATGCCACCTCTGCCCTGCCACATGTCCGCACAGCAGCGCACCAGGTGGACCCTGTCCTGGAGCTTTTGGTTCTCATTCTCACTACCTTGTTCCTGGTCTGAATAACTTACTACTGTACTTTTAAGGTTAACTTTTGCCACAGTTATCTGTCCATTTATGTCAGTTCCAATTAAAACCACAATGGGGCCGGGCGTGCCCAGCACTTTGGGAGGCTGAGACGGGCGGATCACGAGGTCAGATTGAGACCATCCTGGTTAACACGGTGAAACCCCATCTCTACTAAAAATACAAAAAAAATTAGCTGGATGTGGTGGGAGGCACCTGTAGTCCCAGCTACTCGGGAGGCTGAGGAAGGAGAATGGTGTGAACCCAGGAGGCGGAGCTTGCAGCGAGCCGACATCGCATCACTACACTCCAGCCTGGGGGACAGAGAAACTCCATCCCAAAAAACATAAAAAAATAAAAATAAAGAAAATCACAATAGGAATTTTTGGTGAGAACTTGACAAAAGGATGGAAACAGTTATTTAGAGGCTGAGTGTGGTGGCTCACGCCTGTAATCCCAGTACTTTGGGAGGCCAAGGCTGGTGGATCATTTGATGTCAGGAGTTCAAGACCAGCCTGAGCAATATGATGAAACCCCATCTCTACTAAAATACAAGTATTAGTCAGCTGTGGTGATGCATGCCTGTAATCCTAGCTACTCAGGAGGCTGAGGCAGGAGAATCGCTTGAACCCGGGAGGAGGAGGTTGCAGTGAGCCAGGATCACGCCACTGCACTCCAGCCTGGATGCCAGTGCAAAACTGTGTCTCAAAAAAAAGAAAAAAAATTAAAAATAAATAAAAGGCTGGGTGTGGTGGCTCAGGTCTGTAATCCCAGCACTTCAGGAGGCCGAGGTAGGAGGATCACCTGAGGTCAGGAGTTCAAGACCAGTCTGGCCAATATGGTGAAACCCCATCTCTACAAAAACACAAAAATTACCTGGGCATGATAGCAGTTGCCTGTAATCCCAGCTACTTGGGAAGCTGAGATGGGAGAATCGCTTGAACCCAGGAGGCAAGGTTGTAGTGAGCCGAGATTGTGCCACTGCACTCCAGTCCGGGTGATAGAATGAGACTCTGTTTTAAAAAAAAAAAAAAAAAAAAGGCCAGGTGCAGTGGCTCACATCTGTAATCCCAGCACCCTGGGAGGCCAAGGCAGGTGGATCACCAGAGGTTGGGAGTTCGAGACCAGCCTGACCAACATGGAGAAACCCCGTTTCTACTAAAAATACAAAATTAGCCAGACGTGGTGGTGCGTGCCTGTGATCCCAGCAAAACTTTATCTCAAAAATAAAATAAAATAAAATAAAAATAAGTAAAAATAAAGCGGCTCAGCTCTGAAGAGCTACCCTTCGGTCACTGGGGCCCAGTCTCCTGGGAGGGTTTCCTGAACAAACTCAACGCCCCCACCCCTGCCCTGTGGATGCTGCCTCTCACCTGTGCGTGGGTCTGGTCGGCCTCCCGGCGCTTGAACTGGTGGCTGAGCAGCAGGGCGCGCAGCTGGCGGTTCTGGTGCTTGATGTAGTACTCCACGGCTGCTTGGCATGGCCGGCACAGCTTGTACATCTGCTCCAGGTGATGCCGGTACACCTCGACCTCCTCGTCATACCTGCCCTGCGGGGTGGGGAGAATAGGCTCGGCGTCTGCAGGGGTGGCTGAGCTGCCTCCGTCTTACAGGTCAGACGTGGAATCAGATCCTGACCTGCCACTTACTAGTGGATGATCGGGGCAAGTCGACCCCACTCTGAACCTGCTTCCCCTCTGCCCAACAGGACAAATGCCCACTGTGTATAGCCATGTGGGCTACCGGGAGTGAGAGCCAATCTAGGGCAGGGCCCACAAGTGATGGGGACACTAACAAGGTTCTGTTGCTCCAGGGATGCACCTGCAGGCCAGGAGCTCAGGGTCTGCTCCCCAGATGCAGAGTTCCAAGAAGGTGGGTGAACATGGGGGAAAGGTGGCTGCGGGCTGACACTGCCTGGACTGAGGCAGATGGACGACCCAGACTGTGGTGCCTGCCCTTCCCCTTGAATGCTAGAGAACCCCTGGCCAGGGCTGTCTCTTTGTGGCAGCTGAAGGTTTCTTTCGGCTTCTGGAATAGCCCAGAAGACAAGTCCCCTCCTCCCATCCCTCAGATGTGCAGCACTGCGACTCTCCCTCCCTGTTTCTGAGGGAGCAAATATTTTGGCCTGCAGGGCCGGGAGGGTCAGGAGTGTGATCCCTTGCTGGGACCAAGCATGCTGAAAAGCTGCCTGGCTGCCAAGTCACGCCTGCCTTCCCCTTCCCGCAGGTTCCCCATCCCTGCCTTGGCCTGAGTTCACCTCTGTTCTCCTTCCCTCCCAGACTGGACCCCAGGAAAGCCAGTGTCTCTGGGCCCCAGCTGGGACCTGCCTCTTGAGGTGACAGGACCCCCTGGGCTGGCCGAGGGCAGGAAGGAGCAGCCGGTAAGCAAGACTCCTGGACTCCATGGAGGGCACAGGCGAGGTGAGGCTCCCGGCTCAGCCCAGCTCCTAATGCCAAGCCTCTCAGCAATGTCTAGCTTCCTCCTCCTCCCAGAAGCCAGTGGCATCCTCCACCAACCCCACAGCAGACTGCCAGGGCTACCAGCAGGCAAGGCTGATTCAGAGAAACAGGACAGAGTGGGTTCAAAAGAGCCCCACCTGGAGCCCAAGGTCCCTTCCTCCCTCTGCCCAGGGACAAATTCCTCTGGACTGGCAGGTGCTGAGGTTTCCACGGCGTTCCTAGGCCTGGAACCCAGAGAGCAGTGACTGTAAGACACGGGGAGAAGCAGCTCAGCTCCAACGGGGGATGGAAGAACTAACACATCCTGGAATGTGCTGGCAGCGGCCAGGATGAGGGGCCCCTTTGGGCACTCTGGACAGAAAAGCCACTGTCTAGCAGAGCAGGGGCCAGAGGCCCAGAGCCAGCACCCTGCACATGCCTCTCACCCCGCTGCTCTAAGCACCCCCAGCCCCAGCCAGGGCCCCTCCCCTCCCAACCCGGCCTCACCTCCTCGCGGGGAGCAAAGGCAGCCAGCTGCTTGATCTTGGTGGTCTGGTGGTGGTTGCACCTCTTGCACAGCAGGACTTGGCTGCTCACCCACTGCTGCGGCTGCGAGGGGTCGCGCAGGCTGGGCGCGCTGCTCACCACGTGGTTCAGGTGCTCCATGTACTGGGCGGGGATCGGCTTGTTGTAGTCACCATTCTGCGGGATAGAGGTGGGACTTGAGGTCAGTGGGGAGCCCCTTCCCAATGGGTAGGCAGGCCTTCCCAGCCGGCTCAGGCTTGGTGATATCCCTGGGGGCCTGCTCCAGGCAAGTGACAGTAGATTTCAAACATCTCCATTCTTTTTTATTTTTTTGCACACAACAGCAGCTGCTTTTCTTCTCAAGACATCTCCATGGAACCCAAAGGCCACCTAGCCCGAGCACAGAGCAGGGCCTGCAGCCTGCCGCCCACCCACACATCTCTAGCCAGCATCTGTCCTCAGAGCCCCACCCTCTCGGAACTCAGTCTGCAAACCCTGGTCTAGTCCAGGGGACGGCACACTATGACCCGTGGAGGAGCTGCCTATTTCTGCAGTCAAGTTTTATTGGAACACCGGCAGGCTAAGTCACTCTTGTATTATCTACAGTGGCTCAGCAGGGTTAGCAGTTGTGACAGAGACCAAATGGCTTCCAAAGCTGAAAATACTATCTGGCCCTTTGCAGAAAAGGTTTGCTAGCCCCGATATAGTACAGAGAATGAGACGCAGAGCCAGAAAGACCTGGGTGTGAACCCGAAATCTGCCACTTTTAGTGGTATAACCTTGGACAAATTGCCATGTCTCCCTGCGCCGGGTTCCTCAAGTGAGGGGACAGCACCAGGGCAGTGGTGAGAATTGAGTGAGACAATGTACATGACACACTACGCTCAGGGCCTGGAGAGGACAGGGTGTGGGGCCCACTAGCCCCAGGGCAGGGCAGGGACACCAGGTGGTCTCAAGGTACAATCTCAGGATCCCCACCCCCACGAGCCCGCCCACCCGCCTGCCTGTGACCCACACCTCCTGGAAGCCGTTGTACTGCTCGCAGTGGGGACAGTCCCAGCAGTTGCGGTTCCCATAGGGCACCAGCGTATCCTGGTTGCAGAACCAGCAGTTGACCATCGTGTGCGTTGGCTTCATCCTGTGGACCAAGGAAAGAGCGGGTCGGCCTGGAAGACCCCAGCACCTGCTGGAGAGGGATCTCCATGCCCTGCCCCAGGGCCACCAGGGAAAAGGTGCTGGGAGTGGGATCTGGGGACGCAAAGCTGGACATGCTCGCCCCAGGCTGACAGAAGGAACAAGGGCTCTGAAGGAGAGGAACGCAGACTGGGTGCAGCTGCGTCCACCCAGGAGGACCAGACAGTGAGGCCACGGCCAACCTGGGCTTCTCAGTCTTCAAGGGGAGGAGGCCAGCTGGGGCCTCACCAGATCCCTAGGCTCCAGTGCAGCCACATGGGGACCCCGGGCCACCAGCTCCTGGTGACCTGGGGCTCACATGGAGGGCAACAGGAGCCAGGGCTGGCCAAACCACAGGGCTGACTGGGACCAGGTTCTAGGACCACCCCTCCCCTACGAAGTCCTCAATCCTGGGCTGCAGAAAGGGTGCGCCCCAGGGATATTCCAGATTGAAAGGGGCCTCCTGTGCTCTAGAGAGAGAGAGTCCCAGGATGTGAGAGCCAAGGAGGCTGAGGGGAGGGAGCAAGTGACAGCTGCCCAGCCTGGGGCCAACCCTCTCTAGTGGAGGGGACAGTGGCCCTTGCTGGCTACACGTGTGGTGACAGGTGGGGCCTCGGGATAATCCCAGCTCAGACACTGTGGGATCTATGCTCTGGGCCCCCCTCTACCCTCCTCATTGGCTGTGGGACACTGGGGGCCTGGGGAGGGGTAGGGAGAGAGACCGCCACTGCCCAACAAACCCCCCCCAGTTCCAGGAATCCAGAAACAATGTGGGTGACAGGCAGCAGCTGTGGGAGCCCTGGGGCCCCAGCTTTGCTGCTCCGACTCCCACCTCTCCCCTATGGGCCACCTCCAGCTCAAGGACGCCGCCTGGGCCCCTGCCAAAGTGGGCAGCCACTTCCTGCACAGATGGCCCCCCTTGTCCACAGGACCAGAGAGCATGGCCCTCTGGCCTTTCATCCTGAGGTACTGCTCAGAGAAAGGAGGACGGAGCCCCGGGAAGTTCCTGTGCTCTCAGCCTCAGTGTCCACATCACCCTGGCTTCTGCATGCTGCAAGGATGCAGTGACACAAGACAGAAAGGTGTTGTGCTCAGCAAAGTGCCAGCTCTGCCCCTAACCCATCGGGCTGGCCAGAGGCCGGAGGCTGGGCCCTGGGAAGCAGGGCTCCCGCTTCTGACACCACTGCTGCTGCCCAGCCCTCCCCTCCACCCGCTTCTGACCAGGGGCAGATGAAGGGAGATCTCTGATCACCTGTCAGTTGGGGACAAAAGCATCTCCCCCACAAGGGACTGCTTGTGGGATGCACTTAACAGTGCCTGGCCTAGAGTACGTACCCAAAAAAGCCAAGTTACACTGAGGGTGGGGAGGCTTGGGAGAGAAGGGGAGATGGGACCAGGCCCTGAGGGGAAGGCCCGGGGCCCACAGGGGCAGCTGGGATCTCCCTCAGCAGCCTCGGTCCACACCCTTCTCACTCCACACCCCCTGCCCCAGCACAGGCCCGAGCCCTCACAGAGGACAAGGACCGCTACATCTTGTCAACAGCACGAAGACAGTGGGCTAGGCCTGTGGACCAGCGACAAAATGGAGCCAGCCAGCTAGGCAGGCAGCACGGCAACAGGCATAGCCTCGGAGAGCAGCTCTGCCTTCTAGGGCCGCCGTCTCATCCCTCACCTGTCAAAGGGGGCTGCTGAGCATCCCTGCCTCAGGAGAGGCCACTGTGAGGATCCTCAAGGAGAATGCAGAGAGGCGCTCAGTGCTCGGCATTAGGACAGCGCCACCGGGTGCCAACTACACAAATAGCCAGGGCAGGAGGCTCGCTCTGGGGCGTGTGGAGACCTGCTCTGCCCGCATCTAGCACTCCCGGGCAACTAAGCACGTGGCTTTCTCTGTGCTAATTACTACCTGTTTTACAGGCTTCTTTGTAACTGTGCACAGGGGCGTATCCTGATGGGTGATGACCTGCTTGTGTGACCCCCTACCCCAGAGCCCCGTGCCGGGACAAGGCACTGCACCCAACTACCTTTGGGTGATGGGCTTCCTGTCCCCATGGAGGGCCCCTCGGCTCTCTTACCCTGTTTGAAAAGGAAGGTCAACCCTTGAGCCTGCCTGGGGGACCAATGACAGCTGAGCAGGGGCTGTGGCTTCTGTCCAGGGCGCCTGCCATGAAGCCCCGCCCACCCCAGGAAGTCATGTTTCCATTCTGAATCTCCAGCTCTGTTGCTAGGGAAATGGCTCCACTGATCTAGAATGAGCCGGCCTGGAAGGGGACGGGGGAGGCAAGGGATTAGCCCTTGTCCCTGGGGCCAGCAGCTCTAACTCCGGTCACTCTCAGCCCTGGGTAATCCCTGCCAGAGTTGAGGGTGGGCTCTCTCATGGCCAGAGCAGCTGCCACCCACTGTGGCCAGGCGGGCCCTACCTGCTAGGGGGTCCTTTCCCACAGTGCCTTTGGGGGCAAGCCCTGAAAAGTCCCGAGAGGCAGGTAGGCCAGGGAGCGATGGGGAGCTGGGCATGAACTACAGGTCCCCCAGGCGCCAGCGCGGCGGCGTCAGACACATGACCTCATGCGAAACACTGTCCACAGCTTGGAGAAGGTCCCCACACAGGTGGGGGCAGTCCTGGCCCCTGGCCTATGCGTGCCTCTGCCCGGCCTGTTGAAGCAGCATCTGGGCCGATCTCTTCTGAGCCAGCCTAGACTGGACCCTGTTTTTGCTCTGGGAGACGCCCCCAAGTTTCCCTGATAAACCCCTCAGCTCACTTCTCTTCTGTAAGCTAACAACCTCCATCCTTGACTCTGGGACAAACCACAGTTGGTGTACAAGGTTTGAGGTGACATGACAGAATGTCCCTGCAACACAAGCAAGAGGGGAGCTCGGGCCTGGAGGGGCTGCCCCTGCCCATAACGGTCCCAGCTCTGGGGGGACAGCAGCTGGCCCTATAGCTCCCATTGGATGGGTGGACACGAGGGCCTGGAGGCCACTCACCCAGCTCCTGCTAGCTCGATGCTGAGCCCCTGGGAAGCCTGAGGAAGCCTGGAGGGAGATGGGTCCCTCAGAAAAAGCTAGGGCAGCTGCACGCTCTGTACCTGCCCCGTCCACAAGCCCAACATACACCCTGAGGGAAAACAAGACGGGCACGTGTCCTTAATGATGACACCACTCCAGAGCCCTGAGCACGGACATGTACTAAAACAAAGCTCCTGCGGGACGCCTCACTATTCCCTGCAGGTGGGAGGGGCTCTGTTCTAGGTGTGAGCCCAGCACTGGGTCCTCAGCCTAGGAATGTGCCAGGGAGGGGGCACCTGCTAGAGGCGGCACTGGATGGGGCTTGGTCCCTGCCCCGGGGAGCTCAGTGGCCGTAGTAGGCTGGCCATCTCCCAGAGTCTCTGCCCAGCCCTGGGATATCACCACCTCCTCAGACAGGGGCCTAGTACATTGCTCAGGACCTTGGACACTACGTGCTGGCCCCAGCGGGGGGTTGGAAAGACTGTAAGAGTCAGGTTCCCTCAGGGGACCAGGGAGCCAGAGGCCAGCCTCCCAAGCAGCTCCTTGCCTGCACTTCCTGCTTAGGTGGGCAACACTGTGTGTCACTGAACCAGAGGGACCAGAGAAGAGGCCTCCTGGGCTTCAGCGACAGCAGCATCAAAATGCAACTCAGAACTTAGCACTGCCCATCTCCAAGCAAAACAGACTTGAATCCACAGCAGTAACTCCACCACCAGGATGGAAAACACCCCAATCCACCATTCTAGGGTCAGACCCCAGCCTGGTGCGGGCGGAACATCCCATCAGTTAAGCAAGAACCACGCTAGGCTGGCGGAGATGCAAACATGAGCAAGACAAGAACGACGACCTCCCAGGGCAGCTGGTGACAGATGCCACAGGACAGAGGCCAATAAGCGGGGCATCTGCGGTCGCCCTGAAACACAGCTGTGCTCACCAGCAGGGCAGATGGCAGAGGGAGGGGACCACCCAGTGTGTGCCCAGGGTGCAGCGGTTGCTCAGGGAGAGCGCGCAGCAGCAGGACAGTGAGTGGGAGGGGTGAGCCTGGAAACGGGAGGGGTACAGGGGACTCTGACTTCCAGAATGAGGCTCTGCCACGTTCCTCTGGGAGGCTGCATCCTCTTTGTCCCCAAACACTAGAACGGAGACAATCCCAGTAAACATCAACAAAGCCCCGGAGGCGGGACGGTGGTGTGTGCAGGGATGTGCTGGCAGAGCACGGATCCTGGGCATCGTTTGAAGAGGGCTGAGGACAGGCGCCCGAGCAGCAGCGTCCAGGGCACAGGGAGGCCTAAAAGTCACAGCCTTCCCAATGGCCCAGACACAGGGAAGTGAAATTGGGGCATCTGTGCTGACCATGGTGGCTTCCCATGGGTGCAGAGAAGCAGCCAAGGGGCTCCGTGAGCACCTGGAGGTTGAAGCTAGGCTGACAGCTGAAGTTCTGGTGCGAGGCAGGGGCGTGCCATTTAACAGCCGGGTAATGTGGGGCAGGTAGCCCAACTTCCCCAAGCTCTGGTTTCCTCATCTGTAAAATGGGAGAACAGTACGGCCCGCCCTGGCGGTTTCATGAGGAGACAATGTGCTGTGCTTCCAGCCGTCAGCCGCTCCCATCAGTAACAATCATGGGAGCAAGAAGACTCCATGCGTGGGGAAGCCAGGACAGGCCCTGACTGAGGCTGTGGGAGGACTCAGTCCTTCAGAGAAGCAGCCTCCTTCCCAGGTGCCTCGGCCAGTCCTAAAGCACAAGGTGGGGCTGACCTGCCCGCTCCCTCTACATCTTCCTCTCTGCCATCTCTATGCTGAGCCTGCAAACACCCACCCAGCCAAGTCACCTTCCAGAAACAGCTCTCCTTACATGCCCTCCCGAGGGTCATTCAAAACCCACACTGCAGCCAGAGTCAATGTTTGGTTCCTCGCTGTCACAGCACTCTCCTTCTCGGAGGAAGGCTCAACTTCTTGCTAGGTTGGTCTGGCTTCTGAATCGTGACAATGGCCAATTTATGACCTCCAGGTGAAACCCAGTGCTCTGTGAGGACATCTGAAAGCATCCTGGGAAAGGCTGGCCCTTCTCGGCCCAATCAACAGCAAGGGTCCCAATGCCACACCATGACCCACTGGTGTCGTCAGGGGCGTGAAAGGACTTCCAGGCACCCTCCTAGTTCCCCTGGCACCAGCTAGCCCAATACCTCTTCAAGGCCCCAGACTCTTGTTTCAGGAGATGGAGCGCTGTGGCCAGCAGGGCAGGAAGGGGAGACAGGACCCCTGAGGACGGCCGCAGTGTGCAGCACAGTGAGCCACCCAGTCCAAGTCCAGCCTCCATAATTACAACAGAGGCGCTGTGTGGCTGGGAGACTATCCCCTTGCCCAGGCTCTGATCCTTGGGGCAACACCTCTCATCCTGGCTTAGCTGAGAGGCAGCCTCGTCCAGGAAGAACACCGGGTGCTGGACCAGCTCAGCTGGCAACATGCTCTGGGAATCTAAGCAAATCACCTGAGGTCTCTGGACCTCAGTCCCCTGGGTATAAAACCACTGGCTTGGACAAGCTGGTCCTGCAGATGCCCGGCTTCCAGAATCCAGCAGAAACTGACATGGAGAGACGTGGGTTGTCAGGGACCCCTGGGCTGGGGTCACTCAGTCCCCAGCTACCGTCCTTAGTCACATCTGGCTGATCCTCCAGACACAGCTGATGTCCCTCCCATCCCTTCCTCCTCTGGGAAGCCTCTGCGACTCAACTCCTGTACTTCTTTTTCCCTGTTTTCCCCCTGGAGGAGAGAAGCAGCACCGGTATGGGTTAAGGAAGAACACACAGACCAGCCAGACGGTCAGGGTTCAAACCTCAGCTCTGCCACTTGCTGCTGAGTGGGCAAGTCCCTTCTCCCCTTTTACTTAAGGGTGTGAGCTCCCTGCATCCCTTGCTGAATGCTGCAAACCCATCCACTCTTTCTAGGATGTTCTCACAACCCCAATTTCCCCCCTGCTCTCTGGAAAGGTGGATCAGGTGGAGAAACAGTAAGCTACCTGCGAGGCTCTGCTGAAGCAAGAGGCCACTAAGCTTTTATGCCTGGCGATGGAGACCGATGAGAGGCCGGATCTGAACACGGGAGCCCACATGGCCCGTGAGTGGGGCAGGGATGAGGGTGGCCCGGCCCGTCATGAACTGTTTTGAGGCATCTCAGGCCTTGCCCACCTCTGGGAGGCAGCCCATTCTAGGGATTTGCCCTACAGGCTCCATGGGCTCAAACCATGATTCCTCTCGTTAACAGCAATTTACTCAGCCTCCCTGTCCCTCAGCTGCTCTAGTGGAAGCAGGGGCTGTGGCTCTGAAACGCGCGGATGCGAGGCGTGTAGAAAAACACCTGGGACGTCACATGCCCAGTGGCAAGCGCCAGCCGCGATCGCCAGCATCGCTGTACACCGGGGCCCAGCACCGGGCTGAGGGCAGGGGCGGCCCGCGCGCACCGGCTCCAGCCCCGCGTGGCTCGCGGAGGAAGTTTGTGGGCCCCGCGCCGCGCTCCCGCCCGCACCCCACGTTCCCGGAGTCCCCACCGCCCCCCCCGACTCCGCAGCCGCTTCCCGACTGCAGTCCCAACCCGGTTTCGGGGGGCGGCGGCGCGCGCTGGGGGGTCTCCACGCGCCCGCGGGCAGGCCGGGTCCCGGCCAAGGAGGGCAGCGGGCCAAGGCGGCGCGGAGGCGGGCAGCGGGCCGGGACGGCGCGGGGGCGGGCCCGGCGGGCGGCGCCGAGGGCCGCGTGGGGCCAAGCCGTGCACTCACCTCCGTGCGATCCGGTAGAGCAGCACGCCGGCCGCGGCGCACGCCGTGACCCCCAGGCCGCCGGCCAGGCCGGCCGTGGGGCACCGGGCGAGCAGCGCGCTCACTCCCTCCATGGCTCTCCGCGTGGAGGGACGGCAGGCCGGCAGGCCGGCAGGCTGGCACGCGGGCAGGAGGCGGCAACGCCGGGGCCGTGGGCCGCAGGCGGGACGCGGGGAGGCGGCGCGCGCCACCTCGCGCCGTGACCTTCGCCGCTTTGTAGCGGGCGCGGGCCCGCCCCCTGACTCGGCGCGCTCCCGTCGCGCAGCCAATCGGGACGCGGGGCGAGCCCGGGTGGGCGGGGCGGCGGCGGAAGCGACAGCGCCGGCCCGGGAGCGCCCCCACGTGGCCGGAGGTGGAAGGCGGTGCGGGGAGGGCGGGGCACGGAGCCCGGTGGGAAAGCCCCGCCCCCTGCCTCCCGCGCCCGCCGCCAGGCCGGGAGGTCTGGTTGCGGACCGTACACCGAGCTTCTGCGAAGGGGAGCATCTCCAGAGTACGCAACTGCTTGTAATTAGTCTTTTTCCCCCTCCCTAATCCTGTCTAGTCAAACCCAGCCTCTGCGCCCAGTGCTGTTTAGCAGCTCCTTAAGCCGCTCCAATGGTTGAAAAACTAGTTTTTTAGAAACCCGATCATCCACGGATAGGGACATGGTTAAATAAATCATAGGACAGCCATAGTTCGCAACATAACGCAACCATTAGAAAGAATGCCAGATCCAGGCAGGGCGCACTCCCAGCACTTCCGGAGGCCGAGGCGGGCGGATCACAAGCTGATCGAGACCATCCTAACACGGTGAAACCCCATCTCTACTAAAAATACTAACTCCGTCTCTACTAAAAAATTAGCCAGGCGTGGTGGCGGGCGCCTGTAGTCCCAGTTACTCGGGAGGCTGAGGCAGGAGAATGGCGGGAACCCGAGAGGCGGAGCTTGCAGTGAGCCGAGATGGCGCCACGGCACTCCACTCCAGCCTGGGCGACAAAGCCAGACTCCTTCTCAAAAAAGAAAAAGAAAGAAGAAAGAAAGAAAAGAAAGAAAGAAAGAAAGAAAAGAAAGCAAGCAAGCCAGCCAGCCAGATCTGGAGTTATTGGCATAGATGGATGATACATTGTTTCTAAGAAGCAACATGCAGGCGGGGCGCGGTGGTTTACACCTGTAATTCCAGCACTTTGGGAGGCCAAGGCGGGCAGATCACCTGAGGTCAAAAGTTCAAGACTAGGCTGGGCAACGTGGTGAAAGCCAGTCTCTAATGAAAATACAAAAATTAGCCGGGCGTGGTGGTGGTGCACACCTGTAATCCCAGCTACTCAGGAAGCTGAGGCACAAGCATTGCTTGAACCCGGGAGGCGGATATTGCAATGAGTCAAGAAGTGGAGGATAGTTAACGCTTAACTGCAAACTGACTACCTGGTGGTGGGAGATTTGAGAGGAAGAGACACTGTGTCTCATTATTGATTTCAGCTAAATTACTAGTTTTTAAAAAGTAAACAGAAAATAGTTGTATCTAATTACACACTATGTTCCGCTGTTCTGACAACTTTGCTTTTTTTTTTTTTTTTCCGGAGGTTAACATTGTAAACTCATTGTGGGTAGTGACAGGTTAAGGGCAAATGTTTTTTTTGCTCCTGCAGCCAGTTCCTCTGTCCACACCCGAATCACGCACATTCACTAGGTGGGAAAGAGGACTGGAGAGTGAAGCAGACAGGAAACCTGGAGGTTCACTTGGGTCTGGACCTCCTTTCTTGTGAGTATCCCAGCAAAAGCCTTTCCATGTGGTCTTGATGCTTTCACCAGCCATGAGCAAACAAAATAATCATCTAAGGTTTATCTTCCCTCAAAACAGCAATTGTGTTTAAGTACCATTTGCTTCCCAAGGAAGATTGTTTGCATGTCCCACCCAAAGGAATCTCTATGTGGCCAATTCTGTTATGTGCATTATCAGCGGTATCATCCATGGATCTGTAATTCTTAAGTAAATGGAATGAAATGGTTTGTCAGGTCTTGACTTTGGAGTCAGACCATTCTATAGGCTCAGATGCCCCCTTGCTCTGTCATCCAGATTGGGGTACGGTGGCATGATCCCATGGCTCACTGCAGCCTCAACCTCCTGGGCTCAAGGGATCCTCCCACCTCAGCCTTCCAAGTAGCTGGGACTACAGGTGCATGCTCAACTAATTTTTTGTAAAGAGAGGGTCTCCCTATGTTGCCCAGGCTGGCCTTGAACTCCTGGCCTCAAGCAGTTCTCCTTCCTCAGCCTCCCAAAGTGCTGGGATTACAGGTGTGAGCTACTGCGAGGTGGCTCACACCTGTAATCTCAGCACTCTGGGAGGCCAAAGCAGGCAGACCACTTGAGATCAGGCATTTGAGACCAGCCTAGCCACCATGGTGACTAAAAATACAAAAATACAAAAATTATTTTTGTATGGTGTGGTGGCGGGCACCTGTAATTCCAGATACTTGGTAGGCTGAGGCAGGAGAATTGCTTGAACCCGGGAGGCAGAGGTTGCAGTGAGCCGAGATCATGCCATTGCACTCCAGCCTGGGCCACAGAGCCAGACTCCATCTCAAAAAAAAAAAATTGTTTTTATTTTAAAAATCTTGGCCAGGCACAGTGGCTCACGCCTGTAATCCCAGCATTTTGGGAGGCTGAGGTGGGCGGATTACGAGGTCAGGAGATCGAGACCATCCTGGCTAACACAGTGAAGCCCTGTCTCTACTGAAGAATACAAAAAATTAGCCAGGTGTAGTGGCGAGCGCCTATAGTCCTAGCTACTCGGGAGGCTGAGGCAGGAGAATGGCGTGAACCCAGAAGGCGGAGGTTGCAGTAAGCTGAGATTGCACTACTGCACTCCAGCCTGGGCGACAGAGCGAGACTCCGTTTCAAAAAAAAAAAAAAAAAATCTTTATATGAAAAAAAGATAAAGAAAAAAGCATAACTGGGTGACTACAGTCAATAATAATTTAACCGTACTTTTGAGACAGGGTCACTCCTGTCACCCAAGCTGTAATGCAATGGTGCCATCTCAGCTCACTGCAAACTCCGCCTCCTGGGCTCAAGTCATTCATCCTCCTGCCTCATTTTCTGGAGCAGCTGACACAAGTGCACACCACCACCACACCCAGCTTTTTTTTTTTTTTTTTTTTTTTTTTTTTTTTTAAGATAAAGACAGGGTTTCACCATGTTGCCAGGCTGATCTCGAACTCCTGAGTACAAGCGATCCTCCGCCTGCCTCACCCTCCCAAAGTGCTGGGATTACAAACGTGAACCACTCAGCCCCAACATTAACTGTACCTTTCAAAATAAGAGTGTAACTGGATTGTTTGCAACTCAATGGATAAATGCTTGAAGGAAATGGAGACCCTATTCTCCATGATGTGCTTATTTCACGTTGCATGCCTGCATCAAAACATCTCATGTACCCCATAAATATATACACCTCCTATATACCCACAAAAATTATGAGAAAAACCACAGATATTTCCCATGTTTAAAGCTAATGAGCTTTATAACTGTAAAGCTTATAGAGGAAACATCACTTCTTTCCTACTTTGGGTGCCTAAGCAGCTTGCATTTCCATGCCCTGGGGCAGGAGAAGCAGAAAACTAAAATTATAATTAGTTACTATCTAATTTATTCATTCAAGAATGAGTGAAAACAAAGCAATTTTACACCTTCATATTAGATACAATCTTGGAAAACAGGTTTTAATATGGATATAGGAGGATGTTGCTAAGTGCCATCATCGAATATGAATACTAAAATAGGAATGTGAATATTAAAATAAGATGTTACTCTGTAATCCCAGTCCTTTGGGAGGCTGAGGAGGTAAGATCGCTTCTGGCCAGTAGTCTAAGACCAGCCTGGGCAATATAGCAAAACCTTGTCTGCACAAAAAATGAAAAAACATTAGCTGGGCATGGTGGTACTTTCCTGTGGTCCAAGCTACTTTGGGAGGCTGAGGTGGGAGGATCCCTTGTGCCCAGGAGTTTGAGGTTACAGTGAGCTATGACCTTGTCACTGTATCCAGCTTCAGTGACTCAGTGATACCTTGTCTGAAAACAGTAACAACAAAAAGGGCGTGGGGCGTAGGGCGGGCCAGGTATGGTGGCTCACTCCTGTAATCCCAGTACTTTGGGAGGCCGAGGCAGGTAGATCACCTGAGGTCAGGAGTTTGAGACCAGCCTGGCCAACATGGTAAAACCCCATCTCTACTAAAAGTACAAAATTAGCCAGGTGTGGTGGTGCACACCTGCAGTCCCAGCTACCCAGGAGGCTAAGACAGGAGAATTGCTTGAAACCGGGAGGCAGAGGCTGCAGTGAGCTGAGATCGTGCCACTGCACTCCAACCTGGGAGAGACGGAGCGAGACTCCATCTCAAAAACAAAACTTCTGGAATAGCATTCCTATCATGTATTGTAAAGTACAG
Source organism: Chlorocebus sabaeus (assembly GCF_047675955.1). Lineage (NCBI taxonomy): Eukaryota > Metazoa > Chordata > Mammalia > Primates > Cercopithecidae > Chlorocebus > Chlorocebus sabaeus. The sequence continues at coordinate 127,252,061 of NC_132923.1, forward strand.
AAGCTTCACTCAAGTCACTCATTTTGACTTCTATATAGTTGTTGGAGCAATTATACTAGAGAGTCAAGAATCCAGTTAACTTCCCTTATGACTATATAAAGGTGAATAAAAGTAAACTCGATTTAAATATAACTTGGAAATATCCTCCTCTTAACCCTAACAGAATGTCTGCAAGTAAACCTGAAACTACAGTGCATAGGTATTAGAAATGAGTATCTTTCTAGACATTTGATTAAAAACCCACCTTCATGTACAATATACTGAAATTCCAGTGACAGCTAATGGGAAGACTACGGGCTTTACTTGCCTTCTTGGTATCATCTTTTCCTTCCCTCATTAAATTTGCTTTAAAACCAAGGGGGTAACACCCTGGCTTTTTTTTTTTTTGAGACGGAGTGCAGTGGCGTGATCTCGGCTCACTGCCAGCTCTGCCTCCCGGGTTCACGCCATTCTCCTGCCTCAGCCTCCCGAGTAGCTGGGACTACAGGCACCCGCCACCACATCTGGCTAATTTTTTGTATTTTTTTTTTAGTAGAGACAGGGTTTCACCGTGTTAGCCAGGATGGTCTTGATCTCCTGACCTCCTGATCCGCCCGCCTTGGCCTTCCAAAGTGCTGGGGTTAAAATTTTTTTTTTTTTTAACATTGAACTAGGATATTTAAATAATCCCAGTGCTTTCTATCAGAATAAAGGTAAGCTCTCTGACGGGTGAGCCATAGTCCTATGTTGTGCTCCTTTTCTGCAAAAGCAGAGGTCCAAGAATAGGGCTAAAGACCTCAGTGGGAATGACCGTTCTTCATCACATTCTGGATTCACAGCCAAACAGGTCGGCTGTGCTGTCACACACTTAACTAGGTAACTGGTCTTAACTTCCGGAACTATATCCAGAAGCCAGGCCACTGATAAACAGTTCTTTAAAAATTCTTGCCTTTGGTTCAAAGTAGGGAGAAGAGGATAACTTCAGGAAATTTTTTATAGCTTAAAATATTTAGTGTCAGAAAGTTATATATATTCATCTCAGTAGTCTGAAAGCTTAGATGATCAATCTGCATGTAATCGGAAATGTACGAAGGAGAAAAATTGCTGGGAAGTTTGTCCTGGTCCACACACCACCATCAAAATGTGACGCTTTTTCTTCTTTTGAGATAGAGTCTCGCTCTGTCAACCACGCTGGAGTAAAGTGGCATGATCTTGGCTGGCTGCAACTTCCGCCCCCGGGGGGTTTCAAGTGATTCTCCTGCCTCAGCCTCCCAAGTAGCTGGGATTACAGGCGCACGCCTGGCTAATTTTTATATTTTTAGTAGAGACAGGGTTTCGCCATGTTGGCCAGGCTGGTCTGGAACTCCTGACTTCAGGTGATCCATCTGCCTCAGCCTCCCAAAGTGCTGGGATTACAGACGTGAGCCACTGCACCCAGCCAAAATGTGACATTTCTTCCTTATCTAGCAGTGCAAGATCTTAAAGTCAGATTACAAGACAAGTTGTATTCTGACTTTATCATTTTTCTATGCATTTCTAGGGCATGTTTATCTGAACTACTTAAGTCCTTCATGGTACAGTGAGCATAAAAGAGGACACAAGCCAAATGTATACTTAAATTAAATAGCATGATTTAATTTAGTTGGTGCTTAACCCTGAATCCTCTTAAGTTAAAAAAAATGTTATAATTAACTATTAACGTTAATGAATTTAAACCTTCCAGAAAGCATGAATCCAAAAGGAAATGTCCAACAGGTGATATTAGCCAGATATTTTATGGCCTTTCCTGTTTCAGTCTCAAACGTTCTAAACATCAATGGGGGAAAAAATTCTCTAGAGTTTTTCAGTTTTATTCTTCTACAGCACAATTTTCTGGCATGTTACTGAGTACGGTCTTCTAACAGGTACACAATTAACTCGTAAGTAGACAACACAATGGCAGTATTTGGGATCTGCCGGATAAGCTGGGCAAAGAGTCCTCTATAAAAGGCGAGATAGCCTTCTTCCCGGAACACCAGGCGCGCCGTCTGGACAAAAGACTTGTACTTGGTGCCCTCTTCCCGGAGCCTTGTCCTTATGACTTCTGCAGAGAGAGAAAGACCTACTTTACTCCACATATTAAATGGGGAAAGAATCCACAGCACGCAACTTTAAAACTGTCAAGGTTAGGCCGGTTGCGGTGTCTCACACTGTAATCCCAGAACTTTGGGAGGCAGCGGTGGGCGGATCACTTGAGGCCAGGAGTTGGAGACCAGTCTGGCCAACATGGTGAAACTCCGTCTCTACTGAAAATACAAAAATTAGCCAGGCATGGTGGTGCACGCCTACTATTAGAGTGGCTGAGGAGTGAAGATCACTTGAACCCGGGAGGTGAAGGTTGCAGTCGGGATTGTTGCCACTGCACTCCAGCCTGGGCCACAGAGCAAGCAAGACTCTGTCTCAAAAAAGAAATAAATAAAATAAAATTGTCAAGGTTACAACTATGTCTGTTTCCCACCTCAGCTGTATTTGGACAGGAAAGTCATATACCTAGAGAGATAATGAAAAATTAAGTTCTTTTTAGAACCATTTCCAACTCTAGGATTTGGTCAACTATTGACGCTTACATATACACAAAAGTACAAAATAACTTATTTTTTTTTTTGAGGCAGAGTCTCACTCTGTCACTCAGGCTGGAGTGCAGTGGGTACGATCTTGGCTCACTGCAACCTCTGCCTCCCTGGTTCAAGTGATTCTCCTGCCTCAGCCTCCTGAGTAGCTGGGATTACAAGCACCCGCCACCATGCCTGGCTAATTTTTGTATTTTTAGTAGAGACGGGGTTTCGCCATGTTGGCCAGCCTGGTTTCGAACTCCTTTTCTCAGGTGATGTTCTCGTCTTGGCCTCCCAAAGTGCTGGGATTACAGCAAAATAACTTTTAAGGAGTTAAAAAGTCCGGGCATGGTGGCTCAAGCCTGTAATCCCAGCACTTTGGGAGGCCGAGGTGGGCAGATCACGAGGTCAGGAGATCAAGACCATCCTGGCTAACACTGTGAAACTCCGTCTCTACTAAAAAAATACAAAAAACTAGCCGGGCGTGGTGGCGGGCGCCTGTAGTCCCAGCTACTCAGGAGGCTGAGGCAGGAGAATGGCGTGAACCGCGGAGCTTGCAGTGAGCCAAGATCGTGCCACTGCACTCCTGCCTGGGGCACAGAGCAAGACTCAGTCTCAAAAAACAAAAAAAAGTGGGGGGAGGGTGTTAAAAGAAAAGCTGAGTTTGAATGGGACTTAATGTTAAAATAATTCACGGTTTTCTACTCCCAATTAAGCAAATGCTAATTTCACTGAAGGTGTAATTTGTATGAAGTATGGCAATATCTTCAACGAATTCTTTTACTTTTCAGTTTTCTCTTCCTCCTGGAAATATTTTCTACTCCGCCCGGCTCAAAAGCCACCCTCTCCTTTTGCTAGCCTTTGCCCACCTGGGCCTCCTTCCCAGACACCTACAGTTGGACATTCATCATTTCTGCCCTCACACAGGCCTCAGACCCTGGGAGACATCACTGACCTCTTTCCTCACATGTCCTTTGGGGTCAGCTTAGTGTCCCAGGACACAAGGGGGACTCAGCACCTGTTACTGAGTTGACTGTATTCATTTGTCATAGCTGACAGTAAGTAGGCTTATGAAAATAAACCCTGTTTTTCATGGCACAATAAACTAAGCATTTTTAAAAACAAGTAGGCCGGTAGGTCAACAATTCCATAACTTAAAAAAAAAAACTTACCCAAAGTAGCCTTACTTAAGGCTCCATTAGAAATGGAGGCTGATTTTTATTTATTTTTTTTTTTTTGAGACAGAGTCTTGCTCTGTCACCAGAGTGGAGTGCAGTGGCTTGATCTCGGCTCACGGCAACCTCCACCTCCCGGGTTCAAGCAATTCTCCTGCCTCAGCCTCCCAAGTAGCTGGGACTACAGGTGTGTGCTACCATGCCCAGCTAATTTTTGTATTTTTCGTAAAGATGGAGTTTCACCGTGTTGGCCAGGCTGGTCTCAATCTCTTGACCTCATGATCCACCTGCCTCAGCCTCCCCAAAGTGCTGGGATTACAGGCGTGAGCCACCATGCCCGGCCGAGGCTGAGTGATTTTTAAGTTTGGCTCCCATATTATTATTTTGATTCAAGGAATATTAAATACAATCCAGATTTTTAGCTTCCTTGAAAACAGCAGAAGTTTAGCAACCCAGGGCCTGCGTTTCTGCACAGCAAGTTTTGGCTATAATCAGCTGGAGCTGAGTAAGGTCGAGTTTCCACCACTCACGTGACCTCCGTCCATGCGGTTAGAGCCGTTTCCCTTGTACTCACTGACCTTACCTGCAGGGATCCTGTGCCTCAGCGTGTGCCACAGAAGTCTAGATATACCCACAAATGACAAACCTGACAGCTGTTTTACTGCTCTGGAAGAACAAAAGCAAAACATACCGTGTGGATAAGCAATGCAGGAGGCACAGCCCTTAGAAAGAGCAGCAGCTGCCATAAGTCCAAAAAAACTTGTGGAATTTTTCTCAGTCCCATTTGCAGAAGAGGCTAATGGAGCTTCTTTCAGATACTTCTTTAAACTTTCATAAATAGCAAAGCAGATTATAGTTTCGGAAATTCCAGCATAAGAGGCAGTTAATCCTCTATAGAAGCCACGAATGCCTTCAGTCTGGTAAACGTAACGAGCACACTGGAGTGTATTCATCTGCTTAGAGCCCCTCACTCTGCATAAAAGAGACCAGCACAGGCTATTAAAGAGACACATCATGGCGGAACACAGAGATATCACACAGTAGGAGAATGGGTCTTCCTTGTGGTGTTAGGATACCTGTTTTCATCCTCATTCCTGGCTCCTAACTCTCATAGCCCTTGTCTTTTGTTACAATGTGGGGTGTGTGAGGCCACAGGGGCAGCCTCTGATAGTCCCTCAATCTCCTTTCGCCTGCCCCAAGGCCATCCTCTAATGTCCCTACCCTGTTGGTCTTACTCCATGAGAGTCCCCTTCTATCCCTTGGGGGAAGGAATGCTGCTGGCATGAAGCTTCCAGAAAAACCCAAGAGGACAGGGTTCAGGGAGCTTTCAGAGCTGATCGCATGCAGGCTCCTGGAGGGTGGCCCCTGGGGAGGGTATGAAAGCTCCGCGCCCCTTACTCTGTACCTGGCCCTACCTATTTCTTCTTCTGTATCCTTGCGATGTCCTTTATAACAAACCAGTAAATATTAAGTGTTTCTCTGAGTTCTGTGAGCCACTCCAGCAAATTAATAGAATCCAAAGAGAGGGGCATGGGAACCCCAACTTGAAGCTGGTCGTTCAGAAGCTCTGGAGGCCCAGACATGCAACTGGTGTGTGGGTGGGTGGGGGGTGGGCAGTCCTGGGGGCTAAGCCCCCAGTCTATGGGGCTGTCTCCTGGTAGACAGTGTCGGAACTGAACGAGAGGACACCCAGCTGGTGTCCGCTGCTCAGTGTGTGGGAAAAACCCCCTGCACATTTGGTCACAGAAGTCATCTTCTGTGTCAATGACTGTTGTGGTGTGACAGTGGAGGAAAAACATGGTTTGAGGAAGAGTTTTTCCCACGTATCTTTGTACTGTTGTCAGCTGACCCCCAGCCCACTGAGGCCAGACCAATTAGCTGGCACATCTGACAGGCCCACAGAATACTCACTACATCTGTATCAAGAGTCATAGAAACATGTTCATAAAAACATTAACATTTGACCTAATTTTAGAAAGAGCTGCAGCGAGCAGTAAGGCTCATCACAGAGGAACTACAACTGCAAAACAATCAGAACAATCCAGATAGCTGACCATAGCACACCTGCTAGATTAAGTCACAAGGCCGTGAGACACAGGGAATGCTTTCAGTGGAAAACAGGACTAAGTTAAAGGTAAAGGACGAGCACAAGGGCTAGGCGCAGTGGCTCACACCTGTAATCCCAGCACTTCGGGAGGCTGAGGCGGAAGGACTGCTTGAGGCCAGGAGTTCAAGACCAGCCTGGCCAATGTAGTGAGGCCCCATCTCTACAAAAAAATAAATAATAAGAAAGAAAAACAGGAACATTCCAACCTGTTGGTGAGGCTGCTTATTAGATTTCTGATTGCACTCATCTCCAAATAGATTCTAATTATTGCTAAATTTATAAAATCATAAAACATCAAAATAAAACAGCAAATGAAAAGCCTCAGGTTTAGAGGCTCCTACCCCAGGACGTAAAGCATTTATGAACTGCCTGGCTGCAAGGCAGGAGTGAGCCACTGGATGAGCGTAGTCAGCTGTGCACCGGTCACACGTCACAGACCCCTCCAAGCAGGCGCAGACCTGGGGCCCTTGGGCTTCACTCAGTCTCAACTGGCCTCTCTCCCTTTATTATCTCCACATAGACTGTTCCCGCTCCTTAGTCGAAGTGACCTTTCTAACACAAATCCAACCATGCAACTCCCATCCAGAGGCTGGGTGCCTGTAATCCCAGCACTTTGGGAGGCCGAGGCGGGTAGATCACAGGGTCAGGAGATCGAGACCATCCTGGCTAACACGGTGAAACCCTGTCTCTACTAAAAAAATTAGCTGGGCGTGGTGGCGGGCACCTGCATTCCCAGCTGTTCGGGAGGCTGAGGCAGGAGAATGGCATGAACCTGGGAGGCGGAGCTTGCAGTGAGCCGAGATGCGCCGCTGCACTCCAGCCTGGGCTACAGGACAAGACTCCATCTCAAAACAAAACAAAACAAAACATCCAGAGTTTCTCACCCTTGGCACTATTCACATTTGGGGCTAGATCATTCAGTTTGGGGAGAAGCAGGCTGTCATGTGCCTTGTAGGATGTTTAGCAGCATCCCAGCCTCTATTCACACTAGACACCAAAAACACCCACCTAAGTTGTGGCAACTTCAAATGTCTCCAAACTTAGCTGCTGAATGTCCCCTGGAAGGCACCCCCTACTTCCATCCTCCATTTCCCGAGGACCACTGCTCTGATAACTTTCCACTGCCCTCAAAGTCCAACTCCAAATTCCCTTTTAGGCCTGGGAAGGATTGGGCTCCCCTGCTCTTCCAGCCTTATTCTTCCATAACTCCCTTCTCCTCGAAGCAGATGCACATACTACACGCCAACCACACTTTCTGTCTTACAGCTCCCTAGAACTAACCACGCTTTTCTTTTTTTTTTTTTTTGAGACAGAGTCTTACTCACTCTATCCCCCAGGCTGGAGTGCAGTGGTGCGATCTCAGCTACAACCTCCAACTTCTGGGTTCAAGCGATCTCCTGCTTCAGCCTCCCTGGGATTACAGGTGCATGCCACCATGCCCAGCTAATTTTTGTGTTTTTTGTAGAGACGCGGTTTCACTATGTTGGCCAGGCTGGTCTCGAACTCCTGACTTTGTGATCTGCCCTCCTCAGCCTCCCAAAGTGCTGGGATTACAGGCATGAGCCACCATGTCCAGCCTGCCTCCTTTCTTTAGAGGCAGCTGAAAATCAGAGTGGACTGGCTAGAAGTTTCCAGTGTACATATTTCCAGGCAACACAGTAATACAGGGGTTCTTAATAGAATGCTGGTAGTTCGTTCACTTGGACTGGGGAGAAAATGGCATCTTTAACCCTAATCCCTAACCGAAATCCAAAAGTTAAATTGTTAACTATTGGAGTTTAGGGCTAAGCATAGTGGGGTATCTAATCCCAGTTTGGGTCTTAGCTATTGTGTCTTCAGAAGTATTAAAGCCACCTTCGTACTTTATTTCATTTCAGCTAGGGTTTTTTACAACTTAGATGAAACTTAGCTTTATTGATGATAAGTTTAAAACACTCTTTACGCCGGGTTCCATTAGCTTGGGTTAATCGTATTTATTACAAATGTAAATAAACAGGCCACAGTAGTACTAGTAGTAGTACCTGTGATTTGACACACATAGAAATATTTTCATGTCACATTACATTTGTTGAAAACATCACAGGACACGGTTTATCATTTCTTAGAAATTATGGCAGTTACTGGACTACTGCTATATCTTGTTAATTTAATGTGTTAAAGAGGCATACTACTATATCACTGATAAGTGTATTTTTAAAAACCTTATTGTAAGGCCTGGTGTGGTGGTTCACGTCTGTAATCCCAGCACTTTGGGAAGCCGAGACAGGAGGATTGCTTGAGCCCAGGAGTTGAGACCAGCCTGGGCAACATGGCAAGATCCATCTCTGTAAGAAAAACAAAATTAGCTGGGTGTGGTGGCATGCACTTGTGATCTCAAACTACTGAGGAGGTGAGGCTGAGGCAGGAGGATTGCTTGAGCCTGGGAGGTCGAGGCTGGGTGATAGATGAGACCCTGTCTCAAAAAAAAAAAAAAAAAGAAAAGGGAAAAAAAATACATTATTCTACCTGGGAGGCATAGATTGCAGTGGGCTGAGATTGCACTGTACTTTCAGCCTGGGCAGCAAGTGAGACCCTATCTCAAAAACAAAACAAAACAAAAAAAACACCCAAAAAACAACATTATTCTAAAAAGGGCCTGCAGGTGTCACCAGACTACCAAAGGAATCCACAGCCCTACAAAATGTTACAAACCCCTAGCTGGAGTTCGAGGGCAGAAGCCTATTATAGTTTAGGGCCTTTGGAGACTAAAATTAGCCCTCTGAGGTCTGAGGACACTCAGAATTCTGCCTTTACTGTCTTCCCTTTTGAGAGGGAGACCATCTGGAGCAGAACCCACAGCACTTCAACTGGGATGGGGTCTGCAAAGGAGAGACAGTCACTGACTCTCTGAGACAACAGGCGGGACTGGGGATCAGGGAACGCAACCAGAGAAATCCCCTCCTTCCCCTGTTTGTCATCTCTGTTGCCCTCATCTTCCAGTGATGCTCACAACACAAACCTCAATGCAAAAGGAATCCTGCATGCACTTAAATTAAGAAAACGAGGAGGGGGATAGCTAAGGAATCTGTATATCTCATTCCTTAGAGATGTGGGGGAATTGGGGCAAGAAAAAAAAAAATCCCAAAAATCCTTTCATTAAGGAAGGAACAAATAATAACTTACTTCTGTTCTAGCTGCATTCGGGTTTTAACCATCCATATAGGATTCATTAAGGAATTTGTGATAAAAGCTGGAAAAAAAAAACAAAACAGTAAAGGTCAACACTGTACATAGTCAATACTTATTAAAGATGTCTATTATCATATAATAAACTTTGAAATCAGGATTTCAATGGCCTAATAAAAAGACAGTAGGAAGCAGTTATATTTCTTTTTCTTTTTCTTTTTTTTTGGAGACAGATTCTTGTTCTGTTGCCCAGGCTGGAGTGCAATGGTGCGATCTCAGCTCACTGCAAGCTCTGCCTCCCAGGTTCACGCCATTCTCCTGCCTCAGCCTCCCGAGTAGCTGGGACCACAGGCGCCGGCCACCTCACCCGGCTAATTTTTTGTATTTTTAGTAGAGACGGGGTTTCACCCTGTTAGCCAGGATGGTCTCAATCTCCTGACCTCGTGATCCACCTGCCTTGGCCTCCCAAAATTCTGAGATTACAGGCGTGAGCCACTGCGCCCAGCCGGAAGCAGTTATATTTCTATCCTGCAGATAGAAGCTTCAGTTTCCCCATTAATTGTAACATCTATTGGTATTGCTGGATCTAAAATAAATTTCTCTTAATTTTCTGGAATCCCTTCTAGTCTTTTCAACCTCTAGATGGTACTGTTGATATCTGTGTTAATGTGATTCCTACCAAAAATTATAACTGTCCTAAAACTCAATTTATAAGCCTCAGATCCCGAAATAATTTAACTGGCCTCCCAAAGAGCTGGGATTACAAGCGTGAGCCACCGCGCCCGGCCGACACTGTTTTTAAGAACTTCCTTGAGGTCTGCTTTATTTATCAAGGGTTCTAAGTTAACTTTGCGAAAGTTACAAAACGGATTAATAGTTGTTAGCTTATGGTAACTCACTACTGGCCTATCTTTAAGCAAAGAGCAACCTGTTTTGGAACTCTGCCTTTCCTCCTCAGAGCTCTGTATTACATAGAAACGGCTTCCTTGTATAAAGCAACTTTAACATTTTCTATTCAGGGTCTAGAAATAATTAGCTATAAATATTCAGACAAGTTGGTCATACTTGTATTTGGAGTAACAATGGCAAACAAAAATGGTGTGTACATCTTACAGACCGATAGGAGATGCAAATTTTTCGTAAAATGCCAATTTAAGTTCTCTAAAATATCTTTCTAGGCCTGGCGTGGTGGCTCATGCCTGCAATCCCAGCACTCTAGGAGGATGAGGTAGGTGGGTCACTTGAGCTCAGGAATTTGAGGCCAGCTTGGGCAACATGGTTAAACCCCATTTCTACAAAAAATACAAAAACATTAGCTGGGCATGCTGGTGTGCAGCTGTACTTTCAGCTACTCAGGAGGCTAGAGGCAGGAGGATGGCTTGAGCCCAGGAGGTGGGGATTGCAGGGAGCTGAGATCATGCCACTGCACTCCAGCCTAGGCGACAGAGCCAGACCCTGTATTAAAACAAAACAAAACAAAAAACAAAACAAAACCAATTAAAAAAAAAAAAAACCCTTCTGTTTAAATGGACATAGAACTCTATACAGCCTTCTAGACATAGCCTTCTCGGCCAGGAGCGGTGGCTCACGCCTGTAATCCCAATACTTTGGGAGGCCGAGGCAGGCGGATCGAGACCATCTTGGCTAACACGGTGAAACCTCGCCTCTACTAAAAATACAAAAAATTAGCTGGGTGTGGTGGCCCGTGCCTGTAGTCCCAGCTACTTGGGAGGCTGAGACAGGAGAATCCCTTGAACCCAGGAGGAGGAGGTTGCAGTGAGCCGAGATCTTGCTGTTGCACTCCAGCCTGGGCGACAGAGTGAGACCCTGTCTCAAAAAAAAAAAAAAAAAAAAAAAAGAGCCTTCCCTTCTCTCAAATAGCTACACGTTCATGTTTTACAAGTACATCCTGGGGAAGAAGTTCTGCTACGGCTTTTCATTAGGAAGTGGAATGGTTCCCTCAAAAGAGAACAGATGCCCTGTGAACTGTCACTGACCCTCCTGAAAAACTCCACTGCAAGCCCGACACCCTCACTGCATAACCCATAGTTGGGGACAGGAGTGCCAATTGTACACAGGGTGTGTGGGACCCCGTGGGGAATCTGAAGAAGGAAACTCTAATTTTAGAAAATCATCTGATGGGGCGGGGCCAGGCACAGTGGCTCATGCCTATAATCCCAGCACTCTGGGAGGCCAAGGAGGTGGATCACTTGAGGTCAGGAGTTTGAGATCAGCCTGGGCAACATGGTGAAACCCCGTCTCTATTAAAAATGCAAAAATTAGCCAGGCGTGGTGGCAAATACTTGTAATCTCAGCTACTCAGGAGGCTAAGGCACAAGAATCACTTTAACTTGGGAGAAGGAGGGTGCAGTGAGCCGAGATTGCACCACTGCCCTCCAGTCCAGCCTGGGTGACAAAGTGAGACTGTCTCAAAAAAAAAAATTAAAATAAATAAATCTATATATATATATAATTTGATGAGCAAACAGGAAGACATGAAAAACCTATGAATATTCCTTTAGAAGAACAAAATACCAATAGCATGCATAGAACATGTAAATTTTGAGGGCAAATAAAGAGTTTTGGTGGGTAAGGAAAATAAAATCAAGCTACAAACCACTGTCACTCTCCTATCAGTTGTAATATAAAGCTTTAGAAAAACAATTTTAGGTGCAAAGGAAGAAAGGAGCTAATTTCTAATTCCTGGAAAAACTGTTTGGCAGAGTGCATGCTTTAGAAAAGCGAGAGAAACCCTCTCTTCGCTCACTAGGGTGACATACCTGCAGAGCCAGCTGAGAAAATATGCACAATATTGCTGTTAGGCACGAAAATGCCATTAAATTGCTCTTTGGCTTTGGAGTAACATGCAAAGTATACAGCCCTGTTAGAACAAAGAGAACATTATAAAGAAATCATCATAGTGCAACTTTATATGTCCCTCCAGAATACTTGAAAAATTTTCAGAAAATAAAATGGGAAAGACACTGCCACGCACCCAAAAGTCCTCGCCTGTGCTAAAACCAAAACCTGCCACAGGCACGTTCAGGAAGCTCTTGTGTGTCCCTCCAGAAATGATTTAGTGATGACAGAGGTGTTCAAAAATAATTGAGGAAAGTGAGATTTGGGGAAGACATCTATAAAGTCCTTTTACATTCTTCGTTCTGGATAAATGCTAATCCTTTAAGCATCAACACATTGGAAGTTTTAAATTTTTGTTTATGTTTCTAGAATAGACCACACTTTTTCACCTTGTGCCAAAATGAGAATGTCGAACATAATTTGAACTGTTTTTGCATGACTCAGGATCACACAGGAGCAGCCATCATATCATACCTGTGTTTTCATAAAGAGTCCTTCCACCACCCCCCTGCCTTGACTACCACAGAGTGGTCCTGTCACCTTTGTTTTCTCTTCACTTTTCCCCCTGCTATCTTCCCTCTTTTGGGGCTGGGAAATAGGAGCTACTTGGCACTTTTCCTGCTCTTTCACCAGCAATGCAGGGAAAATGTTTCTTTCTTCTGTTGGCCAATGAATCTTAATCATAGAATATATTTTTCAGTTCAGGATCTTAACTACTTATCATTATTGTGTTATAAAAGTCTTCCTTTTCCCCTAAACCCCAATTGTTCTAAATGGGTGAGGCAGCCAGGAATCTGCATCAGGTTACCAGGGTTACACTGTAGGAGCACTGCCTGTGAGCAGCGAGGGCTCTTCTCACTTTGTTTACTACAGATGGGCAGTAGTTTCCCATCTATGAATAATGCACACCCCAGATCATCTCACAGACTAGTACATTCTGTTTTTAAAAACATCATACATACTTGCTACAAAATTCTAAAGGAACAAAAGCAGTAAAAAAGTCTGCCTTTTTACAACATCCCCAGGTGATGTTTTTGGTTTGTTTGTTTTGAGATGGCGTTCTTGCTCTGTCACCCAGGCTGGAGTGCAGTGGCGTGACCTGACCTCACTGCAACCTCCATCGCCTGGGTTCAAGCCATTCTCCTGCCTCAACTTCCCGAGCAGCTGGGATTACAGGTGCATGCCACCACACTCAGCTAATTTTTGTATTTTTGTAGAGATGTGGTTTCACCACGTTGGCCAGGCTGGTCTCAAACTCCTGACCTCAAGTAATCCGCCTGCCTCGGCCTCCCAAAGTGCAGAGATTACAGGTGTGAGCTACTGCACCCAGCCAATTTATGTTTAAATTGGAGCACTGATCTGGAGGAATTCTATAAGCTTTTGGTCTTCACCCTATATAAGACAACATTCTCATTTTTGTTGAAAGACTTCATTTTCTTTCAAGTCTCTTGGAGTATGACAAGTTAAGTGACCTGCCCCTGCCACCCAGTTCCCTTCTCAGGAGGTCCTTTCTGGAAGAAGTTTTTTTGTTTTGTTTTTTCTTTTTGAGATGAGTTTTGCTCTTTCACCCAGGCTGGAGTGAAGTGGCATGATCTTGGCTCACTGCAACCTCTGCCCCCAGAGTAGCTGGGATTACGGGTGCCCGCCACCATGCCTGGCTAATTTTTGTATTTTTAATAGAGACAGGGTTTTGCCAAGTTGGCCAGGCTGGTCTCCAACTCCTGACCTCTGGTGATCCACCTGCCTTGGCCTCCCAAAGTGCTGGGATTACACGGGTGAGCCACCATGCCCAGCCTGGAGGCAGTTTTTAATCTGCTTTCCAGATATGCTATTCTCTCTCTGTCTCTGTTACTTTTACAATCAATCATACATTGTTATCCTCTCTATCCTATCTATCCAAGAGAACTTTCTGCCAAGATGGGATGCTGTGTATCTCTGCTCTTCAATACAGTAGCCATTAGCTGCATGTGGAGATTGAATGCTTGAAATATGGCCAGGGAGCTGAGCAACTGAACCTTTAATTCTGATTAATTTACATTTAAACAGCTCCTTGTGGCCAGTGACTATCATTATATACTGTGACAGTACAGTTCTGTATATTTCAAACAGGCTTTCAGGAGAAGCCCTGCAAAAATATGAGGATGTCATTTGATAGAAAGTGAAGTTAAAAGCCTTTACGGTTCCTCCGGATCAGTGTTTCTAAGTGCGTTGGAGTCACCCGGGGGTTCTGTTAAAATGCAGATTCTGATGTAGGTCTGGGATGTGCCCTGGGATTGTGTATTTATAACAAGCTCTCAGACAGTACTAATGCTGCTGGCCGCATGCCATACTTAGAGGAGCAAACACTTAGAGTACATTACAGTAATGATAGCAGATTAATTTTCACACTTAAGAATATGAAGATATTATAAGTAGAATCTCTTTCACACACTGAAGACACACCTACAATTCTCAATGACTATTCGCTATGTCCGCTACATTTAGGCAAATCCAACACAGAAAAAAGACACTGGTCATTCAGCAGCATCACCCTTTGGTAAGAAAGGACCCAGAATTCCACACTGCTTAGCACGGGCTAGCTGGAAAGTTTAATGCTTACCTTGATGGTGCAACTCCAACCAAATTTGGACCCAAGCCTCTAAAAAGTGACTTTGGTCCCTCTTTCTCCAAGATCGACCTGAATAATAAGAAAAGACAAACCTTTAAAACCCCTCAGGCAAGGTCTATTAAAAATGATAAGGAGTCAACCTTCTCATTAGTTCCTTGAGACAATAAAATGTTTGAGAGATCTCAAGCTCGACTCTCATCTGATTTGGTTACAATACAGAATGTATTGTAATATCTGTAGAATACTGCTATCATTAACACAGTGAAAAAAACATGCTTCAAAAAGCATCAGTTAGACATATTTTATTTTTCTGCCTTTCTTTTTTTTTTGAAACAGAATCTTCCTCTGTTGCACAGGCTGGAGTGCAGTGGTATGATCTCAGCTCACTGGAACCTCTGCCTCCCGGGTTCAAGCAATTCTCCTGCCTCAGCCTCCCAAGTAGCTGGGATTACAGGCGTTCACCACCACACCCAGCTTTGTATTTTTATTTATTTATTTATTTATTATTTAGACCGAGTTTCACTCTTGTTGCCCAGGCTGGAGTGCAATGGCTTGATCTCGGCTCACTGCAACCTCTGCCCCCCAGGCTGAAGCGATTCTCCTGCCTCAGCCTCCCGAGTAACTGGGATTAAAGGCATGCGCCACCAGGCTCAGATAACTTTGTATTTTTAGTAGAGATGGGGTTTCTCCAAGCTGGTCAGGCTGGTCTTGAACTCCTCACCTCAGGTGATCTGCCCGCCTCGGCCTCACAAAGTGCTGGGATTACAGGCATGAGCCACCACGACTGGCCTAACACAGGAGGAAGCTGTGCAGAGTCTGTACTAGACAATGAAATCCTGTGAAAGTAGGATGAATATCTGGCGGAGGGTTCCACATGGGGAACAATTTCCTCATCATAATAAGATTAACTGAGAAATAGGTTCAAAGATTTCTTTTGGATTTACTGCTTCTAACAATCCTATCTTCTAGATCTTTACCTAATATAGTAGAAACTTACACAGGGATATAAGGAATAGGGCCAGCTCAGTGCTTATACCTGTAATCCCAGGACTTTGGGAGGTCCAGGCACTTGAACCCAGGAGTTCCCAACCAGCCTGAGCAACACAGTATAAACCCCATCTCTACAAAAAATGAAAAAAACTAGCCAGATGTGGTGGTGTGTGCCTGTGCTCCCAGCTACTCAGGAGGCTGAGGTGAGAAGATAGCTTAGCCTGGGAGGTCAAGGCTGCAGTGAGCCATCATCACGCCACTGCACTCCAGCTTTAGCGACAGAGAGACACCTTGTCTCAAAAATTAAAAATGAAAAAAAATTGTTGGCAGGAGGGGGGAAGGTGGAATTTAAGGAATAGAAAACTCTAATAATTTTCATGGACAGGATGATGGTTATTTAAAACCAAAGCCTAGTAAGTATCTCAAGTCCAAAGATTATACCATGACTGCTTTTTTTTTTTTTTGAGATGGAGTCTCACTCTGTCACCCAGGCTGGAATGCAGTGGCACAATCTCGGCTCACTGCAAGCTCCGCCTTCCAAGTTCATGCCATTCTCCTGCCTCAGCCTCCTGAGCAGTTGGGACTACAGGCGCCCGCTACCGCGGCCGGCTAATTTTTTGTATTTTTAGTAAAGATGGGGTTTCACAGCGTTAGCCAGGATGGTCTCAATCTCCTGACCTGGTGATACACCAGCCTTGGCCTCCCAAAGTGCTGGGATTACAGGCGTGACCCACTGGGCCCAGCCAATTGCTTTTTCTTTTAAACTTTTTTTTTTTTTTTTGTGGTGACATACACATAATAGAAAAATCTACCATTGTAACTTTTTTTTTTGAGACAGAGTCTCGCTCTGTTGCCCAGGCTGGTGTGCAGTGGCGCAATCTTGGCTCACTGCCAGCTCCGCCTCCGGGGTTCATGCCATTCTCCTGCCTCAGCTTCCCAAGTAGCTAGGACTACAGGCATCTACCACCATGCACAGCTAATTTTTTGTATTTTCAGTAGAGACAGGGTTTCACTGTGTTATAGCCAGGACGGTCTCCATCTCTTGACCTCGTGATCCACCCGCCTTGGCCTCCCAAAGTGCTGGGATTACAGGCGTGAGCCACATTGTAACCATTTTTAAGTGTACAGTTGAGTGGCATTAAGTACATCCACACTGTTGTGCAGCCATCACCATACCACCATCTACCTCCAGAACCTTTTCATCTTTTCAAATGGAACCTCTGCACTCACTAAGCACCAGCTCCCTAGCCCTCCCTCCTGTCAGGCCCTGGCAGCCACCATTCTACTGTCTCTACAAATCTGACAACTCTAGGTATCTCTTATCAGTGGCATCACATCTTTTTTGGTGACTGGTTTATTTCACCTGCTCTTTGAGGTTCATCCATGTTGTAGCATGTGTCACAATTTCCTTCTTCTTATTTTATTACTTATTTGAGACAGGGTCTCACTCCATCACCCAGGCTGGAGTGCAATGGGGTGATCTCGGCTCACTGCAACCTCCACCTCTTAAGTTCAAGCAATTTTTGTGCCTCAGCCTCCCCAGTAGCTGGGATTACAGGTGAGTGCCACCACGCCCAGCTAATTTGTGTGTGTGTGTGTATATGTATGTATATACATATATATACACATATATATATACATATATATATATATATATATATTTTTTTTAATAGAGACAGGGTGTCACCACGTTGGCCAGGCTGGTCTCGAACTTCTGGCCTCAAGTGATCCACCCACCTTGGCCTTACTAAATGCTGGGATTACAGCTACTGTGCCCACCTAGAATTTCCCTTTTTTTAAAAGCTGAATATGATTCCACTGCTGTATACACCACTTTTTATTATCCATTCATCCATCGATGGACACTTGGGGTTGCTTCCATGTTTGGCTGTTATAAATAGTGCTGCTATAAACATGGGTGTACAAATATCTGTTTGAGTCCTTGCTTTGGATTCTTTTGTGGAATCCAAGTGGAATTGCTGGATCACATGGTAATTCTATGCCTAATTTTTTGAGAAACCGCTAAGCTGTCTTCTACAGTGGTTATACCACCTTACATTCCCGCCTGCAACGTAAAAGGAGTTCCGATTTCTCTATAACTTCGCCAATGTGCTTTTCACAAAAAAAAGTTAAATATTGTTTCCGATTAAAAGCGACTCAGAAAATCCTAAAAGGATTGTATGGAACACTCTTAGAGGCATTTTTCTGCTGCAGCACAGTTATTCAAGTTGGTTAAATTTACTCTTTTCAATGGTTCAATTTCCATGGTATCCAATAGAATTTACATTGTTATATTAGGGTCTTCTCTAATTTAATCTCCTTTTCTTACTGAGGATTTTTCTTTACTACTAGTACCATCCATTTGATAGCACTCAAGGTTGATATAGCTCACAAATAATCATATGCTAGTCAAAAGTTAATAGAATGGCTGGGAGCAGTGGCTCACATCTGTAATCCCAGCACATTGGGAGGCTGAAGCGGGTGGATCACTTGAGATCCGGAGTTCGAGACCAGCCTGGCCAACAAGGTGAAACCCCGTCTCTACAATACAAAAACTAGCCAGAAATCACTTGATCACGGCAGGCAAAGGCTGCAGTGAGCCGAGATCATGCCACCGTACTCCAGCCTGGGCAACAGAGCAGGACTCTGTCTCAGAAAGGAAAAAAAAAGTTAATAGAATGTTTTACCTTCATTATAACACACAGAAAGTATGATGAAAAGATCTTTCACTTTACGGAAAAGATGTTCCTGTAAAGCTAATAGTAAAGTAAATCCTGTCAGTTCTACTTCTACGACTTCCACTTTCTCCACAGGGAAAGTTTCCCAAATTAAGCTGGTTTTTGGTGCAAAAGAGGTACAGCTGACATTCTGGTCCATGGCATACTGGATAATGTTAAAGTTTCATCTATTTCCAGCTCTCCTTCCTCAGATTACTATGCAACTTTTCATGCTCTAGATTCTCTGAACGTATAAATAAAATTTTGAATCTTAGCTTCTCTTCTCCTAATTTTTGGATGTTTAAAATAAAGAATATCTGTACCTTCAAAAAGAGCTTTCCTAAAAAGTAGGCTAGCAATTAGACGAAAAAGAGTGGAAAGAAAAAAGTAAAACTATGTCTATTCACAGATAACATGACCTTTTGTTGAAATACTAAAGAATTGGCAGGGCGTGGTGGCTCACACCTGTAATCCCAGCACTCTGGGAGGCCAGTGGGTGGATCACGAGGTCAGGAGATCGAGACCATCCTGGCTAACAAGGTGAAACCCTGTCTCTACTAAAAATACAAAAAAAAAAAAAAATTAGCCAGGTGTGGTGGTGGGTGCCTGTAGTCCCAGCTACACGGGAGGCTGAGGCAGGAGAATGATGTGAACCCGGGAGGTGGACCTTGCAGTGAGCTGAGATTGTGCCACTGCACTCCAGCCTGGGTGACAGAGTGAGACTCTGTCTCAAAACAAACAAACAAACAAAAAACTAAAGAATCTACTAAAACAATTATCTCTATGAAGCTATTATTGGCTGGACGTGGTAGCTCACACCTGTAATCCCAGCACTTTCGGAGGCCAAGGTGGGCAGATTACTTAAGGTTGGGGCTTTGAGACCTGTCTGGCTAACATGGCGAAACCCTGTCTCTATTAAAAATATAAAAATCAATCAGGCGTGGTGGCATGCACCTGTAGTCCCAGCTACTCAGGAGGCTGAGACAGGAGAATTGCTTGAACCTGGGAGGCAGAAGCTGGAGTGAGCCGAGATCATGTCACTGCACTCCAGCCTGGGGGACAGAGAGACTCCTCAAAAAAAAAAAAAAAAAAAAAAAAAAGCTATTATTTTAAAAACTAGTAAGCCAGACCTTATTCCCATGTGTATGTGTGTATATATATATATGTATGTATATGCATATACACATACATATATGTGTGTGTGTGTGTATATATATATTTTTTAAACAGAGTTTTTGCTCTTGTTGCCCAGGTTGGAGTCCAATAGCGTGATCTCGGCACACCACAACCTCTGCCTCCTGGGTTCAAGTGATTCTCCTGCCTCAGCCTCCAAATAGCTGGGATTACAGGCACCCGCCACTACGCCCAGCTAATTTTGTATTTGTAGTAGAGATGGGGTTTCTTTTTTTTTTTTTTTTTGAGACAGAGTCTTGCTCTGTTGCCCAGGCTGGAGTGCAGTGGCGTGATCTCGGCTCACTGCAAGCTCCGCCTCCCGGGTTCCCGCCATTCTCCTGCCTCAGCCTCTGGAGTAGCTGGGACTACAGGCGCCCGCCACCTCGCCCGGCTAGTTTTTCATTTTTAGTAGAGACGGGGTTTCACCGTGTTAGCCAGGATGGTTTCGATCTCCTGACCTCGTGATCCGCCCGTCTCGGCCTCCCAAAGTGCTGGGATTACAGGCTTGAGCCACCGCGCCCGGCTGAGATGGGGTTTCTCCACGTTGGTCAGGTCAGTCTCGAACTCCCTACTTCAAGTGATCTGCCCGCCTTGGCCTCCCAAAGTGCTGGGATTACAAGCATGAGCCACTGCACCTGGCCCATTTATATAATTAAATTACATAAAAATATTATGGAGAGACAGTAGTCTTATTTTCTAATCAAATCATTTTCCTTACTGACAAGTGTAAGACCAGGCCCTTGTAAGTGATCCCATACAACCTCTGCCTCCTGGGTTCAAGCAATTCTCCTGCCTCAGCCTCCTGAGTAGATGGGATTATAGGTGCCAGCCACCACGCCCTACTAATTTTTTTTTTTTGAGATGGCTGAGTTCTTGCTCTGTGGGCCAGGTTGGAGTGCAGTGGCTCCATCTCGGCTCACTGCAGCCTCCGCCTCCCAGGCTCAAGCGATTCTCCTGCTTCAGCCTCCCGGATAGCTGGGATTACAGGCATGTGCCAGCACACCTGGCTAATTTTTGTATTTTGAGTAGAGATGGGGTTTCACCATGTTGGCCAGGCTGGTCTTGAACTCCTGGCCTCAGGTGATCCGCCCACCTCGGCCTCTCAAAGTGCTAGGACTACAGGCATGAGCCACCACGAGTATGGCTTTTTTTTTTTCTTCCCGAGACGGAGTCTCACTCTGTTGCCAGACGAGTGCAGTGGCACGACCTCGGCTCACTGCAGCCTCCGCCTCCTAGGTTCAAGCAGTATTGCTCTTTTAAAAGACTGAGCTCTCTGAAATAAAACCTCTCTCAAGTAACATGTTGAAGCGGCCTATACTTTATAATATAGCACATAATCAAGATTTTCAAATGCTAAGAGTATCAAGAAATTGTGTTAAGTTTAGATCCTCTCTGTGGTCCAGATTAATGTACCCTGTTTAGCTTCAGGAGTCATTTAAACACAATTAAGGGACTCTCTGGCTCCAGGAAGCTTGAAGCCGCTCATCCATAATGCAGTAGGGAACTTGTGTCCCGAAGTGACTCAGGCCTGTTAAGAACTTAAGAAAGACGGTCTCCATAGTTACACATATTAACAGTTGGCAAAAAGCCAAATCTGTTACATAATCCAAACTTCTAACCTAGCTGGATGTTTACAAAACTTTTCTGGAACAATTAAGATCCTACTATAAACGGTACATTTCAGCTGCAAAACCAAGCCCAGAAGGATCCAGACTCATTTTCCCACAGTCACAAACTTTCATTTAGGAAAAAGATGAAAACAAAACAAAAACAAAAAAAAAAATCAGGGTCTTGTTTGGAGCATTTTATTCTCTTCACTAGTTTTATATCATAATATGAATACCACAGACTAATCCCAGAGAAATGTCTCATCTGAACATTGCAGTTCCTAAAACATAGATAGGAGATCACTAACACATTACTTTTCAGATGACAAAGGCACTTGAAAAAACAAAGAGGGCCAAGCGCGGCACTCACGCCTGTAACCCCAGCACTTTGGGAGGCCGAGGTGAGCGGATCACGAGGCCAGGAGATTGAGGCCATCCTGGCTAATATGATGAAACCCCGTCTCTACTAAAAATACAAAAGCAAATTAGCCGGGTGTCGTGGGGCGGGGGGGCGCCTGTAGTCCCAGCTACTCGGGAGGCTGAGGCAGGAGAATTGCTTGAACCCGGCAGGTGGACCTTGCAGTGAGTGAGCTGAGATCAGGCCACTGCACTCCAGCCTGGGCGACAGAGCAAGATTCCGTCTCAAAAAATAAAAGAAAAGAAAGAAAAAACAAAAAGAATGTATCTCAGCAGTTTAAACAGTAAGAACTCTGCTGGAAAATATTAAGCCAGAAGATTTTAATTTTTTTAAAAAGCAGATACCTGAAATACATATACTATTTATTACTCTGGCAAATTTAATAGCAGATGCCTGAATCTGTTAACATACTGCCTTTTTGCTTTTTAAGTAACTATTAAAAAAAAAAGATAGGTTCTTCAATAGAGAATATTTTTTCTTTAACAGAATAGAGAACATTTTTTCTTTGAATTTTGAAAAATAAACTTCCTATAAATAAATTCCGTTCTCTGACAAGTCTTTTAAAGTAGTATTCCCCAAATGAGTAAGACCATTAATAAGCAGACAACTTTTTTTTTTTTTGAGACGGAGTCTTGCTCTGTCACCCAGGCTGGAGTGCAGTGGTGCGATATCGGCTCACTGCAAGCTCCGCCTCCTGGGTTCATGCCATTCTCCTGCCTCAGCCTCCCAAGTAGCTGGGATTACAGGGCACCCGCCACCATGCCTGGCTAATTTTTCGTGTTTTTAGTAGAGACGGGGTTTCACCATGTTAGCCAGGATAGTCTCCATCTCCTGACCTCGTGATCCACCCGCCTCGGCCTCCCAAAGTGCTGGGATTACAGGCATGAGCCACTGCGCCCGGCCATAAGCAGACAACTTTTAAATGAATGACCATGTTATTTGCATGGTTTTGTTTTTTGTTTTTTGTTTTTGTTTTTTTTTTTGAGATGGAGTCTCGCTCTGTTGCCCAGGCTGGGGTGCAGTGGCGTGATCTTGGCTCACTGCAACCTCCACCTCCCAGGTTCAAGTGTTTCTCCTGCCTCAGCCTCCCGAGTAGCTGGGATTACAGGCATGTGCTGCCATGTATTTTTGTATTTTTAGTAGAGATGAGGTTTCACCATGTTGGCCAGGTTGGTCTCTAACTCCTGACCTCAGGTGATCCACCTGCCTTGGCCTCCCAAACTGCTGGGATTACAAGAGTGAGCCACTGCGCCCAGCCTTGTATGGGTTTTTGATAAACACAGGTCTTCCAAAAATGTCAACAGGAAACTAACATGGGCTTTGTAGATAAGACCAAAGCCTGTACCCTTGTTCTTGTTTGATCACTTACTAGATAAAGACCCTCTCTGTAAACCATCATGCTGTTAGCTTAGGGATGGTTAATGAAGAACCAGAAAGCTGTACAATAACCCAGGTGAGAGAGGATGGTGGCTTCAACCCACATGGTAGCAGCCTGTAAAGGAGCCACCCTCTCTTAAGCCACTCTAAAGCTTCCTACGTTGGTATATTGTTTTTATGTAAGTCCTAAGTTACAGACTCTGCTTTTAGAACTTACTAACAGGAAAAGATACACATTTCCCCTGAAGAGTAAGTACGCTTTCTTCATATGAGAATTATGTAATATGATATTCCCCTTTTTTGGCCTCTATTAAGAGATAAAAGACTTTAAGGTTAAAAAAACCAAAAACAACCTTGTGTTTAAAAGCAGAGAGTAGCTATTATAATGACAGAAGCTTTTATTATTTACATGGAGGGAGGGTGTTAAGCCCTTTATATGCAATATCTTCCTGACATACCAAAACTCATGCGTTCAATTTGTATGGAATGCTTGCTATGTGCCAGGCAACATTCTCGATGCCTGGGGATGATTTCAGTAATCAAAACAAACCAAAGTCACTACCTCCGAAGAAGTCTCATTGGAGGGGGTGGTGAAGAAGGAGAAAAGAATAGAAATAAATAAACTACACTGTATGTTGATGGATGTAAGTGTGACAGATAAAAATACAGCAGGAAGGTAGGCTGGGGTGTTGGGGAGAGTTTGATTTTAAATAGCATGTTCACTTTAGGGTCTTCCTGCAAGGCGATGACAGTGGAAGTCAGCCATGCAGACAATGTCTACTGCAAACACCCTGTGGTGGGAAATGTTCCTGGCCTTTTAAAGGAACAAAAAGGAGGCTGGAGAGGCAAAGGGGAAAATAGGAAATGAAAAGTCAAGTAATGGGAAGGGTGACAATCGTGTAGAGCCTAGTAGGCCGCAGGGATAGCTGTAGCTCTTACCCAGAGGGAGACAGCAACTCTGAACAGAGGATCTGAGCAGAGGGTTCTCTGGGTGCTCTGCTGAGAACAGACTGAGGGTAGAGGACAGCAAGCTTTCAAAACAGAGCAGTCAGGAAGCGAATGCACCAATATAGGTGAGATACAGTGGCTTCCATCAGGACAGTGGTGGAGGAAGTAGTGAAAAGGGGTCAGATTCTGTACTTATTTTAAAGATAGACTTGATAGGATTTTGCTGCAAGGTTGAGAAATAAGATCCAAGGATGACTATGAGGCTTGAGATCTGTGTAGCTGGAAAGATGAAGCTGCCTCTAACAGAGACAGCGAAGACTCTGGGAGCAGCAGGTTTTATGGAGTTCTGTTTTGCTCATGTTACTCTTGGATGGCTAATAAACATCCAAGCTGTCAAACAGGCAGCCGGATGGAGCGTGTGAGGCTCAGAGCAGAAACGCTGCCAGTTTACAGATGGTATTTACAGCCATGAAACTAAGTGCGCCCACAGAGGGAGTGGCAGTAGCTAGAGAAGGCCAGGGTCTGGGCCCTGGACCCTCCAATAGCCAAAGGTTGTATGGCTGCAAGACAGCAAAGGAAACAGAAGCAATAGCCATGGAGGCAGGAGGGTGCAGTCCTAGGAGTCTCTGAGCTGGGAACTGCTGCTGCCTTCGCAGAGAAGCAGCAGAGGCTCAGCCTTGTGTCTGGGGCTTGTTCGTTTCTTACTTTACTTTAGCGGCTTCAAGTCTTTCTTAGAAACAAGATGGATATACTTTGAACATGACTTTGGGCATGTCACTTAACTCTTAACCTGCATATTCTCTTCTCTAAAATAGAGGTAATATCACATCTGAGTACTAATCTGTTAAGGTTGTGAAAAATCAGTGAAATACTACTACCTAAAAGGAGTTTTCTTCATAAATGTATGCACCTACTATGTACCCACAATTTTTCTAAAGTAGTCCTTTACTTGAAAGTTATTAAATACTTGTGTGAGAAAATCTTTCTTTTTTTTTTTTTTTTTTTTTTTGACACACAGTCTTATTCTATTGCCCAGGCTGAAGTACAGTGGCACAATCACAGCTCACTGCAGCCTTGATCTCCTGGGCTCAAGGACATCCTGTCTTATGTAAATTGTGCCTAAAAGTGCTAAATGTGTGGTTTTTGCAACAGAGCACCTGCGTTTTATTACGTCTTTTTCTAACATTTCCCAAATACATTTCTTTTTTTTTCTTTTTTTGAGACAGAGTCTTGCTCTGTCGCCCAGGCTGGAGTGCAGTGGCACAATGTCGGCTCACTGCAAGCTCCGCCTCCCAGGTTCACGCCATTCTCCTGCCTCAGCCTCCAAGTAGCTGGGACTACAGGCGCCCGCCACCACACCCGGCTAATTTTTTGTATTTTTAGTACAGATGGGGTTTCACCGTGTTAGCCAGGATGGTCTCAATCTCCTGACCTCGTGATCTGCCCGCCTCAGCCTCCCAAAGATGCTGGGATTACAGGTGTGAGCCACCATGCCTGGCTCCCAAATACATTTCTACACTGATAAGTAGTTTATCATTTATTCTTGATAAATGTCTGTCTTGAACACACTCTTGCCCAAGAATCAGTTTCAGAGATCTGAATATCATGCTCAGTTATACTCAACTCCTAAGCACAGCCTCCTGAGTAGCTGGGATTATAGGTGCATGCCAACATGACCAGCTAATTTTTTGCATTTTTTGTAGAGATGGGATTTCGCCACATTGCCCAGGCTGGTCTCAAAACTCCTGGCTCAAGCAATCCGTTTGCATTGGCCCCTCTAAGTGCTAGAAATACAGGCATGAGCCACCGTGCCCAGCCCCGAATTTTTAAAATATGTAATAAAGTTGAGGAAATAAAGCTTAAATACAACAGCTCTTGGGTGAAAAATGCCACTTTACAAACACCTTCCTAACAAAACATTATAACTAAAATTTTACTTAATAACGCCAGTTTGTATTTTGATATCAATAAAATAAACTGATTTTAAAAGTATTCATGCTGGGTGCGGTGGTTCATGCCTGTAATCCCAGCACTTTGGGAGGCCGAGGCGGGCGGATCACCTGAGGTCAGGAGTTCGAGCCCAGCCTGACCAACATGGAGAACCCCCATCTCTAATAAAAATACAAAATTAGCCGGGTATGGTAGCACATGCCTGTAATCCCAGCTACAAGGCGGGCAGATCACCTGAGGTTGGGAGTTTGAGACCAGCCCGACCAACATGGAGAAACCCTGTCTCTAATAAAAATACAAAATTAGCCAGGCGTGGTAGCACATGCCTGTAATCCCAGCTACTTGGGAGGCTGAGGAAGGAGAATCGCTTGAACCTGGGAGGCAGAGGTTGTGCCGAGATCGCGCCATTGCACTCCAGCCTGGGCAACAAGAGTGAAACTCTGTCTCATTAAAAAAAAAAAAAAAAATTAAAGTATTCATATGTAAGTGATGGCTCATTATTGTGTAGCTGTGGCTGTGTTAACCAATGAAGCCGGTGGGCCTGTAACGAAAATAGTTTGTCTTTTGTGTGGTGTGGAAGTTGTTCCTGTATTAAAACATGGAGTGGCTTTTTTTTCTTTGATTTAAATTTTACTAAACAATTGCCCTAATTGACGGGAGGGAACAGATACACACAGACACACATACAAAGACACACACACACAGTATCTCTTACGGGGAGGGGGGTGGATTTACTGGAGATTAGAAAGCCATAAGAATCCAAAATGTTCTAAAATCAGAAACTTTTTGAGTGACAACATGATGGTGAAAGAAATGCAAATATTCCAAACTCCGAAATCCACATGGCTTCTGGTCCCAAGCATTTCGGATAAGTGACACTCAACCCACATATCCTGTAAAACCTAAAATGGAGAAACATTCCCATTTACCTTCCATGCTTGGCCCTGTTGACACCCACACTTTTGGGTAACAGTTCCCCAGTTACAGTAAATCCAAATTCACTAGTCATGAGTTATTTGGCAAGAGGAAGTTCATTCTGAATGTTACTGAAGTAACATTACCTGTCTCAGTTTCCTTATGTCCAAAGCACTGCATGTTCCTTAGAAGAAAGGTGTCACCAGGATACTGGCACTGCCTAAGCACGTGAAACGACAAAGCAGGAGGGTTCTCACAGTCCTGTCTTGTTGGGGGCCATGGACTCAGATCTGTCCTGAGAGCAAAGTGTCCCTCCACATCTCTGTGCTTCTATCCCTCCTGTACCCACCCCCAACCTTCCTGCTCACTCAGTGTCTCCACTCCTCTTCTTAGCATTTAATTTAAAAACCTGATTCTCACCCACGCGCAGGGGCTCATGCCCGTAATCCCAGTACTTTGGGAGGCCAAGGCAGGCAGATCTCCTGAGGTCAGGAGTTCAAGGCCAGCCTGGCTAACATGGTAAAACCCTGTCTCTACCAAAAATACAAAAATTAGCCAGGTATCGTGGTGCACACCTGTGATCCCAGCTACTCGGGAAGCTGAGGCAGGAGAATCGCTTGAACCCAAGAGGCAGAGGTGTCAGTGAGCCAAGATCATACCACTGCACTCCAGCTTGGGTGACAGAGTGACAATCTGTCTCAAAAAAGAAACCAAATAAAAACCCCAATTCTCCTGGAGTTTTGGACACCAATCTCTCCTGTTCCCTCGCTGGGCTTCTGATGCACTCACTTGTCCTTGACATCTGGTCTTGCTATTCAGTTTTGCTCAGTAAGCTTAGATGTACCTTTGCACACATTTGGCATGAATGCCTGAGTGACTCATAGTTAGGTTTTACAAACAAAACGTACCTAAACATAAATTAAGCACTTTCCAACTCATCCTGCCTCATCTAAATTGTGCCTAAAAGTGCTAAATGTGGCTGGGTGTGGTGGCTCATGCCTGTAATCCCAACATTTTGGGAGGCCAAGGCAGGCAGATCACAAGGTCAGGAGATCAAGACCATCCTGGCTAACATGGTAAAACCCCGTCTCTACTAAAAATACAAAAAAATTAGCTGGGCATGGTGGTGGGCGCCTGTAGTCCCAGCTACTCAGGAGGCTGAGGCAGGAGAATGGTGTGAACCCAGGAGGCAGAGCTTGCAGTGAGTGAGTGGAGATCGCGCCACTGCACTCCACCCTGGGTGACAGAGCGAGACTCCGTCTCAAAAAAAAAAAAAGAGTGTTAAATGTGTGGTTTTTTTAAACAGAGCATCTCCATTTTATTACTTCTTTTTCTAACATTTCCCAAATAAATCTCTACACTGATAGCTTTCTTGATGAATGTCTTTCTTGAACACTCTTGCCCAAGAATCAGTTTCAAGGATTTGAATATCATGCTCAGTTAAATTCAACTATTATTTATAGAGCATCTCAAAGTACAAGGTCCTGAGCTAAAAATCAGATACTCAATCAGTTCTCTTCTGAATTTGATTTTACCTTAAGCATAGACTGATACGCCAAATTTGACTTAAGAATATTTAGCTACTTTATAAGCAAATGAATTATTTTTAACAGTAAAAATAATAGAACGGGCAGGTAGCTCAGGTATAAAACACACTTTAAAACCCATTTTATTAAATATAACTTTCTTATACATTTAAAAATATTTCCCAATAAAAAGCAAAAAAATCGGGAGGCTGAGGCAGGCAGATCACGAGGTCAGGAGATCCAGACCATCCTGGCAAACACAGTGAAACCCCATCTCTACTAAAAATACAAAATAAATAGCCGGGCTTAGCGGCAGGTGCCTGTAGTCCCAGCCAGCTACTCGGGAGGCTGAGGCGGGAGAATCGCTTGAACCCAGGAGGCGGAGGTTGTGGTAAGCCGAGATCATGCCATTGCACTCCAGTCTGGGCAACAAGAGCGAAACTCCGTCTCAAAAAAAAAGAAAAAAAAAATTTTTTGTTTCTTTTAAAAATATTCACGGCTGGGCATGGTGGCTCACACCTGTAAACCCAGCACTTTGGGAGGCTGAGGTGGGCGGATCACCTGAAGTTGGAAGTTTGAGACCAGCCTGACCAACATGGAGAAACCCCATCTCTACAAAAAATACAAAATTAGCCAGGCATGGTGGCACGTGTCTGTAACCCCAGTTACTCGAGATGCTGATGTGGAAGAATCGCTTGAACCCAGGAGGCGGAGGTTGTGGTAAGCCGAGATGGCAACATTGTACTCCAGTCTGGGCAACAAGAGCTAAACTCCGTCTTAAAAAAAAAAATTTTGGGCCGGGCGCGGTGGCTCAAGCCTGTAATCCCAGCACTTTGGGAGGCCGAGACGGGCGGATCACGAGTTCAGGAGATCAAGACCATCCTGGCTAACCCGGTGAAACCCCGCCTCTACTAAAAAATACAAAAAACTAGCCGGGCGAGGCGGCGGGCGCCTGTAGTCCCAGCTACTTGGGAGGCTGAGGCAGGAGAATGGCGTGAGCCCGGGAGGCGGAGCTTGCAGTGAGCTGAGATCCGGCCACTGCACTCCGGCCTGGGCGACAGAGTGAGACTCCGTTTCAAAAAAAAAAAAAAAAAATTTTTTTTGTTTCTTTTAAAAATATTTGTGGCTGGGCACGGTGGCTCACACCTGTAATCCCGGCATTTTGGGAGGCCGAGGTGGGCGGATCACCTGCAGCGAGCCAAGATCGCACCATTGCATTCCAGCTTGGGAAACAGAGCGAGATTCTTCTGTCTCAAAAAAAATAAATAAACAAAATAAATAAAATAAAATAAAATATTCACAACTCTTCTGTTGTGCAATTTAAAATTTTACTCTACCACCTCTTATCTTCATTTCCCTCAAGAGCTTTGAGCAAGAGCGACAATGTGATGCAACAATTTACACGTGGATTTTTGGTTTGCTTTGCTAGGTTTACTCTAACTACCCTGGATGATGGTCACATGTACACTGGGACCCCCGCTGCCAGGGGAGCAAGGTCACAGCTCAAAGGTATTGGTAAAGTAACCTAATTCTTAAGTTAGGACCAAGGCTATGCAAACAGAATGTCACATTTGATAAGCCTGATGAACATTCCGGGTTGACAGTGGTGGTACAGGATGTGCAGGTGGCAGAAGCAGAGAAGACTGAATGGAGACTGAACTTACTTCAGAACCTGAAAGAGTCCAGGTGTCACAGATGTTGGTCTCACCATTCCAGCTCCACTAATGGTCCCCAGATGAACCTGAGGATAGTAGACCGTCCGGAGAGCTAATCTCGAAGACTGCAACCGCGTCTTAATGACTTCTAGTGGACAAGTGAAAATAGCACCAACTGTGCCTCCACACCTGTAAGAAGGGATCAAAGCAGATCAGAGAAGCTATACTATTCTCTACACAATGGAATGCGAAGTTTAGCTTTTCTCTCTTTAAAACTAGAACACGCTGGGCACAGTGGCTCACACCTGTGATCCCAGCACTTGGGAGGCCAAGGTGGGCGGATCATGAGGTCAGGGGATGGAGACCATCCTGGCTAACACAGTGAAACCCCATCTCTACTAAAAATACAAAAAAAAAAAAAAAAAAAATTAGCCAGGCGCGGTGGCAGGCGCCTGTAGTCCCAGCTACTCAGGAGGCTGAGGCAGGAGAATGGCGTGAACCCAGGAAGCGAAGCTTGCAGTGAGCCAAGATCGCTCCACTGCGCTCCAGCCTGGGTGACAGAGTGAGACTCCGTCTCAAAAAAAAAAAAAAAAAAAAAAAAGGAAGCTAGAACACAACAGAGATTAATAAAATTAGTTGAAATTGGCCGGCTGCTGTGGCTCACACCTGTAATCCCAGCATGGGGGAGGCTGAGGCGGGTGGATCACCTGAGGTCAGGAGTTCGAGACCAGCCAGGCCAACATGGCGAAACCCCATGTCTACTAAAAATATAAAAATTAGCCGGGCATGGTGGTGTCTGCCTGTAATCCCAGCTACTTAGGAGTCAGGAGGCTGAGGCAGCGGTTGCAGAGAGTGGAGATCTCTCCATTGCACTTCAGCCTGGGCAACAGAGCAAGACTCCATCTCAAAAAAAAAAAAAAAGTTGAAATCCCAGAGCTAAAGTGATAACTACTATTCCCACGTTAGCGCATTCTTTGGGGCTTTCCATTCTTGCCATTTTCACCTAACCCCTTCCCAGTATCTAGGTATTCTGCGTGCCCTTTTATGGCAAATTATGTACCTGCTTCATCATTTGCAATGGCTTCATACTATCTCTGCCTTATTGATTGATAAGATTTTAACCAATTTCCTACTGTTGGACATTCATGTCATTTCCAATTTCACTACCATGGTGCAATGAATACTCTAGAAAAGTATTTTTGCACATTCAAACAAAATAGTTCATTCAGGTGAATATACTATTTTGAAAATCAATATTTACCCCAATACAGACCCTTCTTAGATTTGATTAATTACTTTCGGCCAAGCACTGTGGCTCACATCTGTAATACTACCACCCTGGGAGGCTGAGGCAGGTGGATACCTGAGGCCAGGAGTTCGAGACCAGCCTGGCCAACACAGTGAAACCCAATCTCCACTAAAAAAAATACAAAAATTAGCCGGGTCTGGTGGCTCCTGCCTATAATGCCTGTAATTCCAGCTACTGAGGAGGCTGAGGCAGGAGAATAGCTTGAATGTGGGAGGCGGAGGTTGCAGTGAGCCAAGATTGTGTCACTGCACTCCAGCCTGGGTGACAGAGCAAGACTGTCTTTAAAAAAAAAAAAAAAAATCTGATTAATCACTTTCAACAATGAAGTCCTTGTGTTTCCCTCATTCACAACTAATCAGTTAATCCTGTGTTTTCACCTCGCACACTGTCTCTCTGGATCAGGGTTCCCCTAAGCCAATCATTTGAGTATTACCCTTATAACATATTCATATCGAGATATTACCTGAATTACTATTAAATATTTTTCTTCAAGACAACTCACTTATTTATCCTAAAATACTTAACATCCGTCATCTCTTAAACAATACTACCAGTGAAATAACATGTTTGATGGGCTAGTTATAATTAACAATGTCAAGGGCCATAGACACATCCTCACCCATGCCTACGCCTCACTCTGCAAAACATCGTTCTATAATCTGATGAGTTCCTCAAGATCCACACCTAGGGCCTTACTTATCTTTCCATCCCTGGCATCAGGGCTCAACAAGTTCCTAAACAGTATTTACTAAGCAAATGAATTATTCAACTGAGATTTCAAGGAAAATGTCTTCCAAGATTTCTAAGTATTTGAAAAAAAGTATTTCTCAGTAGACTGGGAGCTCCTTGGAGAAAAGCAGTTCATACATTCTTGCAACTAGAGTATACCAGGCACCTGGCATAAAATAGGTGGGTCAATAAAAATGATAGAGCACCAGCATCTCCACCTGGGAAAGGTAACAATAGGAAGGAAAAACAGGCCTGGACGTATAGAATGTTTATGCAGTTTCCCTATTCCACGAGAGGCAAATGTTGGAAATCTAGAAGCAAACCTAGTACCTAACACAGACTCTGAAAGTAATGAATGAAGTAAAATCCCCATGAGGGATTATTTTATTTATTTACCTATTTATTTTGGGGGGACAGTTTCATTCTGTCACCCAGACTGGGAGTGCAGTGGTGCGATCTCAACTCACTGCAACCTCCGCCTCCTGGGTTCAAGCAATTGTCGTGCCTTGGCCTCCTGAGTAGTTGGGACTACAGGTCTCAGCTGTATTTTTTAGTAGAGACGGGGTTTCACCATGTTGGCCAGGCTGGGCTTCAACTCCTGACTTCAAGTGATCTACCCGCCTTGGCCTCCCAAAGTGCTGGGATTACAGGCGTGAGCCACGCGCCTGGCCTATTTTTATTTTTAATCAAGTTGTGGGCCTAGCTTAATACTGGTCTGTGTAATTTGCTCTAAGCACTAGAATATATCTAAAGAAAATAGGCTATAATAAGAAATATTTAAAAAAAGATAGAAGTGGCCGGGTGTGGCAGCTCATGCCTGTAATCCTAGCACTTTAGGAGGCCGAGCAGTGTGGAGCACTTGAGCTCAGGAGTTGGAGACCAAGCCTGGACAACAGGTCGAAACCCTGTCTCTACCAAGAATACGCATTAAAAAATTAGCTGGGTTTGGTGATGTGCACCTGTAGCCGCAGCTACTCGGGAGGCTGAGGTGGGAGGATGGCTTAAGACCAAGAGGCAGAGGTTGCAGTGAGCTGAGATCGTACCACTGCACTCTAGCCTGGGTGACAAAGCCAAGACTCAGTCTCAACAAATAAATAAATAAATAATAAAAATAAAAATGTTAGACGTAAAAACTTTCTAACCCATGTCTATTCATACAAAATATTCTTACCTGTCATAATAACCACATGCCTAAAAAGTATAACATTTAAAGATACTGAAAAACTTACCAGCAACATAGTAAAATAAAGAAATATCTGAAATCTATTTGTGTTCAATAACGTAACTCCAAATCATTGAAAAAAAGAGCTTCTGGGTAAATCTTTTCATCAGAAAGCCAGTAAGTTCAAATACCATACAGGTCAACCACCTTTGCTTTGTCCCTAAGGAAACTGCACTCATTACTTTGGCCAACTGTCATCCAAGTCTATGCCACTAATCAAAGGATGGTATGTTTATCCAAAACAGCAAATGCCCTAGTAACAGTGAATCAGTGACCTCTTTCAAGGTGGCAGGCCACACTCACTTTTTTTTTTTTTTTTTAAAGAGAGAGAGTCTTGCTGTTACCCAGGCTGGAGTCCGTCTCTACAAAAATAAAAACAAATTAGTCAGGTGTGGTGGTGTGCACCCGTAGTCCCAGCTACTTAGGAGAATCACCTGAACCCAGGGAGGTCAAGGCTGCAGTGAGCTGAGATGATACTACTGCACTCCAGCCTGGGTGAGACCGCATCTCAAAAAAAAAAAAAAAAAAAAAAAAAAGGATATATATAAATATAAATATAAATATAAATATATATATATAAATAAGTCGGGCATGGTGGCTCATACCTGTAATCCCAGCACTCCGGAAGGCCAAGGTAGGCAGATTACTTGAGGTAAGGAGTTTGAGAGACCAACCTGACCAACATGGTGAAACCTTGTGTCTACTAAAAATACAAAAATTAGCTGGGCATGGTGGCAGGTTCCTGTAATCCCAGGTACTCAGGAGGCTGAGGCAGGAGAATCGCTTGAACCTGGGAGGCAGAGGTTGCAGTGAGCCGAGATTGCACAACTGCACTCCAGAGCAAGACTCCGTATCAGAAAAAAAAAAAAAAAAAAAAAAAAAAAAAGGTTTGTGATGTACTGGAGGTCTTGGTGAATGTTATTTCACTGTAGATGGCGTTCAACCTACTATGAGTCTCAACACTGGGAATTCTCAATGATCCCACCAGCAGTTCATCCACCCATCTCTTTTCTGCCTTACTTGCCCTGGGGAGCCTGCAGGCAGAACTAGGTGTCTTCCCTTCCTTTGGTCCCCATGCTCCTTGACATCAAGGCAATGGGACCTCTAGGAGTTAACAAGATTGGCTCAAAGTGGGAGTCACTGAGTGTCCTTCCCAAGCACACCACCCAGTCCCTTCTCATCCTGTTGGCTTGGGCTGATGCACCAGCCTCTCACTTGTAGGAGGCATCTGGCCACAGAGTAAGCTACCAGTCTCCCTGTCTTACAAGCTCTCTCAGTCTGTAGCCCAGACCTACTAAGGGCCGGGATAGAGTTGGGGACAATAATAGGAAAATCCTCTCTGCCCACAGGCCCCAGTGTTGACACCCACAACCGTTCTTCTCTCATAAACAGTCTGGTCAATGGCAGCAGGGCAGGTTCTTCCACCTAAGTCTTAGACTAGGATCCTCTTGGTTCATCTGAGGGCTCCAGTAGCCAGTGCTCAGACAGTAGGAAAAATCATATTCAACCACCAGTTACATGCATTAGCCTCACATAGTTGGAAAATTAACTAATCTGACTGGGAAGCAGTACTTTAGACAAGGAATCTCCAAACTGGGTTACATACTCTTAAGAGATGTACACCATGACCTACTGGCATACAGAAAGAAATAACATTTTGTTTATAACCTCCACCATTTAATTTCTATTTTGTTTATTTGTTTTTTGTTTTTGAGACAGAGTCTCACTCTGTCACCCAGGCTGGAGTACAGTGGCGTGATCTTGGCTCACTGCAACCTCTGCCTCCCAGGTTCAAGCGATTCTCATGCCTCAGTCTCATGAATATCTGGAATTATAAGTGTGCACCAACCATACCTGGATAATTTTTGTATTTTTAGTAGAGATAGGGTTTCACCATGTTGGCCAGGCTGGTCTTGAACTCCTGACCTCAGGTGATGCACCCGCCTGGGCCTCCCAAAGTACTGGGTTTATAGGCATAAGCCACCGCGCCCAGCCCATTTAATTTCTATTTTGTGTATAGGTCTTATAATATGTATCAAAGTAATAGGGTAATATAATTATACATAAGATATGCACAAACATTTTAATCATAGCAGTGTATGATTAAAGTTTGAAGGCCATGGCTGGGCACAGTGACTCACACCTGTAATCCCAGCACTTTGGGAGGTCAAGGCAGGCAGACTGCTTGAGCTCGAGAGTTCTGAGACCAGCTTGGGCAACATGGTGAAAACCCATCTCTATAAAAACTACAGAAATTAGCCAGGCATGGTGGCATGCGCCTGTAGTCCCAGCTACTCTAGTCTCAGCTACCTAGCTAGTCTGGAGGCTGAGGTGGGAGGATCGCTTGAGCCTGGCAGGTCAAGGCTGCAGTGAGCAATGATCATACGCCTGCACTCCAGCCTGAGTGACAGAAAGGGAGGAAAAAAAAAAAAAAAAAAAAAAAAAACCCAAAACAAAATAAACAAGAAACCCACAAAAACTTTAAAAAAATAAAATAAAATAAAATAAAACTTTGAAGGCCACTATTCTAAACCAGTAGTTCTCAATTGGGGCAATTTTGTCCCCACCCCAGTAACAAAATGTCTGAAGACATTTTGGGTTTTGAAATGGGAGAGAGGGTGTTATTCCTATCTAGTGGGTAGAGGCCTGGGATGCTGCTAAACATCCTACAATACACAAGACAGCCCATCCCTCACAATCAATCATCCAACCAAAGTTGAGAAACCCTGCCCTAGACCAATAAAATGGGTACTATTTGAAGACCATATAATGGATTGGTGGCACTGCTGGTTGCCTCCCCAGCATCCATCCCCCTCTTCCTCTGTCTTAGCAAGATCCCTCATTTCTTTTTTTTTTTTTTTTTTGAGACGGAGTTTCGCTCTTGTTGCCCAGGGTGGCACAATCTCAGCTCACTGCAACCTCTGCCTCCTGGGTTCAAGCAATTCTCCTGCCTCAGCCTCCTGAGTAGCTGGGATTACAGATATGCGCCACAGTGCTTGGCTAATTTTTGTATTATTTTTTTTTTTTTTGAGACAGAGTCTCGCTCTGTCGCCCAGACTGGAGTGCAGTGGCGCAATCTCGGCTCACTGCAAGCTCCGCCTCCCGGGTTCCCGCCATTCTCCTGCCTCAGCCTCGCGAGTAGCTGGGACTACAGGCGCCGGCCACCACGCCTGGCTAAGTTTTTGTATTTTTAGTAGAGACGGGGTTTCACTGTGTTAGCCAGGATGGTCTCGATTTCCTGACCTCGTGATCCACCGGCCTCGGCCTCCCAAAGTGCTGGGATTACAGGCGTGAGCCACCGCGCCCGGCACAATTTTTGTATTTTTCATAGAGACGGGGTTTCACCATGTTGGCCAGGCCAGTCTCAAAACTCCTGACTCAGGTGATCTGCCCACTTTGGCCTCCCAAAGTGCTGGGATTATAGGCATGAGCCACTGCACCTGGCCAAGATCCCCAATTTCTTAAGCCACACAGTGTGGACAGGATTGAACTCATGTCTAGTTTTGGCCTGACTCACTGAAGCCCGTCCATATCATAACATCCACTTTGCCTTGTAATCTGTTTAGGGATGGGCATATGATTTCAGCCCAAGTACTCAGCATAATTTCCCTGGGAGTAATGACTGGTTTAGAGCAAGGGGTACATGTCTTAGTGCGTCCAGAATTACCCTGAAGACTTGCTCAATGGTGGGAGAAATACAAGGAGCTGCTACTGGAAGCCCTTCTGTGGCTAGCAGGGCCAGCCTTACAATGAAGTAGGTTACTGGAGGCCAAGCAGGCATGGGTGGGCCCCTCCTGGTGACACTGACGCACTGCTCAGCTAAGCCCTCACCTTAAGCCTGCGCTCCTTCTAGAGTTCAGGTTTTTGTACCCATAATCAAGCCAGTTTGAAGTTGAATCTTCTATTACTTGCAACTGAATGCCCCCTAAACGAGCCTAGTCAAAAAAAAAAAATGTATACCTAAACTTTTCAAGAAAGCGGTTAAAGAGTTTTGGCCGGGCGCGGTGGCACAAGCCTGTAATCCCAGCACTTTGGGAGGCCAAAACGGGCGGATCATGAGGTCAGGAGATCGAGACCATCCTGGCTAACACGGTGAAACCCCGCCTCTACAAAAAATACAAAAAACTAGCCGGGCAAGGTGGCGGGTGCCTGTAGTCCCAGCTACTCAGGAGGCTGAGGCAGGAGAACGGCGTAAAACTGGGAGGCAGAGCTTGCAGTGAGCTGAGATTGCGCCACTGCACTACAGCCTGGGCGACAGAGCCAGACCCCGTCTCAAAAAAAAAAAAAAAAAGAGTTTTACTAATATAAATAATCTTCCAAAGGCCAGTTGGGACTTATGCTTGTCTTAACAGTTCTGAGTAAACATCCTGGACATTAATTTAATTTTGCTCCTAAGGTAACAGTGTTCTAGTCAGTCACTGATGCCAAAGTGCAGAGCAAATTCTCTGTGGGGCTGGGCGTGGTGGCTCATGCCTGTAATTCCAGCACTTTGGGAGGCCGAGGCAGGTGGATCACGAGGTTAGGAGATCGAGACCATTCTGGCTAACACGGTGAAACCCCGTCTCTACTAAAAATACAAAAAATTAGCCGGGCATGGTGGTGTGCGCCTGTAGTCCTAGCTACTCGGGAGGCTGAGGCAGGAGAATGGCATGAACCCAGGAGGCAGAGCTTGCAGTGAGCTGAGATTGCGCCACTGCACTCCAGCCTGGGTGACAGAGCGAGACTCCATCTCAAAAAAAAGTAAAAGAAATTTCTTTGTGGGATATTCCATTCATAGCAAACATCCAGTGGCAGGAAGGCTAGTAACAGTGGTTAAACTACATGTCTAAAAGTAGTCACAAGGGATACTCTTTGAAGTCTATTTGACTAATTTTCTAGAAAGAAACTACGAATTGAAGTTTTTCTGCACCTTTTACGTTTTTAACTATGTATTCCTTTTCTTTTTTTTAGACGGAGTCTCACTCTGTCACCCAGGCTAGAGTGCAGTGGCGTGATCTTGGCTCAGTGCAACCTCCACCTCCCAGGTTCAAGCGATTCTCCTGCCTCAGCCTCCCAAGTAGCTGGGGTTACAGGCCTGCGCCACCATGCCCAGCTAAAATTTTTTTGTATTTTTAGTAGAGATGGGATTTCACCATGTTGCCAGGCTGGTCTTGAACTCTTGACCTCAAGAGATCCACCTGCCTCGGCCTCCTTTTAAAGTGCTAGAATTGGCCAGGCGCGGTGGCTCACGCCTGTAATTCCAGCACTTTGGGAGGCCGAGAGGGGTGGATCACAATATCAGGAGTTCAAGACCAGCCTGGTCAAGATGGTGAAACCCCGTCTCTACCAAAAATACAAAAAAAAAAAAAAAATTAGCCAGGCGCAGTGGCAGGCGCCTATAATCCCAGCTACTCAGGAGGCTGAGGCAGGAGAATCGCTTGAACTCGGAGGGCGGAGGTTGCAGTGAGCCAAGATCTCACCACTGCACTCCAGCCTGAGCAACAGAGTGAGACTCCATCTCAAAATAAATAAATAAATAAAAATAAAGTGCTGGGATCACAGGTATGAGCCACCACACCTGGTCTATGTATTCCTTTTCTTAAAAGATAAAAATAGGCTCCCCTTGAATCGCTTGAACCCAGAAGGCGGAGGTTGTTGTGAGCCAAGATCACACCACTGCACTCCAGCCTGGGCAACAAGAGCAAAACTCCGTCTCAAAAAAAAAAACAAAAAAACCCCCACTCTCCTCCCCATTCCTCTATCTTCTCTCATTATTCCTTTCCAAAATTGAAGTCTTATATTTATTACATGAAGATATAGTTAACCTTCTAATCCTTTTACACCCATGCCGCCCTAGTTTAATTTTTCCCCTTGTGGCTTAGGCACCTCACCTCCAGTTGACAGCAGAGTAAAACTACTATATTACTACTATAGTATATACTGGGATTTTTAAAAAGTATCTTTATGTGATCACAAGTCATAAAATTTTAAATTATGCACACAGAATTGTGCTTTTTAACTCTGAGTTTAAACTATCAAGGAAAATTTGTAAAAAACCAACTGTCTTCAACAAGAGCCTCTGTTCCCTATGCATACATGCATATCAGGCACTACAACCAAGGTCTGTATGCTTTTTCTGATGATAATCACTACCCCGCTGATGGTAAACTGCTTTCCAGGCTCACGGCTTATCCACATTCTGCCAACAAATGATACTGCCAGACATCCTGCAATCCTAATCTTTGGAGGTTTGGTAACTGCCATTTCACCTGCTACCTTTATCGTGTTATTTGAAAAACATTAGGTGCTTTTCTGTATACACTGGACATTTTTGTAAAGTTTTACTTGAAACCTGGCATTGGCTGGGCTCGGTGGCTCACGCCTGTAATTCCAGCACTTTGGGAGGCTGAGGTGGGCAGGTCACCTGAGGTCAGCAGTTCAAGACCAGCCTGGCCAACATGGTGAAACCCAGTCTCTACTAAAAATACAAAAAATAGCAGGGCGTGGTGGTGCGTGCCTGTAATTCCAGCTATTTGGGAGGCTGAGGCACGAGAATTGCTTGAACCCGGGAGGTGGAGGTTGCAGTGATGGCACCGAGATGGCACTGCACTCCAGCCTGGTTCACAGAGAGAGACGCTTCTTCAAAAAAAAGAAGAAAAAAAAAAAAGTAACCATCAGCCGATAAAAATTTAATTTGTAGGGAAAAGTACCTGAGTACACCTGGCAACAGCTGCCCATACTAGGTGGGAAAACTGAATTTTGAAAATATCTGCGTCTTATTATAGTTTAATTTTTTTGTTTTGTTTTTTTTTCTTCTGAGATGGAGTCTCTCTCTCTCTGTCCCCCAGGCTGGAGTGCAGTGGAGCGATCTCGGCTCACTGCAACCTCCGCCTTCCAGGTTCAAGTGATTCTCCTACCTCAGCCTCCGAAGTAGCTGGGATTACAGGCGCGTGCCACCAAGCCCAGTTAATTTTTGTATTTTCAGTAGAGATGGGGTTTTGCCATGTTGGCCAGGCTGGTCTTGAACTCCTGACCTCAGGTGATCCACCCGCCTCGGCCTCCAACAGTGCTGGGATTACAGGTGTGAGCCACCGCGCCTGTCCTAGTTTAAGATCTTAAAGAGATACCATATTCCCATCAAAATACATTTTAAAGGCTAGGATGACGAAACAAAAAAGCATGCCATAAAAATAAGACCCAAAGCAACTAATCCAGGATCAACCTCTAAATTTAAGGACAG
This sequence comes from Chlorocebus sabaeus, assembly GCF_047675955.1. NCBI lineage: Eukaryota > Metazoa > Chordata > Mammalia > Primates > Cercopithecidae > Chlorocebus > Chlorocebus sabaeus. The sequence goes on from NC_132923.1 coordinate 127,292,300, forward strand.
CTTAGCCCAGCTATTTCAGGTACTGGCTAGATCTAAATGGGCACTGTGCTATGTGAACTGCCTGCCCAGCATATGAAGGACATCACTAACACTAACAGAACCAGAACCCCCATGCTATTTGATGGGGGAAAATTTATACGATTTTCATCTTCAGCAAATCAAGCCTACACACAGAAGGGCCACCTCAGAGCACTTCTGTGTTCTTCTTGACGAGGTGGTTTAAACAATAGAAAAGGAATGACAGGGCTGGGTCCAGTGGCTCGCACCTGTAATCCCAACACTTTGGGAGGCTAAGGTGGGCAGATCACCTGAGGACAGGAGTTTGAGACCAGCCTGGCCAACGTGGTAAAACCCTGTCTCTACTAAAAATACAAAAACTAGCCAGGCATGGTGGCATGTGCCTTTAATCCCAGCTACTAGGGAGGCTGAGGCAGGAGAATTGCTTGAATCCGGAAGGTGGAGGCTGCAGTGAGCCAAGAATGTGCCACTGCACTCCAGCCTGGGTGACAGAGAGAGAATCCATCTAAAAAAAAAAAAAAAAAAAAAAAAAAAAAAGTACAGGTTTTGTACAATAAAATGTGCTTGAGTACTTTCTTTCTTTCTTTCTTTCTTTTTTTTTTTTTTTTAACAATATCACCCAGATGTGAGGGTAAGAGGGAAGAAAGCAGAAGACAGCAGAAACCCTAAAGGCAGTAAACATCAAATAAATAAGGTAAGCTCATGCAGAACTCACTCACCCTGAAAGACAGTTTATGAATGTGCTCTGTAGGTACCAAAAACCTTAAAAATCTTTGACTCAGCAATTGTACTTGTACTGGTTTATTCAAAGGAAATAAAGCACACATGTAGACATAAGGATGTCTAGGTATTTATAATGGCAAAAAAATTAGCAATGATAGGAGATTAGAAAGAAATTACTTAATCGACCAGGTGTGGTGGCTCATGCCTGTAATCCCAGCATTTAGGGAAGTAAGGCCCAGGTAGGCAGATAATCTGAGGTCAGGAGTAGGAGACCAGCCTGGGTAACATGGTGAAACTCCGTCTCTACTAAAAAAATTAAAAAATTAGTCAGGCGTGGTGGCACACACCTGTAATCCCAGCTATTCAGGAGGCTGAGGCAGGCGCATCGCTTGAACCTGGGAGGCAGAGGTTGCAGTGATCTGAGATCACACCACTGCACTCCAGCCTGGGCAACAAGAGTGAAACTCTGTATCAAAAATAAATAAATAAAAATAAAATAAAACACTTTTTCAGGCAGGGCGTGGTGGCTCACACCTGTATAATCCCAGCACTTTGGGAGGCCAAGGTGGGTGGATCACCTGAGGTCAGAAGATCGAGACCAGCCTAGCCAACATGGCAAAACCCCATCTCTACTAAAAATACAAAAATTAGCTGGGCGTAGTGGCACATGCCTGTAATCCCAGCTACCTGGGAGGCTGAGGCACATGAATCGAATCGCTTCAAACCAGGAGGCGGAGGTTGCCGTGAGCAGAGATTGCACCACTGCGCTCCAGCCTGGGCGACAGAGTGAGGCTCCGTCTCAAAAAAAAAAAAAAAAAAAAGAAACGCTTGTTCAGTATCATTAATTAGCAACAGTATTAAACTTATTTGCTGTTATAGTTTCCAATGGCTATTCAATAAACAAGAGAAATGTGACAGATTTTTAAAGTAGGGGCTCTGACTTCTTTTCAAAGGAAGTGCACCTCGTTTTTTGGAAACACGCCAGCTTAACAACAGTGGCATGGCAACTAGTTACTTGGAGCAAAGCAGCACATATTCCACCGAAGTAGGTGGGACCTCTGGGTGGACTCATTTTAACCATACAATACAGCCATTTTACACTCAGCTCCTTTCATGTTCTTCCCTAACAGAAAGTGAAGTAAAATATTTTAGGCTAGTGAGAGTGGATCAAAATCCAATTAGTTACTCTGAAAACATCCTTTTGGAAGCTGTCGTTTCTTTCTTGAATCTCAAACTGCTGCCAATACAGGAAGGGAAACTTGTTAAATACAATGGCTTCAGGCGACATCCTAATAAACTACCTACCATCTTAATCAAGCAGGAGAACTCTGCTGGCCACTGCAGATTTACTCCATCACAAGGTAAAAGGCTAGTGCCCTAGTAGGAGAATCTGGCAGGCAGAGGGCACAGTGAAGGGTACAGAGGGAGATTCAACAAGACAGGGCCATCCATTTCACAGTGCGCCTCAACAGAGGTTTCTCCACAAGCAACTCTCCTGGCTTGGAATACAAAGAAAAAATTTAAAAGACCACCTCACTGGCCGGGCGCGGTGGCTCACGCCTGTAATCCCAGCACTTTGGGAGGCCAAGGCAGGCGGATCACGAGGTCAGAAGATCGAGACCATCCTGGCTAACACAGTGAAACCCCGTCTCTACTAAAAATACAAAAAATTAGCCAGGCGTGGTGACGGGCGCCTGTAGTCCCAGCTACTCGGGAGGCTGAGGCAAGAGAATGACATGAACCCGGGAGGCGGAGCTTGCAGTGAGCCGAGATTGCGCCACTGCACTCCAGCCTGAGTGACAGAGACTCCGGCTCAAAAAAAAAACCAAAAAAAAAAAACCCCAAAAAACACACACACACACAACAAAACAAAAACCACCTCACTAAAAACAGTAAGTCAAAATCACTGAGCAGAAATTCTTTTTTTTTTTTTAATGATCCTTCTTGGCTTAAAAAACGTGTGAGAAAAAAAAAAAAAAAAAAAAAAAAAAAAAAAAAAGGCCAACTTGTTTAAAATTCCCAAGAAAGACAAATTTATATAGAGTGGCTTAATTTAAGAAAGCTTCCCCCTTGTGTTACTCTGAAAGGAAGTCTCAGTCTGGCGTGGTGGCTCACGCCTGTAATCCCAGCACTTTGGGAGGTCGAGGTGGGCGGATCACGAGGTCAGGAGACCATCCTGGCTAACATGGTGAAACCCCGTCTCTACTAAAAATACAAAAGGTTAGCGGGCGTGGGCGCCTGTAGTCCCAGCTACTCTGGAGGACTGAGGCAGGAGAATGGTGTGAACCCGGGAGGCGGAGCTTGCAGTGAGCCGAGATGGCGCGACTGCATTCCAGCCTGGGAGATAGAGTGAGACTCTGTCTCAAAAAAAAAAAAAAAAAAATTAGTCGCACGTGGTGGCGGGGGCCTGTAATCCCAGCTACTCGGGACGCTGAGGCTGGAGAATCCCTTGAACCCAGGAGGCGGAGGTTGCAGGGAGCCCAGAGATCGCACCACTGCACTCCAGCCTGTGCGACAAAAGAAGACTCCCTTTCAAACAAAACAAAACAAAGGGCCGTGCGCGGTGGCTCACGCCTGTAATCCCAGCACTTTGGGAGGCCGAGGCAGGCGGATCACCTGAGCTCAGGAGTTCGAGACCAGCCTCAACATGAAGAAACCCCGTCTCTACTAAAAATACAAAATTAGCCGGGCGTGGTGGTGCATGCCTGTAATCCCAGCTACTCGGGAGGCTGAGGCAGGAGAATTGCTTGAACCTGGGAGGCGGAGGTTGCAATGAGCCAAGACCACACCATTGCGCTCCAGTCTAGGCAACAAGAGCGAAACTCCATCTCAAAACAACAACAACAACAACAACAACAAAGGAAGTCTCAATGGGGACATGGAGGGAAGGGTTGCAAGGGAATGACAGGGAAGAGATGAATGAGAAACTCTTCCTATCTATGAAGACCCACCAAAGTTTTTGGTTAAAGTAACCTGGTGACTGCCCACAATACAAGCACAAAAAAGGTCAGGGACGCTTTCATCAATCATCTTCGAAGGTAAGTTTCTCAACCACTGTTTGTTGTAAGGAACATATCCAGGTAGGAATCCAGGCTGCAACTAAACTACTCAAGCCAAGATGATCATCCAGGTTAAATTATTTTATGCAAAATATCCTACACTCAAAAATTGCTGTGCCAGGCCCATGAGGTCCTCAAATTAAGACCCCAAACATCTGGAAGACTCCGAAAGGACCCCAAGCCACTGGCTGTGATAAAGGAAAAAAGAAAATTACTAATACTCAAAAATATTTTACCTTCTCGCAGGGGGGAGGAGGAGGAAGGGGGGAGGTGGTGAGGGGCAGGGAGGTAAAAATCATCTCCCTTCCTAACTGCAGAACTCAACCTCCTAAAAATGCATTGTCTTCGCTGGAAAAAAGGTGCCTGATCATAGACCCAATGCAGCTTTCAAAACAAGGAACACCTTACAATTCTGCGGTCTCCGGCGTTGGAAGCGTCCACCAGCCGGCGAGAAGTGTCTCAACACACCTTCCAGACCTCATATTAGTCCGGGTCCCAGGCTTAGCCGTCCCGCGTGTGGCCGCCAGCATCACCATTCCCCAGCACCATCCAGGCCTTGCTGGCGTCCAACGTCCGCAGACCGTTTTGCCCATCCGGATGACCTCCCGCACTGCCCTGAGGAACCTCGGGCACACCCCAGCATCAGCGATCCTGCCCCGGGCTCTGAGGCGCTGCGCTTCGGGAAAGGCCCCGGGAAAAGGGGGCGGGGGAGGGGGACCGCGCCACAGCGTCCAGGCAGGACCGCCGCCGAGCAACACTCACCGGCCACTGACTGTTCAGAATGGGAAAAAGCTGGGGACGCCGCGGGGAGGACGGGCGGCGGGGCACAGCCGCCCCGGGGGCTGCGGTCAGGATTAGGGGGTGAGGAAGGCCCGACCCCCTCCCTTGGCCCTGCCCACCAGCCCCCGACGCCGGGACTTCCTCCTCCCGGGCGCCGGCGCCGTAGCCCGGGGAGGGCCGGTAACCGCCGCGGGAGGCTGGGACCGCGCCCGGGGCGAAGGCCGAGGGGACCGTAGGCGGCGGGGCGCGCGGCTGGGCCCGGAAACTCACCCGCCGGCGAAGAGGTGAAGCAGCGTGTTCTCCTTCTGCTGGCCGCCCGTCGCCATGGCCGCGCCGGCTCCGCGGCCCGTAGCCGCCCGGTGGCGGGAGCGCGTGGCGGCTCGAAGGATGCGCGAGGTCGTCGGGTCGTGTCTCCCTGCTGCCCTCAGGGGTCTGCCGGCAACGCCTCCATGCGCGCGCGGGCCCCAACGCCCGGCTCTGCTCGGCCAGCGCCCTCCGCGGCGTGGCCGCCGGCGCCTCACCGGCCTCTGAGGCGCGAGCCCGGCGGGGAGCGAGAGCCCGGCGCGCGGCCGTCACGTGGCGGGGGCCGGGCCGTGACGACACGCGGCGCGCGAGTCTGGGGCGGGGCGTGACGGGGGTGTGGGCCCAAATCTCGAGCGTCCATTGGTTAGGAAGCAGATGTGGGCGGGGAGTTTGCGCAGTTCTGGGGCGGAGCCAGCCCGGAGCGGATGACTGGGGAGAGGGGCTGGCCTAGGCCGGAGCGTGGAGGCAGTGGAAACTAGCTGTGACTGCCTGGTCCTCGCTCCTCAGAGAAGCCTCGCGAGGCCCTAGGCCTTGCCTTATTTTAAAAGTTTACTTTGTGATATTTACGTGTGCAAAAGGTGTACAAATTACGTGTTACATCTCACACCTCTGTACTCACTACCCCGTTTAGGAAAAAAAAAAAAAACAGAATCTAAAAAACCGTAACCTAAACAGCCTCAAATAATCAGTGAGGCCCTGCGCTGTGGCTCACGCCTGCAATCCCAACACTTGGGAGGCCAAGGCGGGCGGGCGGATCGCCTGAGGCCGGGAGTTACAGACCAACCTGGCCGAGATAGCGAAACCGTGTCTCTACTAAAAATACAAAAGTTAGCTGGACGAGGCGAGGCGGCGCACCCCTGTCATCTCAGCTACTTGGGTAGCTGAGGCTGGATAATCGTTTGAGCCCGGGAGGCGGAGGCTGCAGTGAGCCCAGATCGTGCCACTGAACTCCAGCCTGGACGACAGAGCGAGATTCTGTCTCAAATAATTAATAATCATTATCATTATGTGTATTTTTCATCTCCTTATAAGTAGTAGTATATGCTGCGCATATTTTGCAGTATGCTTTTTGCTTCTTTTCTGATCATCTCCAGCCCAGACCTAGATATCCAAACAGCTTCTCTCAGGCTATGTCCCTGGGTCATTGTCATACTCAGCCTGACATCGTCTAATCTCCAGGTCTCCCCTAGATGGAGTCTTCCCTGGCCGCCTTTGCAGAGCAGTCTGTCACATGACTATAGAACCAGGCTTCTGCAGTTTGTTCATTTATTTAAGTTGTCCTTCCCATACAGGAATGTAAGCTTCAGGAGAGCAGGGACCTTCTTTCTTTTGTTCACAGTTGTTCCTGACATGGTACCTGCCACCTAGTAATGCCCAAGGAGCTAATGAATAAAGCTCCCAAACTGAACTTATCATTCTTCCCCTCCCCCAAACCTGCTCTGCCTCTCCTATTTCCTGTCCTGGCAGTGACACCACTGACTGTACAGGCACCAGTGCCAGAAGCTTTCCTGTTACCTTGGACTATGTCTCTCTGTTTCTCTCTCAGCAGCCCACCATTCACCTGCAGGGCATACCAACCCTTTCTCTTCCGTCTCTCAGAGCTCCAGAAAGCTGTACCTTGACCAGAACTGGCAGTTAGAAGTCCTGTGTGTAAACATAGAGAGTTTAAGTAGGAGGGAATTGTGTGGAAACAGGCGAGCTAGCAATCCAATCTATATTTGATTGCTGGGACTCTTTAAATAAAAACAGCTCTGAGGCGCAGTCCTCCAAAATGCAAACATAGTGATTACCATTAAACCAATTGCTCCCAGGCCTAGGAGAAGGGGAAAACCACGCCAGGACATGAGATATCTGACAAAAAGAAGTAAAGAAAACCCGGCACAGCGGTTCATGCCTGTCATCCCAGCACTTTGGGAGGCTGAGAAGAGCGGATCACTTGAATCCAGTAGCTCAAGACCAGCCCAGGTAACGGGGCAAAACCCTGTCTCTATAAAAGAAAAAAAAAAGTAAAAATAAATAATTTTTTATTTTTATTTTTTAAATTTTTATTTAGTTATTTATTTATTTATTTTGAGATGGAGTCTTGCTCTGTCGTCCAGGCTGGAGTGCAGTGGTGTGATCTCAGCTCACTGCAACCTCTGCCTCCTGGATTCAAGCGATTCTCCTGCCTCAACCTCCTGAGCAGCTGGGATTACAGGCACATGCCACCCGGCTAATTTTTGTATTTTTAGCAGAGACAGGGTTTCACCATGTTGGCCAGGCTGGTCTCAAACTCCTGACCTTGTGATCCGCCTGCTTCAGCCTCCCAAAGTGCTGGCATTACAGGTGTGAGCCACCGCACCTGGCCCGTTTTGTTTGTTTGTTGGTTGGTTGGTTTTTTTCGAGATGGAGTTTCACTCATGTTGCCCAGGCTGGAGTGCAATGGCACGATTTCAGCTCATTGCAGCCTCCACCTCTTAGGTTCAAGCAATTCTCTTCCTCAGCCTCCCAAGTAGCTTGGATTACAGGCATGTGCCACCACACCTGGCTCATTTTGTATGTTTGGTAGAGATGGGGTTTCACTGTGTTGGTCAGGCGGGTCTTGAACTCCTGACCTCAGGTGATACGCCCACCTCGGCCTGCCAAAGTGCTGGGATTACAGGTGTGAGTCACTGCGCCCAGCCATCTTGCCTGCTCTATCTGTCTGTCTGTCTGTCTGTCTGTCTGTCTATCTATCTATCTATCTATCTATCTATCTATCTATCTAAACTATCTATATTTTGTGTTTAAATGGTCTTGCTTTGTCGCCCAGGCTGGAGCGCGGCAGCATGATCTCAGCTTACTGCAACCTCCGCCTCCTGGGCTCAAGCAATTCTCCTGTCTCAGCCTCCTGGGTAGCTGGTATTATAGGCGCCTGCCCCTGTACCTGGCTACTTTTTTTTTATTTTTAGTAGTGATGGGGTTTCATCATGTTAGCTGGGCTGGTCTCAAACTGCTGACCTCAAGTGATCTGCCTGCCTAGGCTTCCCAAAGTGATGGGCTTACAGGCGTGAGCCACTGCACTGGGCCTCTGGGCAGGATTTGAAGCTCTAGGAAGTGCTATCCTTAGAGCACAGCCCTTCATCATGGCTCCTTGCTCACAGAGATGTTTGAGGCTGGGACCCAGGCTCTTAACTCCAAGGTAGCACCTGGTCTCCTGCCTTCTTTTCCCAAGTATTGTCAGTACAGTGCTCTGCTACACAGACAGACAGGCCTCCCCACCTCCTTGTCAATAGCAAGGCTGCCTTCCTATTAGAATTTTCCTAAGGCGTTTCATGTTTTGTTTTTTCAAGACCTTTCCCAAGGTGCCATTGAATACTCACAATGTTTGGTAGCCCATTTGCTTTCCTTGCCTTTTTATGGATAAGCAGGATAGATTTGCCCAAGGTCACACAGCTACTTAGCAGCTGGTGCAATGATCTTTCATGCACCAGCCTTTGAATCTGCTGTTTTGTTGTTGTTGTTTTGGTTTTCTTGTTTTGCTTTTTTTTTTTGAGTCCAAGTGTCACTCTTGTTGCCCAGGCTGGAGTGCGATGGCATGATCTCAGCTCACCGCAGCGTCCGTCTCCCGGGTTCAAGTCATTCTCCTGCCTCAACCACCCAACTAACTGGGATTACAGGCATGTGCCACCATGCCTGCTTAATTTTGTATTTTTAGTAGAGATGGGGTTTCTCCATGTTGTCAGGCTGGTCTCGAACTCCCGACCTCAGGTGGTCCACCCGCCTCAGCCTCCCAAAGTGCTGGGCATGAGCCACCATGCCCAGCCTGTTGTTATTGTTGTTGTTTTGAGACGGAGTCTTGCTCTGTCTCCCAAGCTGGAGTGCAGTGGCGCAATCTCGGCTCACTGCAACCTCTGCCTCCTGGGTTCAAGCAATTCTCCTGCCTCAGCCTCCTAAGTAGCTGGGATTACAGGCACGCGCCACCACACTGGGCTAATTTTTGCATTTTTAGTAGAGACAGGGTTTCACCATGTTGGTCAGGCTGGTCTCAAACTCCTGACCTTATGATCCGCCCACCTCAGCCTCCCAAAGTGCTGGGGTTACAGGTGTGAGCCACCGCATCTGGCCTATTGTTTTAAGAGGAGGCCTCACTCTGTCACCCAGGGTGGAGTGCAGTGGCACCATCTTGGCTCACTGCAACCTCCACCTCCCAGATTCAAGCAATTCTCCTGCCTCAGCCTCCTGAGTAGCTGGGATTACAGAAGTGTGTCACCATGTTTGGCTAATTTTTTTTTTTTTTTTGACATGGAGTTTCACTCTTGTCACCCAGGCTGGAGTGCAATGGTACGTTCTTGGCTCACTGCAACTCCTGCCTCTCGGGTTCAAGCGATTCTCCTGCCTCAGCCTCCCAAGTAGCTGGGATTACAAGCGCCCGCCATCATGCCCGGTTAATTTTTGTATTTTTAGTAGAGACAGGGTTTCACCATGTTGGCCAGGCTGGGCTCAAACTCCTGACCTCAGGTGATCCGCCCGCCTTGGCCTCCCAAAGTGCTGGGAATTACAGGCGTGAGCCACTGTGCCTGGCTTGAACCTGCTGTTTTCCCTGACTAGGATGGCCCCCTTCCTCTGCCAGCCAGACTTCTAGAGCTCTCTGACACCAACTTAGGCATTGGCCATGGCCATGTACTGGGTATACAACAGAGATTCCAATAGATAAAAACCTTTAGTGAAACATTGGCAATCAAATCCAGCAATATAGAAAAAGGATAATACATCAGGACGAAATGAGAGATGCTCAGGAATTAGAGGTTGGTTTGACATTCAAAAATCAATCCATGTAATTCAGCATATTAAGAGAATAACAGGGACACATGTTCCCAGGACCTCCTGGGGCTGTGTCAACAGCAAAAAAACAAAACAAAACAAACAAACAAAAAAAACAGTGAAAGAGAAAGAGAGAATAATGGAAAAAAACCTGATGACCATGTAAATTGATGCAAAAAAAGCATTTGACAAAACTGAACACCTATTCATGAAAAAAAGCTCTCAGCAAATTAGGAACAGGAGGGAATTCTGCTATCTGATACAAAGTGTCTACCCCAAACCTACAGCTAACATCACACACAACATTAAATAACTGACCAACTGCCCCTAAGATTGGCAATAAGCAAAGATATTTGCTGTTACTACTTACTCAATGTTGTACTAGACGCCCTAGTCAGTGCAGTAAGGCAAGAAAAAGAAAAAAAATGTGTAAAGATCAGAAAGAAGTGAAACTGTCTTCAGTCACAGATGATGTAACTGTTTACTAGAAAATTCTAAGTAATCTATATAACAACTACTAGAACTAATTAGTGAATTTAGCAAGATCACAGGAAATAAGGTCAATATACCAAAAAAAAAAAAAAAAGTTTTTGCTAGCTGCAAACAATTTTTTTTTTTGAGTCAGAGTCTTGCTCTGTTGCCCAGGCTGGAGTGCAGTGGTGTGATCTCGGCTCACTGTAAGCTCTGCCTCCCAGGTTTACGCCATTCTCCTGCCTCAGCCTCCCAAGTAGCTGGGACTACAGGTGCCTGCCACCTCGCCCGGCTAGTTTTTTTTGTATTTTTTAGTAGAGACGGGGTTTCACCGTGTTAACCAGGATGGTCTCGATCTCCTGACCTCGTAATCTGCCCGTCTCGGCCTCCCAAAGTGCTGGAATTACAGGCTTGAGCCACTGTGCCCAGCCGCAAACTATTTTAATATAAAAATTTTAAAATTATTTTTAGGCCAGGCGCAGTGGCTCAGGCCTGTAATCCCAGCACTTTGAGAGGCCGAGGCGGGCAGATCACCTGAGGTCAGGAGTTCGAGACCAGCCTGGCCCACAGGGCTCTACTAAAAATACAAAAATTAACTTCGGCATGGTGGTGGACGGTTATAATCCCAGCTATTTGGGAGACTGAGGCAGGAGAATCGCTTGAACCTGAGAGGCAGGGGTTGCGGCGAGCTGAGAATGCGCCATTGCACTCCAGCCTGGGTGACAAGAGTGAAACTCCGTGTCAAAAAAAAAAAAAATTATTTTTACAGGCTGGGTGCGGTGGCTCACCTCTGTAATCTTATCACTTTGGGAGGCCACGGTGGGAGGATCATTTCAGCTCAGGAGTTTAAGACTAACCTGGGCAACATAGCAAGACCCCCTCTCTATTTTATTTTATTTATTTTTATTTATTTTTTTAGACGAAGTCTCACTTTGTCACCCAGGCTGGAGTGCGGTGGCATCATCTCGGCTCACTGCAACCTCTGCCTCCCGGGTTCAAGCGATTCTCCTACCTCAGCCTCCTGAGTAACTGGATTACAGGCATGTGCCACCACGCCCGGCTAATTTTTTTGTATTTTTAGTAGAGTCAGGGTTTCACCATGTTGGCCAGGCTGGTCTTGAACACCTGACCTCAAGTGATCTGCCTGCCTCAGCCTCCCAAAGTGTTGAGATTACAGACGTGAGGCCCCACACCTGGCCCCCATCTCTATTTTAATATTAAATTTTTTTTAAAAAAAGTATTTTTACATCCCTTCTCATCCTTTTGCCTAAGATCAAGCGTAAAATTATTTTTACAGCCAGATGTGATGGCACACACCTGTGGTCCTGGCTACTTGAGAGGCTGAGGCAGAAGGATGGTTTAAGCCTGAGGCTGGGCGTGGTGGCTCACACCTGTATTTCTAACATTTTGAGAGGCTGAAGATTGCTTGAGCCTGGGATTTCAAGACCAGTTTGGCAACACAGACGGACCCTCACTCTATACAAAATTTTTAAAGTAAGCTGGGTATGGTAGCGTGTGCTTGTAATCCCAGCTACTCTGGAGGCTGAGGTGGGAGAATCTCTTGAGCCTGGGAGGTCAAGGCTGTTGTAAGCCATGATTGCACCACTGCACCCCAGCCTGGGAGACAGAGCGTGACTCCATCTCAAAAAAATAATTAAAAAATAATAGTAAAAACAAAGAAAGAAACCAGACATAAAAAGTATATGATTTCATTTATATGAAATTCTAAAAAAAGTAAAACCAACCTTTAGTGACTGAGAACAGATGAGTGAATGGATGCCCGGGGCCGGGGATAGGAGGGGACTGACTGCAAAGAGGCAAAGAGGCTGGAAAAAACTTCTTAGGGGTGACAAAAATGTTTCATACCCTGATCAGGGCGTATACATACAATGAAAACCTTTCTTTCTTTCTTTCTTTTTTTGAGACGGAGTTTTGCTCTTGTTGCCCAGGCTGGAGTGCAATGGCGCCATCTCAGCTCACTGCAACCTCTGCTTTCCATGTTCAAGCAATTCTCCTGCCTCAGCCTCCTGAGTAACTGGGATTACAGGCACCCGCTACCATGCCCTTTTAGTAGAGATGGGGTTTCATCATTTTGGCCAGGCTGGTCTTGAGCTCCTGAACTCAGGTGATCCACCTGCCTCAGTCTCCCAAAGTGCTGGGATTGCAGGCATGAGCCCCTGCACCTGGCCCATACATTGAGAATTAAACTTGTTAAAAGTTATGCTTAAAATGGGTGCATTTTATTGTACGTTAATTATAACGTATTTTAGAAAAGTTGACCATAAAGTAGGCCAGGTGAATTGGCTCACGCCTCTAATCCCAGCACTTTGGGAGGCTGAAGGTGGGTGGATCACTTGAGGCCAGGAGTTTGAGACCAGCCTGGCCAACATGGCAAAACCCCGTCTCTACTAAAACTGCAAAAATTACCCAGGCAGGGTGGCAGGAGCCTGTAATCCCAGCTACTTGGGAGGCTGAGGCAGGAGAATTGCTTGAACCCAGGAGGTGGAAGTTTGCTTGAACCCGGGAAGTGGAGGTTGCAGTGAGCTGAGATAGTGCCACTGCACTCCATCCAGCCTGGGCAATAGAGCAAGAGTTTTGTCAAGAAAAGAAAGGAAGAAAGGAAGGCAGGCAGGCAGGCAGGCAGGCAGGCAGGCAGGCAGGCAGGCAGGCAAGACTTACAAAGTAAAAAAGCAAGGTGGATTATAGATATAAATATATGTAGATACGTATGACATGCCAGGTGTAGAGGGGAGGAAGTTCACAGACAGTTATACTCAGAGATTCATTTAGGTGTCCCTGGGTCTCTGACTTGGTGGGGTGGAAGAGGAGAAGCTTGTTTGGGCTTCTTGTAACCATTCCAAATTTGAAGGGCCTGAGGCTTCCTGCTGACCTGTTGTGGATTTCTTTTGCTCTCTCCTCTGATTGCTTGTTGGCAAACCACTAATTGCTTCTTTAATCCTTGTTTTTCTACAAAAACTGCTGGCTATTGGAAAAACTCCATCCTCTCCCAGAAGTTTGGGGTTTCATTTCTTTGCAGGGGATTGTAAGGAGCATTTCAGTTTAGCAGAGAGCCAAAGGCTGGGGCTGGACCTCTCTGGAGGCCTCACTTAGGGTGAGAGGAAGCTGTGAGGCCTGTTTCTGCCCAGGGGCAGCAGAAGCAGGTAGTGCAATTTGGGGGCAAAGGACAAATACCCAGCAGGTCCCTGGTCTCATTTCTCCTCAACCCATCCAGCCTGAGCCAGGTTTCCAGCTATGGGCCTAATGAGACTGCAAGTCAAGCCTCGTTAATGAAAGGCCTGTGTTGTTCCAGCTCTGACAAGGAAAAGCCGCTGCCTGTTGAGAGTCCTGCCCTGTGCCTACAAGGCTGGAACGTGTTTTCCCAACTTTCTGTGAGCTCTTTGTCCCTGACCACAAGTGTTCATGATCATTTCTTATAAGGAGGCACCTTTGGTGCACTATCTCAAGTCTAAGAGGCCCAGACTTGTGTTTCTAATTTGTGTGTGTTTTAACTTTTTTTTTGAAATGGAGTTTTGCTCTTTTGCCCAGGCGAGAGTGCAGTGGCGTGATCTCGGCTCACTGCAATCTCTGCCTCCCAGGTTCAAGCGATTCTTGTGCCTCAGCCTCCCAAGTGGCTGGGATTACAGGTGCACGCCACCACACCTAGCTAATTTTTGTAGTTTTAGTAGAGACAGGGTTTCGCCATGTTGTCCAGGCTGGTCTCGAACTCCTGATCTCAGGTGATCCACCCGCCTCAGCCTCCCAAAGTGCTGGGATTAGAGGTGTGAGCCACCACGCCTGGCCTCTGATGTGTTTTGAATCATGCTTGGAATTCGGCAGCTGCTCAAAATGAATTGATGACATGACACTGTCATGGGAATGACTGGCTGGGCAGCTACTGCCAGGGTAGGCAATGCCCTTTTCCCTACCTCCTCCCTCCCTCCCTCCCACTCTTCCCTCTGTCTCTACTTCTGAGAGGCTAAGTAGAGCATGGGGTTCTGTTGCCAAACTGCCAAGTTATATAATCTCTCCATGCCTCAGTTTCCTCACTTGTACAATGAGGCTAGTTATGGTACATAGTTTGGAGTGAAGATTAATACACACACACACACACCCCCTACCCGGAGGCTGGGAGCAGTGGCTGATGCCTGTAATCCCAGCACAGTTTGGGAATCCGAGGTGGGTGGATTGCTTGAGCTCAGGAATTTGAGACCAGCCTGGCCAACATGGTGAAACCCCATCTCTACAAAAAATACAAAAATTAGCCAGGCATGGTGGCAGGTACAGGTGCCTGTAGTCCCAGCTATCTGGGAGGCTGATGTAGGAGGATGACTTGAGCCCAGGAGATGGAGGTGGCAGTGAGCCAAATTTGTGCCATTGCACCCCAGCCTGGGGAAGAGAGCTAGGTGCTGTCTCAAAAACATAAATACCTAATCCAAACATAAAATAAATAAAATAAAAACACCCTGAAACTGCGTCAGTTTGCCTCTAAATGAAATGGAGTCATGTTGGGCTCTGCTGTCAAGGGAATTAACCTCCAGCTCCCTGGGCTTTTGGGTTTCAGAATTGAGGGTGAAGGACTGTGGATCTCTGTTTCATTTCATCCACCCGACAACCCTGCAAGTGAGTATTCTCAAGGCTGGCCGAGCTGAGTGCTTGCCCGAGGTCACCGAGCCCGTGCTGACCACACTTGCAGGAGCACATTCCTTGAGCACTGACCACCCGCCAGCACTTCACATACCTGAACTCATTTAGGCCCCCAACAAGCCATGTCCTTTTTCTTTTTTCTTTTCTTTCTCTTTTTTTTTTTTGAGATGGAGTCTCACTCTGTCTCCCAGGCTGGAGTGAAGTGGCATGATCTCAGCTCACTGCAACTCCTGCCTCCTGGGTTCCAGTGATTCTCCTACCTCAGTTTCCCAAGTAGCTGGGATTATAGGTGCCCACCACCATGCCCAGCTAATTTTTTTTTCTTTTTTTTTTGATACGGAGTTTTGCTCTTGTTGCCCAGGCTGGAGTGTGATGGCGTGCAATGGAGTGATCTCTGCTCACTGCAACCTCCACCTGCCGGGTTCAAGAAATTCTCCTGCCTCAGCCTCCCAAGTAGCTGGGATTACAGGCATGTGCCACCATGCCCAGCTAATTTTTTGTATTTTTAGTAGAGACAGGGTTTCTCCATGTTGGTCAGGCTGATCTCGAACTCACGAGCTCAGGTGACCTGCCTGCTTCATCCTCCCAAAGTGCTGGGATTACAGGCATGAGTCACCGTGCCGGGCCTAATTTTTATATTTTTAGTAGAGATGGAGTTTCACCGTATTGGCCA
This sequence comes from Chlorocebus sabaeus, assembly GCF_047675955.1. Classification (NCBI taxonomy): domain Eukaryota; kingdom Metazoa; phylum Chordata; class Mammalia; order Primates; family Cercopithecidae; genus Chlorocebus; species Chlorocebus sabaeus. The sequence continues at coordinate 127,307,753 of NC_132923.1, forward strand.
GGCTGGTCTCGAACCCCTGACTTCAGGTGATCCGCCCACCTCGGCCTCCCAAAGTACTGGGATTAAAGGTGTGAGCCATGGCGCCTGGCCGCCATGTCCTCTTATTCCCAATCTATAGATGAGCAAACTGAGCTTGGGAGAGATTAATAACTTGTACAGAGTTATGATGTGAACCCAGCTACCCCTGCCTGCAGAATGGCAGTGCTTAACTCAGAGCTGGGGCAGAGGTCAGCACACGCTCCCTTAGGTCAGGCCACGTAGGTTCAAATCCCAGCACCCTGGGCACCTCACATAACCTTTCTGATGATGTTTCCCAAACTGTTGAGGGCAGATGGAACTGCTTCAACAGGACCTGGCTCACAGGGTTGTGGTGAGGATTACGGACGTTAACTGTGCCTCAGCCAGAGAAAGTGCCCAGTAAGCAGAAGCCCCATCATTGTCATGTTTTTGGTCCCCAGCCCTCAACATGAGTTTCAACCGGCCAAGCGCCATGGATCACTCCTGTAATGCCAGCACTTTGGGAGGCCGAGGTGTGTGGATCATTTGAGGTCAGGAGTTCAAGACCAGTCTGGCCAACATGGCGAAACCCTGTCTCTACTAAAAATACAAAAATTAGCTGGGCGTGGTAGCAGATGCCTGTAATGCCAGCTACTTGGGAGGCTGAGGCAGGAGAATCGCTTGAACCCGGGAGGCAGAGGTTGCAGTGAGCTGAGATCGCGCCATTGCACTCCACCTTGGGCAACGCAGTGAAACTCCATCTCAAAAAAAACAATGTGTGTGTGTGTGTGTGTGTGTGTGTATGTATGAGTTTAAGCCACATTAATTGTGGGCGGGCAGCTGCCCAGTTGGAAAAGCTACTGGGCGAGAGACTTGGAGGACCCTCAGCATACAAAGTGGGTTCTATGTTCTTGTCTCCAGAGTGTTGCTCTCCTCAGCCTGATACCCAGTGCCAGCTACTCTGAATACCAAGGGGTGCTGTGCCAGGGGCATCACCATAGATGTGGCCATCTCCTAGGGAGAAGCCACAGCATCTGGACCCACAGCAGCTTCCAAGCAATGAGTGAGGTGGGGCAAAGCAAGAGAGAGCACAGGGCTGACCTGTTGCCCAGGCTGGTCTGGAACTCCTGGGCTCAAGCAATCCTCCCACCTCAGCCCCCAAAGTGTTGGGATTACAGGCGTGAGCCACCATGCCTGGCCAACAGGGTAACTGGTAGACAAAAGATATAAGACATAAAAACAAAGCTGGGAGTCCCAGAGGCTCAGGGCGGATAATGCAGGTAGGTGTAGGCTCCTGCTGATGACACCAGCAGTGACTTCTGCATGCATCAGGGAACTGCTGAGAGGTGGAGCAGCTTAAGGCTCTGAGAAGTCACTTTCATTTTTCAATGGGCTTTTTTTTTTTTTTTTTTTTTTTTCTGAGACCAATTGCCTGGGAGGCAGAATCAGGACACTCTCTAGAGGGCCAGTAAGCCCTGGGGCTTTGAAGATTTCATCACCACCAAGAAAATTATTCTTTGTTCACTCCCCTCCCAGGGGAGCTGGCTCAGGTTGCAGACCTGGCATCACCACAGTCTAAGTAGGGCAGAGCTGGGACACTGCCGCTGTAGGCCCAGCAAAACAGAGGTGCAGGCCTGCAGAAGGGAACTTCTAGAGAGTGCCGGCTCTGCGCTTTCGTCATATTGACTCAATTGTTCCTGCAACACTGTCAAGTGGGGACTATTTTATTGCTGTCCCCATTTTACAAATGAGGTGACTGAGGCACAGAGGATTCGAACCAGTGCATCTCAGCTCCAGTCTGTGCTCTACCCACTCCCAGGATGGATTAGAGACTAGGCAGGAAGCGTTCCCAGCTTTCCTTCCTCTGACATAAATTAAGTCGACCTGTAAGCCAACTTTCCCCTTGACCAACCTCTTTGTGCTGATTTTTTAAAAAAAATTATTTATTTTTAGACAGAGTCTCACTCTGTTGCCCAGGCTGGAGTGCAGTGGCACGATCTTGGCTCACTGAAACCTCTGCCTTCCAGGTTCAAGCGATTCTCCTGCCTCAGCCTCCCAAGTAGCTGGGATTACAGGTGCCTGCCACCATGCCTGATTAATTTTTGTATTTTTAGTAGAGACAGGGTTTCCCCATGTTAGCCAGGCTGGTCTTGAACTCCTGATCTCGGGTGATCCACCTGCCTTGGCCTCCCAAAGTACTGGGATTACAGGCATGAGCTGCGGTGTGCAGTTCTCTTTTGTTTATTTGTAAATCTATTGCCAGTGAGGGGAAAGGAAGGAAAGACAGGTGTGGAAGGAAATGCGCCGGGTTCTTATTACCAGAGGGCTCTGGCTGCCCCAGCCATGGTTTCATAAGGGCGTGTGAGATGCTCACCATCAGAACTCATGAACACTGAGCACTTCAAGGCATGCTCTGCCACTTACAGGAGTGTGACTGGGACTACAGGTGTGCGCGACCACACCTGGCTAATTTTTGTATTTTCAGTGGAGACAGGGTTTCACCATATTGGCCAGGCTAGTCTCAAACTCCTGACCTCGTGATCCACCTGCCTCGGCCTCCCAAAGTGCTGGGATTACAGGCATGAGCCACTGCATCTGGCCCACTGATGGTTAATATTAAATGTAAACTTGATTGGATTGAAGGATGCAAAGTATTGTTTCTGGAAATATCTGAGACAGCCAAGGAAAAAGGGCTCCCTGGAGATCGTTTAACCAGCCTGCATACAGGGAGGAGTGCGCACTGGGATGGAGCCTTGGGAAGTCTGGGCCCTTTGCAGTGGTGGGGAGGAATCTGGACTCTCCCGTCCCTGGGTGGTAACCTGGGATTCTATCTGTGAGGTGGGAAACTTGCGAGCAGGACCCTCGCTTTGCTGAGAGTTCCTGTTTCCCCTTTTTTCCTTTTTGCCCAGTACATTTCGTTTTTCTCACCCTTTAAAGTGTCTGCGAGCCTAGTCTTTCCAGGTCGTGTGACAAGAACCTGAATTTTCTTTTTTTTTTTTTCTCTGAGACGGAATTTCGTTCTTGTTGCCCAGGCTGGAGAGCAGTGTCTTGATCGCGGCTCACCGAAACCTCCACCTCCCTGGTTTAAGCGACTCTCCTGCCTCAGCCTCCCGAGTAGCTGGGATTACAGGCATGCAACACCAAGCCCAGCTAATTTTGTATTTTTAGTAGAGATGGGATTTCTCCAAGTTGGTCAGGCTGGTCTTGAACTCCCGACCTCAGGTGATCCACCTGCCTTGGCCTCCCAAAGTGTTGGGATTTTCCTACAACATATCTAGGTGTTGTCAGAACTAGTGGACTGGGAGAGGAAGTGGACTGGGAGAGGAAGACCCACCCTCAGGAAGACCCACCTTTTCCATGGGTGAGCACCATCTAATCGGCTGCTGGCACAGCCAGCCACCACACCCGCCACCATGCCCGGCTAATTTTTAGTTTGTATTTTTAGTAGAGAGGTGGTTTCATCATGTTGGCCAGACTGGTCTTGAACTCCTGACCTCGTGATCCACCTGCCTTGGCCTCCCAAAGTGCTGGGATTACAGGTGTGAGCCACCACACCCGGCCAGGTCTCAGTTAATTTGGAAAGTTTATTTTGCCACGGTTGAGGACATGTGCTGGTAACAGAGTCTCAGGAGGTCCTGAGGACATGTGTCCAAAGTGGTCAGAGCACAGCTTGGTTGTATACACTTTAGGGTGACATGAGACATCAATCAACACGTGTAAGATGAACATTGGTGGCCAGGCACGGTGGTTCACACCTGTAATCCACTTTGGGAGCACTTTGGGAGGCTGAGGCAGGCGGATCACCTGAGGTCAGGAGTTTGAGACCAGCCTGACCAACATGGAGAAACCCTGTCTCTACTAAAAATACAAAATTAGCCAGTCATGGTGGTGCATGCCTGTAATCCCAGCTACTCAAGAGACTGAGGCAGGAGAATCGCTTGAATCTGGAGGGCAGAGGTTGTGGTGAGCCGAGATGGCACCACTGCACTCCAGCCTGGGCAATAAGAGTGAACCATCTCATTAAAAAAACACATTAGTTTTGTCCAGGCGAGGTGCGGTGGCTCACGCCTATAATCCCAGCACTTTGGGATGAATGAGTAAGCAAAATGTGGTCTTTGCATACAATGGAACATCTTTTTTTCTTTCCTTTTTTCTTTTTTTTATACAACGGAACATCATTCAGCCTTCAAAAGGAAGGACATTCAGTTCCGGCGTGGTGGCTCACGCCTGTAATCCCAGCAGTTTGGTGACCAAGGTGGGTGGATCACCTGAGGTCAGGAGTTCGAGACCAGCCTAGCCAACATGGTGAAACCCTGTCTCTACTAAAAATACAAAAAGTAGCCGGGTGTGATGGTGGGCGCTTGTAATCCTAGCTACTCAAGAGCCTGAGGCAGGAGGATCGCTTGAACCCGGGAGGTGGAGGTTGCGGTGAGCCCAGATGGTGCCATTGCACTCCAGCCCAGGCAACAAGAGTGAAACTTTATCTCAAAAACAAACAAACAAACAAAAAAACAAAAAAACATTGGTCTAGAAAGGCGGGACAACTCAAAGTGGGGAGGGGGCTTCCAGGTCACACGTAGGTGAGAGACAAAGTTTGCATTCTTTTGAGTTTCTGATTAGCCTTTCCAAAGGAGGGAATCAAATATGCATTTATCTCAGTGAGCAGAGAAATAACTGAATAGACTAGGAGGCAGGTTTGCCCTAAACAGTTCCCAGCTTGACTTTTCCCTTTAGCTTAGTGATTTTGGGGGCCCAAGATAGTTTCCTTCCACAGAACGAGCTTAGATTGTGTGAGGAACTGAAAGGAGGTCTGTGTGGCTGAAGCCTGGGTAGCCAGGGGTGAGAGATGTTGGGGGATGGAGAAGCAGGCAGGGTTGGTGCCAGGCCAGGCAGGTTGTGTGGGTGTAGACACGGACTTTTACCTGGACAAGGTGGTTTTACCCTCTTATCCAGGGACTGTCTCCACACATCCTGCTTCATACGCTGAAACTTCATTCAAGCCTCGTGACTTTGAGACGTGGCTGAACCACACATCTGGGGAGAACAAGCTGGCTTACAAAGCCAACGGTGTGGACAGGATTGCAGAAGAGATTCAGCTCCAGAGCGTGCACTCTGGAGCTGATGGGGATTCTGAGTGACCGACAAGGCCCAGATTCATCCTTTGGTCCCTGTGATTATTAATCTCTCCCTCCCTCCTTCCTTCCTTCCTTCCTTCCTTCCTTCCTTCCTTCCTTCCTTCCTTCCTTCCTTCCTTCCTTCCTTTCTTCCTTCCTTCCTTCCTTCCTTCCTTCCTTCCTTCCTTCCTTCCTTCCTTTCTTCCTTTCCTTTCCTTTCCTTTCCCCTCCCTTCCTTCCTTCCTTCCTTTCTTCCTTCCTTTCTTTCTTTTCTTTCTTTCTTTCCTTCCTTCATTCCTTCCTTCTTTCTTTTTCTTTCTCTCTCTCTCCCTTTCTTTTTTTCCTTTCTTTCCTTCCTTTCCCTCCCTCCCTCTCTCTCTCTTTTTCTTTTTCTTTCTTTCTGTCTCTCTTCTCTCTCCTCCCTCCCTCCCTCCCTTCCTCCTTTCCTTCCTTCCTTCCTTCCTTCCTTCCTTCCTCCCTCCCTCCCTCCCTCCCTTCCTCCTTTCCTTCCTTCCTTCCTTCCTTCCTTCCTTCCTTCCTTCCTTCCTTCCTTCCTTCCTTCCTTCCTTCCTTCCTTCCTTCTCTCTTTCTTTCTTTCTTTTTGAGCCAGGGTCTTGCTTTATAGCCCAGACAGGCTCACTGCAACCTCTGTCCCCCAGGTTCAAGCAATTCTCCTGCCTCAACCTCCCGAGTAGCTGGGATTACAAGTGTGCGCCACCATACCCGGTTAATTTTTTTGTATTTTTAGTAGAGATGGGGTTTCACCACATTGGCCAGACTGGTCTTGAACTCCTGACCTCAAGTGATCTGCCTGCCTCTAAGGGGGGAGACCACCCCTCATATTGTCTTATGCCCAATTTCTGCCTCCAAAGAAAGAAGAAGTAAAAACTAAAAGACAGATATGAAATCCTCAAGCAGACAGCCTGGCACTGCACCCTGGGCCTGGTAGTTAAAGATCGACCCCTGACCTAATCGGTTACTTGCATTAAAAAAAGCACTGTGAAGATCCCTGTCCTGTTCTGTTATTTTTCTAACTACAGGCGTATGCAGCCCCTAGTCACCTACTCCCTACTTGCTCAATCAATCATGACCCTCTCACATGGACCCCCCTTAGAGTTGTGAGCCCTTAAAAGGGACAGGAGTTGCTCTCTCACGGAGCTCAGTTGTTGGAGGCGTGAGTCTTGCCGAAGCTCCTGGCCAAATAAAGCCCTTTCTTCTTTAACTCGGTGTCTGAGGGGTTTTGTCTGAGGCTTGTCCTGCTACACCTCAGCCTCCCAAAGTGCTGAAATTACAGGCGTGAGCCACTGTTCTCGGCCCCTGTGATGGTTAATTTCATGTGTCAACTGGACTGGGCTAAGAGTACTCAGATAGCTGGTAAAACAGTGTGTGTGTGTGTGTGTGTGTGTGTGTGTGTGTGTGTGTGTGTATGTGTGTTGTGGGAAGTCAGGGACCCTGAACGGAGGGACTGGCTGAAGCTACAGCAGAAGAACATAAATTGTGAAGATTTCATGGACATTTATTAGTTCCCCAAATTAATACTTTTATAATTTCTTATGCCTGTCTTTACTGCAGTCTCTGAACATAAATTGTGAAGATTTCATGGACACTTCTTCCTCAATCAATACCCTTGTGATTTCCTATGCCTATCTTTACTTTAATCTCTTAATCTCGTCATTTTCTTCATAAGCTGAGGAGGATGAATGTCATCTCAGGACCCTGTGATGATTGTGTCAACTGCGCACATTGTTTGTAGAGCATGTGTGTTTGAACAATATGAAATCTAGGCATCTTGAAAAAAGAACAGGATAACAGCGATGTTCAGGGAACAAGAGAGGTAACTTTGAACTGGCCACTGGTGAGCCAGACAGAACAGAGCCATATTTCTCCTCTTTCAAAAGCAAATAGGAGAAATATCGCTGAATTCTTTTTCTCAGCAAGGAACATCCCTGAGAAAGAGAATGCGCCCCTGAGGGCAGACCTCTAAACAGCCCCCTTGGAAGCCTGCCGTCTTTTATGGTCAAAGCTGAAGGGATGAAACAAGCCCCGGTCTCCTGTAGTGCTCCCAGGCTTATTAGGATGAGGAAAATTCCCGCCTAATAAATTTTGGTCAGATAGATTGTCTGCTCTCAAACCCTGTTTCCTGATAAGATGTTAACAATGACAATGTGTGCCAAAACTTCATTAGTAATTTTAATTTCACCCCATCCGGTGGTCCTGTGATCTCGCCCTGCCTCCACTTGCTTTGTGATATTTTATTACCTTGTGAAGCATGTGATCTCTGTGACCCACACCCTATTCGTGCACTCCCTCCCCTTTTGAAAATTGCTAATAAAAATTTGCTGGTTTTATGGCTCGGAGAACATCATGGATCCTGCCAACATGTGATGTGTTCCCCAGACACCCAGCTTTAAATTTCTCTCTCTTGTGCTCTTTCCCTTTATTTCTCAAACCAGCTGAGACACTTGGGAAATAGAGAAGAACTCACGTAACCATCAGGAGCGGGTTCTCCTGATATATGTGTATGCTTCCAGAAGAGATCAGCATTTGAATTGGGAGATCGAGTAAAAAAGATCTACCCTCATGTATGTGAGTGGGCATTGGCCAATCCTGAATAGAGCAAAAAGGCAGAGGAAGGTGAATTCACTCTCTGCTAGAGCTGAGATATCTGTCTTCTCCTGCCCTTGGACATTGGAGCTACTCGTTGTTGGGTCTTCAGACTTGGACCAGGACTTACACCATTGTCTTCCCTGGTTCTTAGGCCTTTGGGTTTTGACTAGAATAGCACCACTGGCTTTCCTGGGCCTCCAGCTAGCAGATGGCAGATTATGGAACTTCTCAGCTTCCATTATCCTGTGAGCTAATCCCTCATAATAGATCTCTCTTTTTTGTTTTGTTGAGATAGAGTTTTGCTTTTGTTGTCCAGGCTGGAGTGCAATGGCGCAATTTCAGCTCACTGCAACCTCCACCTCTTGGGTTCAAGCAATTCTCCTGCCTCAGCCTCCCTAGTAGCTGGGATTACAGGCATGAGCCACGGTGCCCGATCTTAGATCTCTTTCTATATATCCATATCTATCCAATTATTTATAATTGGTCTTGTTTCTCTGGAGAACCCTGACCAATATAGTCCCAGTGCCTCTGCTTCTAGAAATATGACACATCTGAGATCCTAAAAAGCCCCCCTTACTACAAAACTCCTACAGATCCAAGATGAAACAATAAATAGGCCAGGTGCAGTGGCTCACACCTGTAATCCCAGCATTTTGGGAGGCCAAGGCAGGCAGATCACAATGTCAGGAGATCGAGACCATCCTGGCCAACATGGTGAAACCCCGTCTCTACTAAAACTACAAAAATTAGCCGGGCGTGGTGGTGGGTGCCTGTAGTCCCAGCAACTTGGGAGGCTGAGGTAGGAGAATTGCTTGAACCCAGGAGGCCGAGATTACAGTAAGCTGAGATTACACCACTGCATGCCAGCCTGGGTGACAGAGCGAGACTCCATCAAAAAAATAAATAAATAAAAGAGATAGAATCTTGCTCTGTCACCCAGGTTGGAGTGCGGTGGTGCAAACATAGCTTGCTGCAGCCTTGAACTCTCAGGCTCAAACCATCCTTCCACCTCAGCCTCCATAGTAGCTGGAACTACAGGTGGTGGCACCACACCTGGCTAATTTTTTTTTGTTTCAGGCAGGGGATTGCTTTGTCACCCAGGCTGGAGTGCAGTGGGGCGATCTCGGCGCACTGCAACCTTCCTTTCCCATGTTTGAGCCATCCTCCCACCTCAACCTCCCAAGTAGTTGGGATTATAGGTGCATGCTGCCACATCCGGCTAATTTTTGTATTTTTTGTAGAGACGGGTTTTGCCATCTTGCCCAGACTACACCTGGCTGATTTTTTGTAATTTTTTCTAGAGACAGGATCTTGCTTTGCTGCCCAGGCTGGTCTCAAACTCCTGGCTTCAAATGATCCTCCCGCCTCAGCCTCCTGAAGTGCTGGGATTACAGACAATAAATTCCTTTAAAATACAAAGCAGTTTTCTTCTTTATTTATAATTGTAATAAAATATATATAACATAAATTTACCAAATTAACCTTTTTTTTTCTTTTTTCTTGAGAGGGAATCTTTTTTTTTTTTTTCTTTTTTAAGATGGAGTCTTGTTCTGTCACCCAGGCCGGAGTGCAGTGGCGCAATCTCGGCTCACGACAAGCTCCGCCTCCTGGGTTCACGCCATTCTCCTCATTCTCCTGCTTCAGCCTCCTGAGTAGCTGGGACCACAGGCACCTGCCACCACGCCCAGCTAATTTTTTTGTTTGTTTTTTGAGACAGAGTCTCACTCTGTCGCCTAGACTGCAGTGCAGTGGCATGATCTTGGCTCACTGCAACCTCCGACTCCCCAGTTCAAGAGTTTCTCGGCCGGGCGCGGTGGCTCAAGCCTGTAATCCCAGCACTTTGGGAGGCCGAGACGGGCGGATCACGAGGTCAGGAGATCGAGACCATCCTGGCTAACACGGTGAAACCCCGTCTCTACTAAAAAATACAAAAAAAACTAGCCGGGTGAGATGGCGGGCGCCTGTAGTCCCAGCTACTTGGGAGGCTGAGGCAGGAGAATGGCGTAAACCCGGGAGGCGGAGCTTGCAGTGAGCTGAGATCCGGCCACTGCACTCCAGCCTGGGCGACAGAGCAAGACTCCGTCTCAAAAAAAAAAAAAAAAAAAAAAAAAAAAAGAGTTTCTCCTGCCTCAGTCTCCCAAGTAACTGGGACTACAGGCGCCCGCCACCACACCCGGCTAATTTTTTGTATTTTTAGTAGAGATGGGGTTTCACCGTGTTAGCCAGGATGGTCTTGATCTCCTGACCTCGTGACCCGCCCGCCTGGGCCTTCCAAAGTGCTGGGATTACAGGTGTGAGCCGCCTCGCCTGGCCTTTTTTGTATTTTTAGTAGAGATGGGGTTTCACCATGTTAGCCAGGATGGTTTCAATCTCCTGACCTCGTGATCTGCCCATCTCAGCCTCCTAAAGTGTTGGGATTACAGGCGTGAGCCACCGTACCCGGCTGAGAGGGAGTCTTGCTGTCACCCAGGCTGGAGTGGCACAATCTCGGCTCACTGCAACCTCTGCCTCCTGGGTTCAAGCCATTCTCCTACCTCAGCCTCCCCAGTAGCTGGGATTACAGGCATGCACCACCATGCCCAGCTAATTTTTGTATGTTTAGTAGAGATGGAAGGTTTCACCATGTTGGCTTGAACTCCTGATTTCATGATCTGCCCGCCTTGGCCTTCCAAAGTGCTGGGATTACAGGCGTGAGTGCACCAGGCCCATATTAACTACTTTTAAGTGTACAGTTCGGTGGCATTAAGTACAGTGTCACTGTCACCACCATCCAGCCCCAGAACTTTATCTTCCTAAACTGAAGCTCTGTCCCCATCCACCACTCCCATTCCCTGCTCCCCCAGGCCCTGGCATCCACCATTCTACTTTCTCTTTCTTTTTTTTTTCTACTTTCTGTTTCTATGACTTTGCATTTCTAGTACCTCATATGAGTAGAATCACACAGTATTTGTCATTTTGGGTCTGGCTTACTTCACTGAGCACAACGTCCTCAAGGGTCTCCCATGATGCAGCATGCGTCAGAATTTCCTTCCTTTTTTTTTTTTTTTTTTTTTTTTTTTGAGACAGAGTCTTGCTCTGTCGCCCAGGCTGTAGTGCAGCAGGGCAATCTTGGGTCACTGCAACCTCCACCTCCTGGGTTCAAGCGATTCTCCTGCCTCAGTCTCCCAAGTAGCTGGGATTACAGCTGCTCACCACCATGCCTAACTTTTGCATTTATAGTAGAGACGGGGTTTTGCCATGTTGGTCAGGCTGGTCTCAAATTCCTGACCTCAGGTGATCCACCCACCTCGGCCTCCCAAAGTGCTGGGATTACCTGCGTGAGCCACCACGCCTGGCCTGAATTTCCTCCATTTTGAAGGCTGAATGATGTTCCATTGTATGGATAGACCGCACTTTGTTTATTCCTTCATTCATGGATGAACATTTGGGTGGCTTCCACCTTTTGGTCATTGTGAATAATGCTGATGTGAATGTGCAAATATCTATCTGAGTCCCTGCTTTCAGTTCTTTTGGGTATATGCCCAGATGTGGAATTTCGGGATCACCTGGTCATTCTATGTTTAATTCTTTAAGGAACTGATCATACTATTTTTTCATAAAACCATGAGAAATCTCCAGGGGTCAGAACTCCCTCCCTTGAGTTGTTTGCTGAACTTTGTAGCCTCGCTGTGCAGGTTCAGATGGCCGAGGAAGTAGGGATGCAGGTAAGGGGCCCTCCAGGGGCTGCAGCCTCTATGAGGCATGAACTTTCCCATACCTGCCAGCGAAGGTAGGTGAGGAAGTCAGCCTGTCCATCTGCATCAAGGGGGAAGGGTAAAAAGCTCCTTTGAAAATGTGTGCCTAGGCCGGGTGCGGTGGCTCATGCCTGTAATTCCAGGACTTTGGGAGGCTGAGGTGGGTGGATCACCTGAGGCCAGGAGTTTGAGACCAGCCTGACCAATATGGAGAAACCCCGTCTCTACTAAAAATACAAAAATTAGCTGGGGCATGGTGGCATGCCTGTAGTCCCAGCTACTTGGGAGGCTGAGGCAGAAGAATCGCTTGAACCTGGGAGGCGGAGGTTACAGTGAACAGAGATCTATCGCACCACTGCCCTCCAGACTGGCCTGCCTCAGTGTGTCTGGGGCTGCAATTTATACTGCTTTTGTGATGCACAGAGCACCACATTGGAAAGTTATATCTGCCTTTGGTTTTCCCAAAAGCACCACCTTTTGGGTGGTGCACAGGGATTTGGGAGTGAGTGCACGTCTGGGATGTGGTCCCAGGAAGCACAGGGAGGGGAAGGAGGGGAGAGAGGAAGGAGGTGAGGGTGAGCAAACGGACCGCTGTCATTGCTGTTGGGATCTGGTGCTGAATCCCGCAGGGCCCGCGGGAGACTGTGCGGACGCAGCCCAGAAGGTCCCTCTGGGAGGCGAGGAGGCAGGACATTTCCCACTGAGTCTCAATCCTCATTAGTTCAGGGTTGCTCCTGACTCCTCAGCCCGTGTGCCCCCAGGGCGGAGGAGTGTCCTCGTGGAGGATGGGGAAGCCACAGGAGCCTGTAGGGTGACTTGGGGCTGGCTGAGGGGACACAGGTGGGTCCCTGACGAGTCTGCCTTGTTCAGGAAACAGTCCCGGGTGACAGTGCTTGGGGAATCTCGCAGAAGTCCCGCATACTCAGCAGCAGCAACACGGGGTTTCTGTCTGAGGAGCCCAGCAGAATGCGAACCCAAGTTCACCATTTCAAATAACTCCCCGACATACAACATTTCTAGATCCGGCTGGGGATAGTGGCTCACGCCTGTAATCCCTGCCTGGGAGGCTGAGGCGGGCAGATCTGCTAAGGTCAGGAGTTCGAGACCAGCCTGACCAACATGGTGAAACCCTATGTCTACCAAAAATACAAAAATTAGCCAGGCGTGGTGGTGCACGCCTGTAACCCCAGCTACTCGGGAGGATGAGGCAGGAGAATTGCTTGAACCCGGGAAGTAGAGGTTGCAGCGAGCCGAGATCATGCCACTGAACTCCAGCCTGCACAACAGAGTGAGACTCCGCCTCAAAAATTATATATGTACGTAATTGCAGATCCTTTCACCATGTGATATCTGCCATGCCTCTGAGCCTTTGCACATGTTGTGCCCCTGCCTGCCCTTTCCTGCTGGTAGAGTCACCTCCAATGCCACCTCCATGTGGAGCCCTGGCTGCTCTCCCTCCCCAGCCCTCGCTAACCACACCTCTGCCTGCACCCTCAGTGCCCCAGTGATGTCCCCATGGAGACACATTTGTTTCTGTGTGTCTCTCCTGCTCTGGTTTTTATTGCATCGCCTGTGTAACACGAACAGCTAACGGGATTGTGGAAGGTGTGCCCTCCCCAACCTCCCTCTTATCCCTTCATCAAGGGAGAGTCTTACTGCAAAAGAGAGGTAGAACTTGATTTCAAGAACCGGTGTCCATGAACATCGTAACATTTCATTTCTTTTTCTTATTTATTTATTTATTTTTGAGATGGAGTTTTGCTCTTGTTGCCCAAGCTGGAGTGCAATGGCGCGATCTTGGCTCACTGCAGCCTCTGTCTCCTGGGTTCAAGCCATTCTCCTGCCTCAGCCTCCCAAGTGGGGTTATAGGCATGTGCCACCACGCTTGGCTAATTTTTGGTATTTTTAGTAGAGATGGGGTTTCACGGTGTTAGCCAGGCTGGTCTCGAACTCCTGACCTCAAGTGATCCGCCTGCCTCGGCCTCCCAAAGTGCTGGGATTACAGGTGTGAGCCATTGTGCCTGGCATTTCATTTTTAAAAAAATCATCTGTGGATTTTAGATGGAGTCTCCCTTCAAGGTGTGGGCACCAGTATATTTTGTTTGTTTTAGTTTTTTAAAAATCAAACTGCAAGTCATCACATAATCAGTGGGGTTTTAAATGCACCTCTTAGTTTGAGGCACGTGGGGCTGACTTGGGGCTGCCTTCCCTTCCCTATTTTCGAGTCCATGGGAGACTGGCCTGGCCTGGCAGGATGCCTGCAGTCCCTGGGAACTTGGTGTCCTAGGAGAGGGCTGGTGATGTTTTCTTCCTACAGCTGTTCCCTCTCATGCCAAGGGCTTTCCCTCTGAGGGAGGTGGGGTGTGGTGGGGGCGGGGATCATCTAATCCTCCAGGAGAAGCTTGGAGTTGCCAGCACTCCTTAGGCAAGCAGACAAGCCAATCTTCTGGCCCAGAAGCTGGGCTGGCTTTTCCACCCTGGTCGTACAATGAGGACATGGTGGGGACTTGGCCCCCTCCTCTGCACCTTCACAGGCAACCCTGATGATCATGGATCACATTTCCAGCCCCAGAACTTTAGAAGCATCTTGTTCCTGGATGGCAGATTAAGTCACAAGTCCTGAATGAGAAGCAGTTGGGAAGGTGACCATGAGCACGTGTTTTCATTCAAATATCAAGTCCCTAGGAGGGGGTGGATGTAGGGGCATCTATCTGTGGAAATAACCCTCACTTAACTATATATAGATTTTTTTTCTTTTTTTCTTTTTTTGTTTTTGAGACAGGGTCTTGCTCTGTCACCCAGGCTGGAGTGCAGTGGCGCAATCACGGCTCATTCATGCACAAGTGATCCTTCTAGCTTGGCCTCCCAAGTAGCTGGGCCTACAGGTGCATGGCACCATGCCCAAGTAATTTTTGTTTTTTTAACAGAGACTGGATCTCCCTATGTTTCCTGGGCTGGTCTCGGACTCCTAAGCTTAGGCAATTTACCCACTTCCCAAAGTGTTGGGATTACAGGCATGAGCCACCACACCTGGCCAACTTTTATATATTTTATAGCTCAGATTTGACATCAGGAATCAGATCCATCCACAGGGATTGAAACAAAGAAAAACTGAGTAATCTGTCCCAGGGTCATAAGTCAGGACATACATTTATTATACATCTGGATTTTTAAATTAGCGGAAGGCTCATGAGACTACAGTCCATGGGTAGACCTGTTTTTGTATCTCCAGGTCTGGGTAAGAATGATTTTTACATTTTTAGATGCTTGGGGAGGAAAAAAAAAAAAAAAAAAAAAACGAAAAAAGAATATTGTGCAACATGTGAAAAGCATAGAAATTCACATTTTCCTGCTTATAAATAAAGTTTTATTGGGACCTAGCCACACCCAGGTCAGAGATTGTGTGGCTGCAAAGCTGAAAATAGTTACTATTTAGCCCTTAACAAAGTGTTCACTGAGGCTTGGGTTAGAATATTTCCTTCCTTCCTTCCTTCCTTCCTTCTTTCTTTTTCTTTCTCTCCTTCTCTCTCTCTTTCTCTCTCTTTTTCTTTTTTGAAATGGAGTCTCACTCTGTCACCCAGGCTGGAGGGCAATGGCACGGTCTCGGTTCACTGCAACCTCCGCCTCCCGGGTTCAAGTGATTCTCCTGCCTCAGCCCCCTGAGTAGCTGAGATTACAGGTGCGCACCACCACGCCCAGCTAATTTTTGTATTTTTTGTAGAGACATGGTTTCACTATGTTGGCCAAGGGGGTTTTGAACTCCTGACCTCATGATCCACCCGCCTTGGCCTCCCATAGTGCTGGGAATACAGGCGTGAACCACTGTGCCCAGACTTATCATTTATCCTTTCTTTACTTTTTCTTTTCTTTTCTTTTCTTTCTCTCTCTCTCTCTCCCCCTCTCTCTCTCTCTCTCTCTCGACAGAGACTCTGTTGCACAGGCTGGAGTGCAGTGGCACGACCTTGTCTCACTGCAACCTCTGCCTCCTGGGTTCAAGCTATCCTCCTACCTCAGCATCCCAAGTAGCTGGGACTATAGGCAGGTGCCACCACACCCGGATAATTTTTGTTTTGTTTTGTTTTTTTGAGACAGAGTTTTGCTCTTGTTGCCCAGGCTGGAGTGCAATGGTGCAGTCTCAGCTTACTGCAACCTCCGCCTCCCAGGTTCAAGCAATTCTCCTGCCTCAGCCTCCCGAGTAGCCTAGATTACAGGTGCTCACCACCATGCCTGGCTAATTTTTGTATTTTTTTTTTTTTTTTTTTTTGAGACGGAGTCTCGCTCTGTCACCCAGGCTGGAGTACAGTGGTGGGATCTCGGCTCACTACAAGCTCCGCCTCCCAGGTTCATGCCATTCTCCTGCCTCAGCCTCCTGAGTAGCTGGGACTACAGGCGCCTGCCACCATGCCCGGCTGATTTTTTGTATTTTTAGTAGAGACGGTGTTCACCGTGTTAGCCAGGATGGTCTTGATCTCCTGACCTCGTGATCCGCCTGTCTTGGCCTCCCAAAGTGCTGGAATTACAGGCGTGAGCCACCGCGCCTGGCTAATTTTTGTATTTTTGGTGGAGACTGGGTTTCACCATGGTGGCCAGGCTGATCTCGAACTCCTGACCTCAAGTGATTCGTCCCCCTTGGCTTCCCAAAGTGCTGGGATTACAAGAGTGAGCCACTGTGCCTGGCCTGTATTTTTTTTTTTTTTTTTTTTTTTTTTTAAGCAGAGATGGGGTTTCACCATGTTGGCCAAGCTGGTCTAGAACTCCTGACCTCAAGTGATCCACCCGCCTCGGCCTCCCGAAGTTTTGGGATTAGGGGTGTGAGCCACTGCACTGTGCCTGGCAAAAAAAGTTATTTAGAATTATTCTGTACTGGAGATTTGTCTCCCCCAGTTATTTACTTAGTTATTTATTTGTATCAACGTGGGCTCCTGGGTATTTAGTTTATCCTTTGAGTTGTTATTCAATGCAATATTATTTCTTTTGGCACTCAGCTGTTTCAGCTGGCTCTTTGTTCCTTTGTCATCACCCCATCATTTTGTTTTTTAAGCTCTTCCTTACTTTCTGACTTTACAAGATGCTACAAGCTTATCTTACAAAGACCCTGTCCCAGCCAGGTGTGGTGGCTCATGCCTGTAATCTCCGCACTTTAGGAGACTGAGGGGGGTGTATCATGAGGTCAGGAATTCGAGACCAGCCTGGCCAACATGATGAAACCCCGTCTCTACTAAAAATACAAAAATTAACCAAGCGTGGTGGCATGCGTCTGTAGTCCCAGCTACTCGGGAGGCTGAGGCAGGAGAATCCCTTGAACCGGGAAGGTGGAGGTTGTAGTGAGCCAAGATTGAGCCACTGCACTCCAGCCTGGGTGACAGAGCGAGACTCTGTCTTGAAAAAAAAAAAAAAAAAAGACCCTGCTCCAGTTCTGGAATCAGTCATTTCTCCAAAGAGCCCTGGTTTCTTTTACTGGGGAGAACGCATTAGAAAACAAGACCTTGGCCGGGCACGGTGGCTCACGCCTGTAATCCCAGCACTTTGGGAGGCTGAGGCAGGCGGATCATGAGGTCAGAAGATCGAGACCATCCTGGCTAACATGGTGAAACCCCCGCTCTACTAAAAATACCAAAAAAAAAAAAAAAAAAAAAAAAAAAAATTAGCCAGGCGTAGTGGCGGACATCTATAGTATCAGCTACTCGGGAGGCTGAGACAGGAGAATGGCGTGAACTCGGGAGGCAGAGCTTGCAGTGAGCCAAGATCGCACCACTGCACTCCAGTCTGGGTGATAGAGCAAGACTCCATCTCAAAAAAAGAAAAAAAAAAAAAAAGAAATCAAGACCTCACTGCTCATTGCTACTTGGGTGGTGGTGTTCTCCACTCTCTCAGTGGACAAAACTGGAAATATATAGACAAAAATAACCTGTGTATATACACATATCCATACTTTCCATATTTATCCATCTGTGTTCATATTAAGCTAAAAGGAATTAACACTGATGTCTCCAACTCTAATCCAGCAACACATGGTTCATTCTAACCTTTTCCCTTACCCATCTCTACCTCTCCTCTCCAACAGTGAGAAACCTGGCCCCTGCCATCCACCATCTATTTACTTGTTGTTTAATCCTAATATAAGTGGTGTGTAGTGGCTCTGAATTGTTAAGTTCATTCCATGAGAAACAACTTTAGCAACTAGAGGACAGTACTTATGAGTGGCACCGTTTGTCTTTGGTCTTAAAGTCTTCACTCATTTTCAAAGTTTATTTATTTATTTTGTTTGTTTGAGACGGAGTCTTGCTCTGTCACCCAGGCTGGAGTGCAATGGCGCAATCTCGGCTCACTGCAACCTCCGCCTCCCGGGTTCAAGAGATTCTTTTGCCTCAGCCTTCCGAGTAGCTGGGATTACAGGTGCGTGCCACCACACCCAGCTAATTTTTGTATCGTTAGTAGAGATGGGGTTTCACCATGTTGGCCAGGCTGGTCTCTAACTCCTGACCTCGTGATCCGCCTGCCTCGGCCTTCCAAAGTGCTGAGATTACAGGCATGAGCCACCGCGCCCTGCTGGAGATCAGAGTTTTTAAGAGTAACTTGGTGGGGGTGGGGACAGTGAGTCCAGTGCTGATTGGTCAGGTCAGAGATGAAATCACAGGGATTCGAAGCTATCATTTTACACTGAATCAGTTCCTTGGTGGGGGCCACAAGATCAGATGAGCCAGTTTACTGATCTGGGTGATGCCAGCTGATCCATCAAGTGCAGGGTCTGCAAAATATCTCAAGCATTGGTTTTAGGTTTTACAACAGGGATGTTATCCCCAGGAGCAGTTTGGAGAGGGTCAGAATCTTGTAGTCTGCAGCTGCATGACTCCTAAACCATTATTCCTAATCTTTTGGTTAATCTGTTAGTCCTACAAAGACAGTCGAGTTCCTAGGCAAGAGGAACGTTTGTTTGGGGAAAGGGCCGTTATTGTCTGTTTTAAACTATATAAAAAAAAAGGGTGCAGCGGCTCACCCCTGTAATCTCAGCACTTTGGGAGGCCAAGGCAGGCAGATCACTTGAGACTAGCCTGGCTAACAAAGCAAAACTCTGTCTCTACTAAAAATACAAAAAATTAGCTTGGCCGTGGTGGCACACACCTGTAATCCCAGCTACTCAGGAGGCCGAGGCACAAGAATCACTTGAACCCATGTTAGGAATGCTTGTTCCCTGGTGCCGTAAAGAAATAGCACTTGAACATAAATTTAATTTCCTTAGCAAGGCAATTTTTTACTTTCTACAGAAAGGGTACCCTCACCAGCAGTTTTGCCACAAGAGTACACCAAACAAAGGAGACAGGGTCATTTATAACTTGATGCATCCACCCTACTGCTGTGTCTGGTTTCCATTGGCTGGAACAGGACCTCATATTCTGCATTTGTCCTGATTGGCTAACAACTTAGCAACTTAGAACTTTTTTTCTTTTTTGAGATGGAATCTTGCTCTGTCACTCAGGCTGGAGTGCAGTGGCACAATCTCAGCTCACTGCAACCTCCGCCTCCCGGGTTCAAGCGATTCTCCTGCCTCATCCTCCTGAGTAGCTGGGACTACAGGTATGTGCCATCATGCCCAGCTAACTTGTATTTTTAGTAGAGACGGGGTTTCACCATGTTGGTCAGGCTGGTCTCAAACTCCTGACCTCGTGATCCGCCCACCTTGGCCTCCCAAAGTGCTATGATTATAGGCGTGAGCCACCACACCCGGCTGCAACTTAGAACTTTTAAAAGAAGCAAAGACAGAGGAGAACAAAGGAAGGAGGAAGTAACTTGTGGAATGCTGAGAAAGCTAAAAACACCTTCAAATAAGGAAGAGGAACAGGCTATGACCTAATGCTTGCTTGGACCAGTGTAAGCATGCCAGGACAAACATTTAGGCTAAATTGTGGGAGCTAAGAACATAAAGTACATTGATTTTTTTTTTTTTTTTTTTGAGACGGATTCTTGCTCTGTCACCCAGGCTGAAGTGCAGTGGCCGGATCTCAGCTCACTACAAGCTCTGCCTCCCGGGTTCACACCATTCTCCTGCCTCAGCCTCCCGAGTAGCTGGGACTACAGGCGCCCACCACCTCATCCAGCTAGTTTTTTTGTATTTTTTAGTAGAGACGGGGTTTCACCGTGTTAGCCAGGATGGTCTCGATCTCCTAACCTCGTGATCCGCCCGTCTCAGCCTCCCAGCCACCGCGCCCGGCCACATTGATTTCTTTATTATGGCTAGCGGATATTTAAGAATATTAGCACAGGTCTTTCAATAAATTTTGCTTCTAAAAGATGTTACTATTTATTCCTAATTAGATGCGCAAGAACATCTTTGAAGAGGAACTTCTATTTTACTTTTTACACCTGGCGGGTGAAGGTTCGATCATGGCACAATCTTGGCTCACTGCATTCCAGCCTGGGTAACACAGCAAGACCCTGTGTCCAAAAAATAAAAAAATAAAAAAATAAAAAACTCCAAACTAAGTTCTTCCCAAAGTTAGTTCAGCCTACACCCAGGAATGAACCAGGACAACTTGGAGGTTAGAAGCAAGATGGAGTTGGTCAGGTCAGCTCTCTTTCAAATTTTGTAACGGCAGTTTCAGCAGGGCAGAAAGAACCCATCACGGAATGCCATGGCTTCCAGGTGATGAGAGCTGTCTTTTCCCCGGCGTTGCCTCTGCCGCTTTCCCTTCGCCCTCCCTGCTTGCCTGGCGTGGCCTCCTCCATGGCTCCTTCTCTTCTGTCCCCTGTGCTGGGTCCCAGGCCCACCCTTCTGAAGCAGCTGTGTTGTCTGGGGTAAATACCCTGGGGTTCGTCGTCTTGCCCCAGAAAAACTTAGGACACGGACACACACGAGGCATTTAGGAGCGGAGGTTCAACAGGCAAGAGAAAGAGAAAGAAAGAGGAACACAACTCTCTTTCTAGTGAGAGAGAGGGGACTTCAGAGAGGAAAAGGCCAGCCAGTGGTGGATGCGCCAGATTTTGTTTTTGTTTTTGCGACGGAGTCTCACTTTGTCGCCCAGACTGGAGTGTGATTGCATGATCCCAGCTCACTGCAACCTCTGGTTCACTGCAACGTCCGCCTCCTGGGTTCGAGCGATCCTCAGCCTCCTGAGTAGCTGCGACTACAGGCACCCACCACCGTGCCCAGCTAATTTTTGTATTTTTAGTGGAGACGGGGTTTCGCCATGTTGCCCAGGTTGGTCTTGAATTCCTGGCCTAAGGCGATCCACCCACCTTGGCCGCCCAAAGTGGTGAGATTACAGGTGTGAGCCACCGTGCCCAGGCAATGGGAGGGATTTTACAGTCACGTTTGAGGAGGCGGTTTCTGATTTACATAGGGCTCACAGACTGGTTTGATCAAGCATAATAGTTACATAGTGTGCCCGGAAGGCTGGCTGCCCCACCCTAATCTTATTATGCAAATGACTTTCCCCTTGGCCGAGTCGTCTTGTCTGCTCCTTACTATACATGTGGGAGCAGACAAGAGAAGGGAAGATGGAGCTGCCACCTTGAACACGATTGGCACACCTGCCGGCATTTATATCTGCAGCTCGATTTTACGGGCTGCTCTTTGTCAGAAGGGAAAACAATTTTGGGCTGCTTTTCATTAAAAGGAAAACCTTACTGAAGGCTTCTGTACCTTTGCTATCTGCCTAAGTAATTTTTTCTTAACTCCTGTATCACTTCCCACTCTGCCTTGTCTGTCTGGTGACTCGTTCCATTTCCAGGATTTGATAAGCACCTGTGTGCTGGGGGCTGCCGTGTTGACTCCTCCCTGACTTTCCTTTTGAGCATCAGCTCCACCTGACCTCCGTGGAATGTCCCGCTGGATGAAAATCGGTGCCCGTGACACAGCAGAACTCAAACCAACCTTGTTCTCGTGTTGCCCTCCACGAGACCAGAAGACTGGAGTAAGGAACAGTATAAACAAACATTTAATCCAGGAAAAAAGATCTTTAAAAAATCTTTAAAATTCAATCAGTAGCCTGGCGTTCCCAGCATTCTTTCCCCTACACTTGGCAGCACATTTTCTGACCCTGCACTGACCTGTCATTGTTCAGGGTGAGCTGTAGTGGATGGTGAAAGTGTTTCCAGAAGTCTTTTCTTCTATTTTTTTTTTTTTTGTGAGACCGTCTTGCTCTGTCACCCAGGCTGGAGTACAGTGCTGTGAACATGGCTCACTGCAACCGTGACCTTCTGGGCTTAAGTGAGTCTTCCATTTCAGCCTCTTGAGTAGCTGGGACTAAAGGTTTATGCCCCCATGCCTGGCTAATTTTTGAAATGTCTTTGTAAAGATGTGATCTCATTATGTTGCCCAGGTTGGTCTCGAACTCCTGGACTTAAGTGATCCTCTCGCCTTGGCCTCCCAAAGTGCTAAGATTACAGGCATGAGCCACCATGCCCAGACTTTTTTTTCTTTTTCAAAGACAGGGTCTTGCTCTGTTGCCCAGGCTGGAGTGCAGTGGTGTGATCATAGATCACTGTAGCCTTGAACTCTGGCCTCAAGCAATCCTCCTGCCTCAGCCTGTTGAGCAGCTAAGACTACAGGCCTGTACTACCATGCCTGGCTACAGAAGCCTTTCCTATAAGAATTTTACATACACAGACTTGACCACAAACCGCATATTCACCACCAAACTTAACCCACCTTCTCATCAGATCCCAAACACCTACATCCATTGTAATGATCCCTGACAGGAGGGGCAATGCATAGTGGGAGGTCAAAATGGAAAGGGGTCATATTTAACCACTTCCCCTTTGCAAGTCTGGCAAAAACATTTGACAGGGAGAGGCCCATTGCTGGAGTCCCTACAGCTTAAGCTGGGTCTGCCCCTGCGTGAAGCACCTGCGGGAGTTTAGAACCCAAGCTCTCCTTGTGTTGTAGAGAAGACGGTGCCTGTGGTTCTCTTAAGGACATTTGTACATTATCTGGCTGGTGATTCCAAAAGAAAAGCAATACTTGTTTTTTTTTTTTTTGAGATGGTATCTTGCTCTGTCATCCAGGCTGGAGTGCAGTGGTTTGATCTTGGCTCACTGCAACATCTGCCTCCCAGGTTCAAGGGATTCTCATGCTTCAGCCTCCCGAGCAGCTGGAATTACAGGCACGTGCCATCATGCCCAGCTAATTTTTGTATTTTTCGTAGAGACGGGGTTTCGCCATATTGGCCAGGCTGGTCTCGAACCTGACCTCAAATGATTCACCCACCTCGGCCTCTCAGAGTGCTGGGATTACAGGTGTGAGCCATGGTGCCCAGCCAAAAAGGAATAGTTTAAAAACTTGCTTACACAAATGCTCCCACCACATTCTTCATTAGAGCTAAATGTGTTAGTCAGGGTTCTCTTTTTTTTTTTTTTTTTTGAGACAGAGTCTTGCTCTGTTGCCCAGGCTGGAGTGCAGTGGCCGGATCTCGCTCACTGCAAGCTCCGCCTCCTGGGTTTACGCCATTCTCCTGGCTCAGCCTCCCGAGTAGCTGGGACTACAGGCGCCCGCCACCTCGCCCGGCTAGCTTTTTGTATTTTTTAGTAGAGACAGGGTTTCACCGTGTTAGCCAGGATGGTCTCGATCTCCTGACCTCGTGATCCGCCCATCTCGGCCTCCCAAAGTGCTGGGATTACAGGCTTGAGCCACCGCGCCTAGCCTTAGGGTTCTCTAGAGGGACAGAACTAATAGGATAGATGTATATACGAAAGGGAGTTTATTAAGGGGTATTGACTCACACGATCACAAGGTGAAGTCCCACAATGGGCTGTCTGCAAGCTGAGGAGCTGGGAAGCCAGTTTGAGTCCCCAAACCTCAAAAGTAGGGAAACCAACAGTGCAGCCTTCAATCTGTGGCCAAAGGCCCGAGAACCCCTGGCAAACCACTGGTGTAAGTCCAAGATCCCAAAAGCTGAAGAACTTGATATTTGAGGGCAGAAAGCATCCAGCATGGGGGAAAGATAAAGGCAGGAGACTCAGCAAGTCTAGTCCTTCCACCTTCTTCTGGCTGCTTTATTCTGGCCCCTCTGACAGCTGATTAGATGGTGCCCACCCAGACTGAGAGTGGGTCTGCCTCTTCCAGTCCACTGACTCAAATGTTAATTTCCTTTGCAATACCCTCACAGACACACCCAGGAACAATACTTTTGCATCCAAATCCAATCAATTTGACTCTCAATATTAACCATTACACCAAACAACGTAACAATGCTAATGTCCATTAATTGATGAATGGAAAAGTGAAACATAGTATATTACCACACAATGGAATGTACATGTAAAAAGGAATGAAGTATTGATACATGCTACGAAATGAATGAACCTTGAAAACATCATGGCAGGCCGGGCACGGTGGCTCACGCCTGTAATCCCAGCACTTTGGGAGGCTGAGGTGGGCAGATCATGAGGTCAGGAGATTGAGACCATCCTGGCTAACACGGTGAAACCCTGTCTCTACTAAAAATGCAAAAAAATTAGCTGGGCATGGTGGCGGGCGCCCGTAGTCCCAACTACTCGAGAGGCTGAGGCAGGAGAATGGTGTGAACCTGGGAGGCGGAGCTTGCAGTGAACCGAGATGGCGCCACTGCACTCCAGCCTGGGCGACAGAGCGAGATTCCGTCTCAAAAAAAAAAAAAAAAAAAAAAGTAAGCGAAATAAGCCAGAGGCTACAGATCACATAGTATATGATTCCATTTATAAGAGATTTGCAGAGCTGGGGCACAGTGACTCACAACTATAATCCCAGCACTTTGGGAGGTTGAGGCGAGCGGATCACTTCAGGTCAGGAGTTCAAGACCAGCCTGACCAACATGGTAAAACCTTGTCTCTACTAAAAATACAAAAATTAGCTGGGCATAGTGGCGGGCGCCTGTAATCCCAGCTGCTTGGGAGGCTGAGGCAAGAGAATCGCTTGAACCTGAGAGGCAGAGATTGCAGTGATCTGAGATCGTGCCACTGTACTCCAGTCTGGGAGACAGAGTGAGACTCCATTTCAGAAAAAGAGATTTGCAGAGAATGCAAATTTATAGAGACAGAAAGTTAATTAGGGTTGTCAGGGGCTGGGGAAGGGAGAATTGAGGGTAACAGCTAAGGGGAATGGCTTCTTTTAGAGTGATGAAAATCTTCTAAAATTGATTGTGGTGATAGTTGCACAACTCTGTGAGTCTACTAAAAAATCATACAATTGTACACTTTTTTCTTTTGAGGCATGGCCTGGCTCTTTCCCTTAGACTGGAGTGGAGTGGTGCAATCTCAGCTCACTGCAACCTCTGCCTCCTGGGCTCAAGTCATCCTCTCATTTCAGCCTCCTGAGTAGCTGGGACTACAGGCATGCATCACCATGCCCAGCCAGTTTTTGTATTGTTTGTAGGGACAGGATTTCACCATGTTGCCCAGGCTGGTCTCAAACTCCTGAGCTCAAGCAATCTGCCTGCCTCAACCTCCCAAAGCGCTGGGATTACAGGAGTGAGCCACTGCACCCAACCCAATTGTACACTTTAAGTGTGCGAGTTGTACAGTATGTGAATGATAGCTTAATAAAGCTGTTACCAAAAACCAAATCAAAACAAAACCCTTACTGATCGCTTTAAGACAGTATTTATTAGATTCGTAACACACATCAACGGGAAGTGTCACCGTGTGAATCCTCACAGTGGTTCAGGGTTACAGAGTCACTTTCGTGAAAACTCCAACTTGGGTCGAGCAGCTTCAGGCCAACACAGGACCAGTTAAGAGGCTTATTCCAAGGGTGCATGTTCAAAGTCTGGATACCACATGGAACCAGGCTGTGGGGTGATGGAAACTGAGCAGGAATAAAAGGGAACAGGCGGGCCGGACAGGGTGGCTCACACCTGTAATCCCAGCACTTTGGGAGGCCGGGGTGGGTGGATCACTTGAGGTCAGGAGTTTGAAACCAGCCTGGCCAACATGGTGAAACCCCGTCTCTACTAAAAATACAAAAATTAGTTGGGCATGGTGGCACACGCCTGTAGTCCCAGTTACTGGGGGAGGCTGAGTCAGGAGAATTGCTTGAATCCAGGAGATGGAGGTTGCAGTGAGCCGAGATCTCTCCACTGCATCCATCCTGGGTGACAGAGCAAGACTCCATCTCAAAAAAAAAAGAGGCCATACACAAAGGAACAAAGGAGAGCGAGTCACACTTGTTTCAGGCTCTAATCGTCATCTCTCTCCCCTCTTCTCCCCTCTAAGTTACTGGGGACAAGAGATTGGAACCTGGGACAGTTTTGCAAGTGACAGAATTTTAGCCTGGTCTGTAGGGCTGTTGTCCTGCCTTGGAGGGAAGCCACTTTCTGATGTCAGATCGAATGATAGATGCTATTGCAGCTGCAGTTAGGAAACAGTAGTAGTAAAGCAACTAAAGAAACCAGTTTTTTCTTTTCTTTTTTTTTTTTTTTTGAGATGGAGTTTCGCTCTGTTGCCCAGGCTGGAGTGCAATGGCGCGATATCGGCTCGCCACAACCTCTGCCTCTCGGGTTCAAGTGATTCTCCTGCCTCAGCCTCCTGAGTAGCTGGGATTACAGGCGCCCCCCACCACGCTAATTTTTGTATTTTTAGTAGAGTTGGGGTTTCACCATGTTAGCCAGGCAGGTCTCGACCTCCTGATCTCCGGTGATCCACCTGTGGCCTCCCAAAGTGCTGGGATTACAGGTGTGAGCCACTGTGCTTGGCAGAAACCAGTTTCAGAAGTGAATCTGAGAGGGACTGCCACGTGCATCAGAGGAGCCTGTTCCAGGGGGACACCGTGAGTCCAGGTGCATCTTCAGAGCAATTATAAAGAATTCACTCTCCCTCAAGGTCCAGCAGACCTGCAGGCCTTATAGCCTCATGGACACGCTCTCAGTGTCAGTGGCCACCCTGGACACGTGGTGTACTTCTTGGTCTTGCTCTCCCTGTGTGCCTCCTATGGGTGTGGAAGGAAATGGGTTTAGCTTCTCTTTCACCAGGAACTCACCTGGGCATTAGGCACTATAGTGGGTTGAAAGGTGGCCCCCCCAAATATATGTCCATCCAGAAACTGCGATTGTGACCTTATTTGAAAAAAGCATCTGTGCAGATGTGATTAAGAACCTCTAGATGAGGCCAGGTGTGGTGGCTCACACCTGTAAGCACAGAACTCTGGGAGGCCGAGGCGGCGTATCACCTGAGGTCAGGAGTTCGAGATTAGCCTGGCCAACGTGGAGAAACCATGTCCCTACTAAAAATACAAAAAATTAGCCAAGTGTGGTGGTGCATGCCTGTAATCTCAGCTACACGGGAGGCTGATGCAGAAGAATTGCTTGAATTTGGGAGGCGGAGGTCGCAGTGAGCCGAGATCGCACTATTGCACTCCAGCCTGGGTGAGAGTGAAACCCTGTCTCAAAGGAAAAAGCAAAAAGAAAAAGAGCCTCTAGCTGAGATCATTCTTAATGCCTCGTTGGACCCTAATTCCAATGACTGGTGTCCTTATAAAAAACAGAAGGGGAGACACAGATGCAGGGGAGATGGCTCTGGGAAGACCGACGCAGAGGTTGGGTGACGCAGCCATAAGCGAAGTCATGCCTGGGGCCTCCCAAAGCTGGAAGAAGCAGCGAAGGGTGCTGCCCCAGAGCCTTTGGAGATAGCGCGGCCCTGACAACACCTTGATTTGAACTTCTGGCCTCTGAAACTGTGAGAGACTCAATTTCTGTTGTGTTAAGCCACCCAGTTTGTGGCAATTTGTTACAGTAGCCACAGGAAATTAATACAGTTCTTCTGGGTCTCAGCACATCATCAAGAATGTATTGTCAAATAAAGTAACATTTACCATAGGCTGGGGACTATGAAAGTTAAGTCTTTGATCTATTGACACTGTCTAATCTTTGGAATAATCTGTAAAGTAGATGCTGTTATATTCTGGTTTTGCCAGTGCAGGAGAGCGGCTCAGACTGGGTGAGGGTCCTGGCCGCAGAGGTGGCTGGTGGGGCCCTGCTTTGATTCCCTCCAGGGCTCTTGCCCTCGGCCACCTGATACAGGAGCACAGAGAATCTAACACGTATCGCCACCGGCCAGCCCCATCCCTGAGATCGTCAGTTCTGTGCACTGACCCACACTCCGGCGGGGGCCTGAGAGGCTGTGGGAGGATTAAAGGGTCAAGTTCAAGCCTTCAGTGGCAAGGCCTGGAAATGATGCTGAAAGACTCTCGTGGCTCTGCCTGGAAAGATCATTTTTTTTTTTTTTTGAGATGAAGTCTCACTCTGTTGCCCAGGCTGGAGTGTAGTGCTGCCATCTCAGCTCACTGCAACCTCCACCTCCCAGTTCAAGAGATTCTTCTGCCTCAGCCTCCTGAGTAGCTGGGGTTGCAGGCATGTGCCACCACACCCGGTCAATTTTTGTATTTTTAGTAGAGATGGGGTTTCACCTTGTTGGCCAAGCTGGTCTCGTACTCCTGACCTCAGGCGATCTGCACGCCTGGGTCTCCCAAAGTGCTGGGATTACAGGCGTGAGCCCCCGACCCAGCCTGGAAGGACCTCTCTTGCAGTTCCTCTTCCTGCCCCTGCAGATCCCTACAGTAAGTACCCGGATGGGAGAGGGATGCTTGGTAGGGACTGAGAGGTCAGTACTGGAAGTGACCCTGGAGACCCGGCCCCTCCTGGTACAGGTGTGGCATTGAGCGTGAATGGAAAGAAAATGCTGACCCATGGCTTGATATGGCGGCGTGGAAACAGGAGAGATGGTGGATGTTGAAGGCTTGGCAGTGCACAGACAGGGCTGCTTCAGAAGGAACCATGCGACAAACGGGGCCTAGGGCTGTGGTGGGCTCACTGAGACCTCTGTGATGGGGGGGACCCAGCCTGGCCCTGCCCACGGCCACAGCCTCTAAGGACAGAGGTGCTTCTCCCCCAGGCTGCCCACCTGCACCCCTCATGCCTCACCCTGGCACCCCAAAAGAAAGCAGCAGTGGTTGTTTAAAAAATAAAAAATTTGGCCGGGTGCAGTGGCTCATGCCTGTAATCCCAGCACTTTGGGAGGCTGAGGTGGGTGGATCATTTGAGTGAATGAAAAATCTCAAGAGTGAATTTTAGGTCAGGAGTTTGAGACCAGCCTGGCCAACATGGTGAAATCCCATCTCTTCTAAAAATATACACAAAAAATTAGCTGGGCCTAGTGGTGCACACCTGTAATCCCAGCTACTAGGGAGGCTGAGGCAGGAGAATCGCTCAAACACGGGAGACAGAGGTTGCAGTGAGCGGAGATTGCACCACTGCACTCCAGCCTGGGGGACAGAGTGAGACTTTGTCTTAAAAATAAAGAAAATACAGCTGGGCGCAGTGGCTCATGTCTGTAATCCCAGCACTTTGGGAGGCCGAGGCGGGCGGATCACAAGGTCAGGAAATCCAGACCATTCTGGCTAACACGGTGAAACCCCGTCTCTACTAAAAATACAGGAAATTAGCTGGGCGTGGTGGCAGGTGCCTGTGGTCCCAGCTACTCGGGAGGCTGAGGCAGGAGAATGGCGTGAACCCGGGAGGCGGAGCTTGCAGTGAGCTGAGATTGCACCATTGCGCTCCAGCCTGGGCGACAGAGCAAGACTCCATCTCAAAAAAATAAATAAATCAATGAAAAATAAAAAAATAGGCTGGGTGTGGTGGCTCACACCAGTAATCCCAGCACTTCCGCCTGCCTCGGAATCCCAGCACTCGGGAGGCCGAGGCAGGCGGATCACCTGAGATCGGGAGTTGGAGACCAGCCTGACCACCATGGAGAAACCCTGTCTCTACTAAAAATACAAAATTAGCCAGGTGTGGTGGCACACGCCTGTAATCCCAGCTACTTGGAAGGCTCAGGCAGGATAATTGCTTGAATCGGGAGGCGGAGGTTGTGGTGAGCCGAGATTGTGCCATTGCACTCCAGCCTGGGCAACAAGAGTGGAACTCCATCTCAAAAATAAATAAATAAATAAATAAATAAATAAATAAATAAATAAATAAAAATAATAAAAGAAAGAAAAAATAAAATAAAAAAATGAATAATAAACAGGTGTGGGTCCTGAGGTGCAGGGCTCTGAGGAACGCTCATTCAAGGCAAGTGACCTTTAGCCCTGTGACCTTTCCAATGCCAGCTGGGGAGCTCATCCAGCTGTCTGGCCAGAACAAGTGAACAACAGGCACCCGGGAAAGTCACCTGAGCCACCTCCCTGTCTTCCCTCCTCTCCTTGGAGTGAAATAACAGCTCAGCGGATGCCACAGTGTGAAACTCGGGCCTAGGAGCCTCCGGCCCCTCGTGGGAACAGACTGTGCGGCCCAGGCTCCTCCGGGTCCGGCCGGCGTGGTTATTTATAAGCCCTGGCTGCCTCCAATGTGCCTGGATCAGACTGGCTTGTTTGGGTCACCGGTGCCAAGTTTTTTCTTTCTTTTTCTCCAATAAGAATCTGCATCTGAGCATGGACAGAAACCCAGAATCAAATCACTGGATCAATACTTGCTCACCAGACACACTCAAGGCCTCAAAAGCTCAAAGGTGAGGTTTTCCTTCCACTTTTCCTCTGGACAAACATCTTGGCTGTGGGAAGGAAACGGTGGAGCTATGGGCTGGAGGGGGAGGTGCTCCCAAGAGCTTCTCCCTAGAATTTGCCCTGATAGTGTCCTTTCTCAGAGATGGACATATCGAACTCCCTTTCCTTCTTCCTTCCCTTCCCTTCCTTTCTTCTTTCTTTCCTTTTCTTCTTCTTCTTCTTTTTTTTTTGGAGACAGGGTCTCACTTTGTCACCCAGGCTGGAGTTCAGTGGCACGATCATAGCTCACTGCAATGTCCACCTCCCAGGGCAAAGCGACCCACTTGCCTCAGCCCCTAGGTAGCTGGGACTACAGGCATGCGCCACCATGCCTGGCTAATTTTTTTTTTTTTTTTTTTTGGTAGGGATGGGGGTCTCCTCATGTTGCCCAGGCTGGTCTTGAACTCCTGAGCTCAAACGATCCTCCTGCCTCAGTCTCCCATAGTGCTGGGATTACAGGCATGAGCCACTGCGCCCAGCCGAGAGTTTCATTTTTATTTACAAAGTAGACTGAAGTCCCTGGAGACAAGGCTTCAAAAACATATTTTATAGTACTTAGGGCTGTGCTGTGCTTTTCACAGGCCCTGGGTACTTCTTTCGTGAGTACCTTCCTTCGTGAAAATTTTTTAAAAATTATATTTTATAGCTACATTGGTATAAAGACAAACAAAATCCAAGCTGGAGTCATTATGATATATATTTATTATTATATTCATATTTTCCTCCTGATTTATTTATTTATTTTTATGTTTTTGAGAGGGTGTCTCCCTTTGTCACCCAGGCTGGAGTGCAGTGGTGCCATCTTGGCTCACTGCAACCTCCACTTCCTGGGTCCAAGTGATTCTCCAGCCTCAGCCTCCCAAGTAGCTGGGATTACAGGTGTGCACCACCACGTCCAGCTAATTTTTGTATTTTTAGTAGCGAGGGGATTTTGCTGTGTTGGCCAGGCTGGTCTCAGACTGCTGACCTCAAGTGATCTGCCCATCTTAGCCTCCCAAAAAGCTGGGATTACAGGAGTGAGCTACCAAGCCTGGTCATTTCCTCCTGATTTTATAAAAGAGTTAAAACATTTTCTCAGGGTCCTAAATGTATCAGAGCCCCTGGGCCCAAATGCTGAGTCAGTCCTGGGGGTGCTGGTGTCACCCTCCCTTCGCTGTTTTATTCTTTGTTTCTGCTATCAAGGTTTACCATGTGAAGTGATTTACATGCAAACTCGTATCTCTTCCTCACAACAGGCTGTAGGGTAGGTACCCTTGCTACCTACTGTACCCACAGACAAAGATGCTGAGAAATCAGATAACTTGTCCAAAGTCATGGACAGCTGGGACTAGACCCATAGCTTGTCACACTCCACGAGCCTTATTCTTTTTTGTTTGTTTGTTTTTTTGAGATGGAGTCTTGCTCTGCAGCCCAGGCTCTTCAGCTCACTGGAAGCTCCGCCTCCTGGGTTCACGCCATTCTCCTGACTCAGCCTCCCGACTAGCTGGGACTATAGGCGTCCGCCACCATGCCTGGCTAATTTTTTGTATTCTTTTTAGTAGAGATGGGGTTTCACCATGTTAGCCAGGATGATCTCGATCTCCTGACCTCGTGATCTGCCCGCCTCAGCCTCCCAAAGTGCTGGGATTACAGGTGTGAGCCACTGCACCTGGCCCCACGAGCCTTATTCTTAACCTCTCTGCCTAATGCCTCTTGACCCACATTCGACTTTGAAAAAGTTTACACACTTGGTTCATTGGAAAAAGCCACACACAGCTGCCCGGAGGCCTCTGTTAATCAGTAGCTGGTTGCATTTGGCCCAGTGGGCAACACCAGGAGGAGAAAGTACAGAACAGAGAGAACGGCAGGCCCACAGTTGCATCTGAACCCACGCTCTCCCTCCCAGCCCTTTCCCTTGTCTTCATTCAGCCGTGTCCTCGGTATCACCCAGCGCAGGAGGCAGCCGGCTTACTCCAGCCTTGACCAGGGCCATTGCGGGATCAGAGCCTCCTCTGTGAGAATTAGAAAACAGTATCTCTTCCTCAAGATGCTTGATTGCTAGGAAATTGACACCAAAAACCCACAAATCTACAATGTCCAGTATGTAGGTGATGTGAATGCCTCTCTCTTCAGTGTGCAATGTGCACACCCTGCCCACCCTTACAGGGCAGCCTTGTCCAGGCCTTCAAATGTCCCAGTGCCACTGCCTGCTGTCATGGGGTTCTAATCTAAAGGGTGAGATGCCAGTCCCGGGAGAAGGCTAGTGACGAAAGTTTCCAGGATAACGGTTAATATACAAAAGTCAATTAGTTTCCTAATGCCAGCAATTAAGTGGAATTTTAAATTAAAAACATATTACTATTTACATTAGCATCCCTCAGAAATAAGGCCGGGCACAGTGGCTCACACCTGTAATCCCAGAATGTGGGAAACTGAGGCAGGTGGATCACTTGAGGTCAGGAGTTTGAGACCAGCCTGGCCAACATGGTGAAACACCGTTTCTACTAAAAATACAAAAGTTAGCCATATGTGGTGTGTGTATCTGTAGTCCTAGCTACTTGGGAGGCTGAGGCACGAGAATCACTTGAACCCAGGAGGCAGAGGTTGTGGTGAGCCTAGTTCAAGCCACGGCACTCCAGCCTGGGTAATAGGGAGATAATCTGTCTCAAAAAAAGAAATGCCTAGGTATAAATCTCACAAAATATGTACAAGATCAGAGGAAAATGGTAAAACTCTGATGAAAGAAATCAAAGAACTAAATAAATAGAGAAATAATCCATGTTCATGGATAGGAGACTCAATATTGTGAACTGAGCCCAGTCAGTTCTTCCCAACTTTATATATAGATTCTCAGCATTTAATTTTGTGGATATCAACAAACCAATTCTAAAGTTTTTCTGGGGAAGCAAAACACCCGGAATAGCTAACTCAGTGAAGGAGAGCAAAGTTGAAAGACTGACACTACTTCAAGAGCTACTCTTGGCCAGGCATGGTGGCTCATGCCTGTAATCCCAGCACTTTGGGAGGCCAAGGCAGACAGATGACTTGAGGTCAGGAGTTTGAGACCAGCTGGCCAACATGGTGAAACCCCATCTCCACTAAAATTACAAAAACTAGCCAGGCATGGTGGTGCGTGCCTATAATCCTAGCTACTTGGGAGGCTGAGGCGGGAGAATTGCTTGAACTCAGGAGGGAGAAGTTACAGTGAGCTGAGATAGCACCACTGCACTGCAGCCTGGGCAGCAGAACAAAACTCTGTCTCAGAAAAAAACAAAAAAACAAAAAAAACAAAAAAACTTACTCTAAAGCTACAGTAATCAATACAGTGTAGTACTGGTGAGAGAATAGACAAATAGATCAATAGATAAATGGAACAGAATAGAGAGCCCATAAATCAACCCACATAAGTACAGTCGACTGATCTTTGACAAAAAAGCAAAAGTAATACAATAGAGCAAAGATAGTCTTTTCTTTTCTTTTTTTTTTTTTTTGAGATGGAGTTTCGCTCTTATTGCCCAGGCTGGAGTGCAGTGGCGTGATTTGGGCTCACTGCAACTTCCACCTCCTGGGTTCAAGCGATTCTCCTGCCTTAGACTCCCGAGTAGCTGGGATTATAGGTGTGTGCCACCACACCAGGCTAATTTTTTGTATTTTTAGTAGAGACGGAGTTTCTCCATTTTGGTCAGCCTGGTCTCAAACTCCGGACCTCAGGTGATCCACCCACCTCGACCTCCCGAAGTGCTGGAATTACAGGCATGACCCACTGAACCCGGCCAAGATAGTCTTTTCAAGAAATGGTGCTGGAAAAAAAAATAGAAATGGTGCTGGAACAACTGGACTTCCACATGCAAAACAGAACAACAACAAAAATCTAGATACAGATCTTATAGCCTTCACTAAAAGTAAAATCAAAATGGGTCATAGACCTAAACATAAAACATAAGACAATAAAACTCCTAGAAGATAACATAGGAGATAATCTAGATGACCTTGTGTATGGTGAGGGCTTTTCAGACACAATACCAAAGGCATGATCCATAAAAAAAAAGAACTGATAGACTAGTTCCATTAAAATTAAAAACTTATACTCTGCGAAAGTCACTGTCAAGAGAATGCAGAGACAAGCCACAACCCAGGAGAAAATATTTGCAAAAGACATATCTGATAAAAGTTTGGGCTGGGAGTGGAGGCTCATGCCTGTAATCTCCGCACTTTGGGAGAACAAGGCAGGAGGATCGCTTGAGTCCAGGAGTTCGAGACCAGCCTGGGCAACATAGGGAGACCCTGTCTACAAAAAATGTTAAAATTAGCTGGATGTGGTGGCATACCTGTAGTCTCAGCTACTTGGGAGGCTGAGGTGGGAGGATTGCTTGAGCCAGGGAGGTTGAGACTGCAGAGAGCTGTGATTGTACCACTGCACTCCAGCCTGGGCAACAGAATGAGACCCTGTCTCAAAAAACAAAACAAAACAAAATCCAACACACAGACACATGATTGTTATTCAAAATATACAAATAAGCCGGCACAGTGGTTCACGCCTGTAATTCTAGCACTTTGGGAAGCCAAGGGGGACGGATCACTCGAGGCCAAGAGTTTGAGAACAGCCTGGCCAACATGGTGAAACCCTGTCTCTACTAAAAATACAAAATTTAGCTAGGTGTGATGGCACATGCCTGTAATTCCAGCTTCTTGGGAAGTTGAGACTGAAGAATTGTTTGAACCTGGGAGGTAGAAGTTGCAATGAGCTGAGATTGTGCCGCTGCACTCCAGCCTGGGTGACAGAGCAAGACTCCGTCTCAAAACAATGACAATAACAAACAAACAAAAAACCAAAATATACAAATAACTCTACAATAAGAAAATGAGCAACCTGATTTTAAAATGGGGCGAATACCTGACCAACCCCTCACCAAAGAAGATATGTAGATAGCTAATAGGATATGAGAAGATGTTCAATATCATATGTCATCAGAGAACTACAAAGTAAATCAAAAATGAAAACAGTGCATACCTAGTAGAATGGCCAACGGTGCCGGCGCGGTGGCTCACACCTGTAATCCTAGCACTTTGGGAGGCTGAGGCATGTGGATCAGAATAGCCTGGCTAACATGGCGAAACCCCGTCTCTACTAAAAATACAAAAGTTAGCCAGGCGAGGTGGCACACGCCTGTAATCCCAACTACTTGGGAGTCTGAGGCAGGATAATTGCTTGAACCTGGGAGGCGGAGGTTGCAGGGAGCTGAGATTGTGCCACTGAACTCCAGCTTAGGCGATAGAGCGAGATTCCATCTCAAAAAAAAAAAAAAAAAACGAAAAAACAAAAAAAACCAGAATAGCTAAAGTCCACAACACTGACAACACCAAATGCCAACAGGGATGTGGAGCAACAGGAACCCTCATTCACTGCTGGTGGGAATGTAAAATGGCACAGCCACCTTGGAAGACAGTTTGGCAGTTTTTTACAAAACTAAACATACTCTTACTATACGATCCAGCCAATGAATTGAAAACTTATGTCCACACAAAAAGCTGCACTTGGATGTTTGTAGCAGCTTTACTCATAATTACCCAAACTCGGAAGTAACCAAGATGTCCTCCAGTAGGTGAACAGATAAATAAACTGTGGGCTGGGTGCGGTGGGTCACACCTGTAATTCCAGCACTTTGGGAAGCCGAGGCAGAAGGATCATTGGGCCCAGAAGTTTGAGACCAGACTGGGCAACATTTGAGACCTCCTTATGGAGGTCAGGTGATCAATGGAGTTTTAGCTCAGGTCTGACTCCTGGTGGCTCCCATGGATCCCTGAACCCATTCTGTGGTTATTTCCTGGTTCCAGATTCATAATTGACATACTTAGCACCTAGCAGAATCCCCACACTGGTTCCATAACTTGTGCAGTGAGGGCTATTATGGTGGGAAAGGCCAAATGGAAACCATTAACGTTGCCTCTGCTTAGGAAAATAGTACATCAAAAGCAACATTGCGTCCCTGGGGTGGTGCTGCAGAGATTAACGCCACCATCAAGGACTTGGAGGATGCAGCGGTGGCGGTCCCCACCACATTCACATTCAGCTCTCCAATTTGGCCGGCGCAGAAGACAGATGGACTTTGGAAACTGATAGTGGATTATTGTAAACTTAACCAAGTAGTGACTCCAAAGTTCACGCATCTCTGGTCCCTGGTACTACATGCAGCTGTTGATCTGGCAAATGCCTTTCTCTTTATACCTGTCCATAAGGCCCACCAGAAGCAGTTTGCATCCAGCTGGTAAGGCCAGCAATGCCCCTTGACGGTCTTGGCTCATGGGTATATCAGCTCTCCAGCCCTATGTCACAGTTTACTTCACAGTCATCTTGATCACCTTTCCCTTCCATAGATATGCTAGGGCTGGACGCAGTGGCTCACTCCTGTAATGCTAGCACTCCTAGCACTTCAGGAGGCTGAGGCAGGAGGATCGCTTGAGTTCCAGAGTTTGAGACCAGCCTGGGCAACATAGTGAGACATCATCTCTTTTTTTTTGAGACGGAGTTTTTGCTCTTGTTGCCTAGGCTGGAGTGCAATGGTGCAATCTCGGCTCACTGCAACTTCCGCCTCCCAGGTTGAAGCAATTCTCCTGCTTCAGCCTCCTGAGTAGCTGGGATTACAGGCATGCGCCACCACACCCAGCTAATTTTTTGTATTTAGTAGAGACAGGGTTTCACTATGTTGGTCAGGCTGGTCTTGAACTCCTGACCTCAAGTGATTCACCTGCCTTGGCCTCCCAAAGTGCTGGGATTACAGGCATGAGCCACCATGCCTGGGTTGACATCATTTCTATAATTTTTTTTTTTTTTTTTTAATTAGCCAGGCATGATGGTGTGTGCTTGTGGTCCCAGCTACTTGGGTGGCTGAGGCAGGAGGATTGCTTGAGCCCAGGAGTTCCAGGCTGCAGTAAGCCATGCTTGTGCCACTGCACTCCAGGCTGGGTGACGGAGTGAGACTCTGTCTCACAAACAAACAAAACAGAAAACCAAAAACCCCCAAAACGGTGGAACTTCAGACAGTAGAATATTACTTAGTGCTGAAAAGAAGTGAGCTACCAAGTAAAGACAAGACAGAAGGAGGCTTGAGTGCATATCACTAGTGAAAGAGGCCAGTCTGAAAAGCCTGCATGCTGCATGATTCCAGCTATGTGACATTCTGCAAAAGACAAAACTGTGGAGACAGTAAATAGTTCAGTGGTGGCCAGGAGTTGGGGGAGGTAGGAAGCGGTGAACAGGCAAAGAACAGAGGATTTTTCGGGCAGTGCAACTATTCTTATGTCGCTACAATAGTGGATGCACGCTATAACACATTTTACATTTGTCAAAGCCCGTAGAATGAACACTACCAGGAGTGAGCCCCAGTGTCAGCTCTGACTTTAGTGACAATGACATATCGATTGTAAGGGAGGTACCACACTCTCCTGGGGGGGTTTTGGTTTCGGGGGAGGCTGTGTGCAGGGCGATTGAGAAGCAAGGGCGGGGGCAGTTGAGAGCCTTCCCCTGGGCTTGCATCCCGGCACCCTCACCTTCCAGCTGGGGTAGTTACCACCCCATGCCCGCAGTGCTGGTGAGGACCGAGGGGTAGCAGCGCATGACGCAGCGCGGCCGACAGCGGACGCATTCTTCTCGCAGGCCATCGCGGCCCCTTTCCCGTGCTTCCTGCTGGCGCCGCTGCGCCCCCTGGTGGCTGCACGAGGAGCGGCCGCTCTGGGGCGCTACTTGGGGCGAAACCGCACTCGCGTCCGCAGCGGCCACCCTTGCGGTGGGCACTGCGGTATGACCTACTAATCAAGGTACCCGACGGTAGCCACGCTGAGTCTTCTCCCCGCCTGCTTTCTCGAGGGTCCTCAGCCGCCATCTTCAGAACCAGATTGGTGGACCCTTGGCTGCCCCTCTGGAAGATGGTACCCTAAAGCCCTTTACCCAGCTACTACCAACCTTATCCAGGACGAAGACCAAGCCCCTCCCCTCCCCGCTCTGTCCCTCAGGCTCTCCCAGGACACACCCCAAGAGGCGGAGAGAGGCAAAACTCCTTCCCCACGGAATGCCCACACCAGCCCAGGGTAGCCCATCCACTCACTAAGCCAGAGCTGCCAGGGTGGGGAATGCAGAGAGGCCCCCTCCCAGGATCCTCCCTCTATGAGCGAGAAGTCCAGGAAGGGCTCTGCCACCTGGTTTTTGAGGGAGGCTGAGTGTTAAGACACGCAGAGGTGATGCTAAAAGGAGAGGGTGCCAGGGCTTTATCTGCCCTCTCCTTCTCTCCCAGCAACTCCAAATAATTATTTTTATTTTTATTTTTTTGAGAAAAAGTCGTGCTCTGTTGCCTAGGCTGGAGTGTAGCGGCATGATCTCAGCTCAGTGCAACCTCTGCCTTCCGGATTCAAGCGATTTTGGTGCTTCAGCCTCCCCAGTACTTGAGATTACAGGCATGAGCCACCACATCCGGGTAATTTTTGCATTTTTAGTGGAGACGGGGTTTTGCCATGTTGCCCAGGCTGGTCTCAAAATCCTGAGCTCAGGCAATCTGCCTGTGTCGGCCTCCCAAAGTGCTAGGATTACAGGCGTGAGCCACCACGCCTGGCTATCAAATAATAATTTCAAAAAATTGGCAAAGTATGTGTTTTAAATTCTTAAGTTGATGGTTATAGTTTAATTCAGGAAGGAAGAAATTAAGAGAAAGCAATAATCTACTGGTGAAATAATGGATGAACCATTAGGGAAAAATTCTAGAATTTCACTTTTAAAAACCCATTTGTGAGGATAAAGTATGTATGTATGTATGTATTGAGATGGAGTCTCACTCTGTTGCCCAGGCTGGAGTGCAGTGGCATGATCTTGGTTCACTGCAACCTCTGCCTCCCGAGTTCAAGCGATTCTCCTGCCTCAACCTTCTGAGTAGTTGGGATTACAGGCATCTACCACCATACCCAGCTAATTTTTGTATTTTTAGGCGAGACGGGGTTTCACCATGTTGGTCAGGCTGGTCTCAAACTGCTGACCGCGTGATGTGCCTGCCTTGGCCTCCCAAAGTGTTGGGATTACAGGCATGAGCAAACTTGCCTGGTCGAGGATAAAGTATTTATTAATAACATCTTTTTTTTTTTTGATGGAGTCTTGCTCTGTACAGTGGCATGATCTTGGCTCACTGCAACCTCTGCCTCCCGGGTTCAAGCGATTTCCAGCTAATTTTTGTATTTTTAGTGCAGATGGGATTTCACCATGTTGGCCAGGCTGGTCTTGAACTCCTGACCTCAAGTGATCTGCCCGCCTCGGCCTCCCAAAGTGCTTGGATTACATCTGTGAGCCACTGCACCTGCCCAATAACATCTTTTTGTATTATTTTCTGTTATTGTCCTCTGATGGCTGATGACATCTTTCATGTAAATGGGCCCCTGGCCATGGGCCAGCTAATAGCCACCCCTGTGTCCTCCTTTGAGGGAGCTGTGAAGTTCCCCCTTCCCCCAGGTCTTCCTTGTTAGTAAGGTGTGAGTCCCAGGACATCCTGAATGTGGCTGGATTCTGGAGGCAACTGGCCAACAGGTGCAGGTGAGCTGTCCCACAGCTGGGTGGTGGCCACAGCCACAGCCGGAAGAGCAGACTGGGAACCATGACGGGAGTGAACTAAGAACTGGAAGAAATTGTGTGTCTGTGTCTGTGTTTGTGATTTTTATTTTTATTTATTTATTTTTTTGAGATGGAGTTTGCTCTATCACCCAGGCTGGAATGCAGTGGTGTGATCTCAGCTCACTGCAACTTCTGCTTCCTGGGTTTAAGCAATTCTCCTGCCTCAGCTTCCCGAGTTGCTGGGATTACAGGTGCCTGCTACCATGCCTGGCTACATTTTGTATTTTTAGTAGAGATGGGATTTCACTGTGTTGGCCAGGCTAGTCTCAAACTCCAGACCTCAAGTGATCCACCTGCCTCGGCTTCCCAAATGTGTTTGTGATTTTAGTGTGGACCTGCACAGGCTGTGAAATCAGGGCATTCGAGCCATGTTTGTCTAAATTTCAAAGGGCTGTGTTGGCCCAAAGTGACATCTGAGTTGGTCACAATATACAATATTGAATTTTTTTTTTTTTTTGAG
Source organism: Chlorocebus sabaeus (assembly GCF_047675955.1). Classification (NCBI taxonomy): domain Eukaryota; kingdom Metazoa; phylum Chordata; class Mammalia; order Primates; family Cercopithecidae; genus Chlorocebus; species Chlorocebus sabaeus. The sequence goes on from NC_132923.1 coordinate 127,347,798, forward strand.
ATGGAGTTCTGCTCTTATTGCCCAGGCTGGAGTGCAATGGCATGATCTTGGCTCACTGCAACCTCCGCCTCCCAGGTTCAAGTGATTCTTCTGCCTCAGTCTCCAAAGTAGCTGGAATTACAGGTGTGCACCACCAAGCCTGGCTAATTTTTGTATTTTTAGTGGAGACAGGGTTTCACCATGTTGGCCAGGCTGGTCTCGAACTCCTGACTTCCTGATCTGCCCTCCTTGGCCTCCCAAAGTGCTGGGATTACAGGTGTGAGCCACCGCGCCCGGCCAACATTGAAGTTTAATGTCATTGATGTCCCCCTGGAAATCCGGGTGCCACCAGGAAACTGGCTCTGTGGCCGGTGATCAGGGCTGGAGGACGGCTGACTTTTTTGGCAGGAGTGGAGAGCAGTCAAGGGCTCCTAGTCCAGACTGTGGCCGAGCTATGGAGCAGGTGCGGGGAGAGGCCAAGCAGTGGCCAAACCTGGTCTCAGGTGCTTGGAGTTCCTTGTATATTTCACACCACAGGATCATTCACAGGCTGACTCATTCTTCTCAAGAGGCTCAGAAATCTCAGAAGGACTTAGACAAATGCTGGTCATTTGAAAGAGTGTTAAGGGTCAATTGTACAGTATTTTTCCTTTTTTCCCTGCCAGTGCCTCAGGTACATTTTCTGTTTAAAAAATAGTTTTTCTATAAAAAAGAGATAGAACCACAGAGAGTTGGGGAAACTAGGACAGAAAGACGAATAAAGCCCCTATAGCTCCGACCACATAATTCGCTGACTCAGTTCATTAACACACGACCCTGTTCATTAACACAATTGCAATCCCAGGCCACGTGCAAATCTAAATTATATGTTAAAATAGAAAAGGCGGTTTTTTTCAACACGTGTTTTGCAAGTTAAAAACAAAAAGGAAAACAGAGAACCTAAAGATAAAAAGATGTATATGGAAGAGCAACCAGTCTCAGTGGATCTTGATTCAAACTGACTTTCAAAAAAGAACAGCTGGGTGCAGTGGTTCACGCTGGTAATCCCAGCACTTTGGGAGGCCGAGGCAAGAGGATCTCTTGAGGCCAGGAGTTCAAAACCAGACTGGGCAACATAGTGAGGTCCTACAAAAATTTTTTAAAAGAACATTTCTGTCATTGATGACTGTTGATAATATGACACTGATAAGTGAGTGATGTTGAATCATTTGTTTTAGGTGTGTGTAATAACATTGTGTTGATGTTAAAGAGTCCTTATCTTTTATGCATGTGCAAATATTTGCAGATGGAATAACATGTTATCTGGGATTTGCTTTAACATAGTACCGTTGGGGGTAGTGGATACAGGTGAATATGAAATGAGAACGAGATTGGTCAAGCGCTTTTTTTTGTTTGTTTGTTTTGTTTTGTTTTTGAGACGGGGTCTCATTCTGTTGCCCAGGCTGGAGTGCAGTGGCATGATCTTGGCTCACTGAAACCTCCGCCTCCAGGATTGAAACGATTCTCCTGCCTCAGCCTCCCGAGTAGCTGGGATTACAGGCGCTAGCCACCATGCTCTGATAATTTTTTGTACTTTTAGTAGAGACGGGGTTTTGTCATGTTGGCCAGGCTGGTCTCGAACTCCTGACCTCAAGCGATCTATCTGCCTTGGCCTCCCAAAGTACTGGGATTACAGGCGTGAGCCACTGTGCCCGGCCGAGTGTTAATTGTTCATGAGATTATTCTGTTTTTTAATGTTTGAAACTCTCCATAATATAATGTTCTTAACAACTGGAAAAGAGGTTTTGCAGGGGCTGGGACTCACCTTATCTGGGTGTGAAGGGACCTACCTTATGACAGGCATGCAGTGGGCTGGGAGAAAGTGCTGGACAAGTCACACTTGGTCCAGCCGCCACCTGCCTCCAGATGCGGCTTTCTATGGCTCAGTGTCCGCCAGGGGGAGCCCGAGACCAAGCTAACCCACCCAGGACGGAGAGGCTGGGCAAAGGCTGAACCTGGGTGACCCGCTCTGAGATCTGCCGAGATTGCAAACGCCTTGCTGGGGGAAACTTTACACACAAACCTGAGACGTGCATGAAGCGAAGGCGAAGGCCAACTTTTGGGCCTCCCGAAGTTCTGTGATTATAGGCGTGAGGCACCACACCTGGCCTTATTTGATTTTTTGAGATGGGGTCTTTGTTGACCAGGCTAGAGTGCAGTGGCACGATCATAGCTCACTGCAGCCTTGAACTCCTGGCCTCAAGTGATCTTCCTGTCTCACCTCCCAAAATGCTGTGGTTACAGGCATGACCCACCATGCCCAGCCGTGAGCAGGCTTTGTTCCCTCCCATGCTGGAGTTGAGAGTATGATGGGGGCCCCTGGGCCTCCTGCCCTTTTCCTGGGCGAGCGTGGTCCAGAACACGGAAGTTGCAGATTGCTACGACAGCCTCTAGACTGCTTGATGAAACCGGCTCCTCGGAAAGCAGACTCTGATGAGTTGGGGTCTACAGCATGGGTTCACATCCCACAATGCACACATGTGTGCTGCCCACGTGTACGCCCAAGGAATCAGACCAGGGAGATGAGCCATTACAGTTCACGCGGGTCCAACCCCCCACCCCCAGACATTTCTATGGGGACAGGAAAATCGATTGCGATGGCCCATGGATTGGCAGTTCCTCAGAAAGCTGGACATGGAGTTACCATATGACCCAGAAATTCCACTTCTATGTATATACCCAAGAGAATTGGGAACAAATGTCAGCACAAAAACTTGCCGCTAGCAGCACTATTCATAATAGCCCCCAAGTGGAAACAATTCAAATGTTTATCAACAAATAAATAAACGAAATGCGTAGATTTCTTTTCTTTCTTTTTCTTTTGAGACGGAGTTTCGATCTTGTTGCCCAGGATGAAGGGCAATGGTGCAATTTCGGCTCATTGCCTCCCGGGTTCAAGTGATTCTCTTGCCACAGCCTCTTGAATAGCTGGGATTATAGGTGCACACCACCAGGCCCGACTAATTTTTGTATTTTTAGTAGAGACGGGGTTTCACCTTGTTGGTCAGGCTGGTCTTGAACTCCTGACCTCAGGTGATCTGCCCGTCTTGGCCTCCCAAAGTGCTGGGATTACAGGCATGAGCCAACATGCCTGGTCTAGAATGTGTAGATTTTTAAAAACACACACAATGAAATACTGTTCAGGCCAGGCGTGGTGGCTCATGTCTGTAATCCCAGCACTTTGGGAAGTTAAGGTGGGTGGATTACTTGAGGTCAGGAGTTCGAGACCAGCCTGGCCAACATGGTGAAACTCCGTCCCTACTAAAAATAAAAATTAGCCAGGCATGGTGGCACGCACGTGTAGTCCCAGCTACTCAGGAGGCTGAGGCAGGATAATCGCTTGAACCCGAGAGGCAGAGATTGCAGTGAGCCGAGACTGCACATCACGGCACTCCAGCCTGGGCGACACAGCGAGACTCTGTCTCAAAAAAAAAAAAAAAAAAAAAAAGAAAAACTATTCAGCTAGAAAAAGAAATGAAGTACTGGTACATAGATGAACCTTGAAAACATGATGCTAAGCCAGACACAAAGGCCACAGAGCGTATGATTCCGTTGTTATGAAATATTCTGAACAGGCGAATTGGTAAAGACAGAAAATAGATTAGTGGTTGCCCGGGGCTGGGGAGGTGGGGCTGGGGAATGACTGTTGTATGGAGTCTCTTTTCAGTGTGATGAAAGTGTCTTGCAATTAGACAGTGGCGATGATGACACCGCATTGTGAATATGCTAAAAACCAGTGAGTTATACACTTTAGAATGGTAAAAATGGTGAGGGTTTAAAAAAATAGACTGAAATGCAGGAGCTGCCTTTTGGCCAGCGAGGTGGGCAGGATGTCTAAGGATTCCTTCTAGAACCATGGTGAGGGGCAGGCCTTGAAACCTCCTCTGGGTAGCCACTTGCCCTCACTGCTCCCCTGAAATCAGCCTTGTCAAGCTCGCCGGTGACCTTGTCTCAGCCCTGGTCTTACTCAACTAGCAAACAAATTCCTTCTCCTTCTCCTTCTTCTCCTCCTCCTCCTCCTCTTGCTTCTCCTCCTCCTCCTCCTTCTTTTATTGAGATGGGGTTTTGCTCTTGTTGCCCAGGCTGGAGTGCAGTGGTGCAATCTGGGCTCAGTGCAACCTTCACCTCCTAGGCTCAAGCGATTCTCCTGCCTCAGCCTCCCGAGTAGCTGGGATTACAGGCACGAGTCACCACACCCAACTAATTTTCGTATTTTTTAGTAGAGATGGGGTTTCACCATATTGGCCAGGCTGATCTCGAACTCCCGACCTCGTGATCTGCCGGCCTCGGCCTCCCAAAGTTTTGGGATTACAGGTGTGAGCCTCTGCACCTGGCCTCCTTCTTCTTCTGCACGTCCTTCCTGGCTTCTGGGACCACAGCACTCTGGATCCTCCTCCTGCCTCCCTGACTGCCCCTTCTCAGTCTGCTGCCAGCTTGCTGACGCTTACATGTCCTTAGATTGCTTCTCTGCTGGTCAGCTCACCCCCAGGTGCTCTCAGCAGGTCTCAGGCTGTAAGTAACGCCCAGCCATCAGTCCAGCCCCAAGTGTCCCCTTACTGCAGACTCCATGCCGAGCTGCCTCCTCAGCCTCTCCACGGGAGGCTCGCTGAGAAGCTCATACTTAACTTCTGCAAAGCCACTTCCGTTTGCCTGGTGGAAACTTGCTTCTCCCAGACTTCCCTATCCTTGTTCCTAGCAGCCCCATCCTTCATTTTGCTCAGGCCAGCAATATTGGTGTCACTTAAAAATGGTAGGGCCGGGTGCAGTGTCTCATGCCTGTAATCCCAGCACTTCGGGAGGCCAAGGCAGTCAGATCACGAGGTCAGGAGTTCGAGACCAGCCTAGTCAACATGGTGAAACCCTGTCTCTAAAAAAAATACAAAAAGTATTAGCTGGGGGCAGTGGTGCGTGCCTGTAGTTCCAGCTACTCGGGAGGCTGAGGCAGGAGAATCACTTGAACCCGGGAAGCGGAGGTTGCAGTGAGTCAAGATTGCACCACTGCACTCCAGACTGGGCAACAGAGTGAGACTCCATCTCAAAAAAAAAAAAAAAGGGTTACGGTGGCTGGATGTGGTGGCCCACGCCTGTAATCCCAGCACTTTGGGAGGCTGAAGCTGGAGGATCACTTGAGCCCAGGAATTCAAGTCCAGCCTGGGCCACATGGTGAAACCCTGTCTCTACAAAAAATAAAAAAAAATTTTTGAGATGGAGTCTCGCTCTGTCCTCCAGGCTGGAGTGCAGTGGCACGATCTTAGCTCACTGTAGTCTCTGCCTCCCAGGTTCAAGCAATTCTCCTGCCTCAGCCTCCTGAGTAGCTGGGACTGTGTGGTGGCGTGCACCTGTGTTCCCAGCTGCCCAGGGGGGCCGAGGTGGGGGAATCGCTTGAGCCCAGGAGGTGGAGGCTGCAGTGAGCTACAGTTGCACCACTGCACTCCTGCCTGGGTAACAGAGTGAGACCCTGTCTCAAAAGAAAGGAACAAAAAGGAAAAATAAAAGGAAAAAATAAACCTGGATTTTGTTTGTTTGTTTGTTTGATGGAATGAGACAATGTGGCAAAGCTCCCCGGCAGGTCTGGGCACATGGGAGATGCTCCACTGACTTTTTTTTTTTTTTTGAGACAGAGCCTCACTGTGTCACCCAGGCTGGAGTGCAGTGATGCTATCTCGGTTCACTGCAACTTCTGCCTCCAGGGTTCAAGCAATTCTCCTGCTTCAGCCTCCAGAGTAGCTGGGACTACAGGTGTATACCACCACACCTGCCAGTTTTTATATTTTTTGTAGAGATGGGGTTTCACTATGTTGGCCAGGCTGGTCTTGAACTCCTGACCTCGGGCGATCCTCCTGTCTCAGCCTCCCAAAGCGCTGGGATTACAGGCATGAGCCACCGTGTCTGGCCTCCACTGACATTTACAGGAGGCCTAGGATGCTGGAGTGACAAGAGGAGCTGGTGGGAATGGACTCGGGGCTCCAAGATTCCCCACTGGGCTCCTGGCTCTACTCTCGGATGGAATGTTCTGCAGGGAGAAACAGAGACATAACAGGGAGCAGTCTCCTCTTACGGCTTGACAAAGAGGATCCGGAGAGGGCAGAAACGCGGGCCAGAAAGAGGGGAGAAAACCCAGGCTGGATTCAGGCTCAGACAGAACAGAAACCCGTGAGTATTGCAAACATTCTCCATCTGGCTGCAGCCACGTCTGTAATCAGGCTGATGAGAAGTACTCACACCAAAAAGCACCCCTGGAAATAAGAGGATGCTTCTTATCAGGGGCCTTCCCTTTCTTCTGAGTCTTCCCGTATGGAATTCAGTGATGACTTTGGAGGGAATTTTGAGGAGAAAAGGCAATAAAAGTGATGGAGAGGCTGTCGGGCCTAATTATGAGGAGAGATGAAATGACAGCTTGGCTGTGGCACAGACCTGGGGGAGACGCGGCCTCATGCTGACTGATGCTAAGGGTCCAGATGGAAGGAGAAGTTGGGGAGAGTCTGGGAGGATGTGAGGAGGAGGAATGAAGTGCTATTATGAAAAGGAAGTGATAGGCTGAGGTTCAAGACGATTTCTGGGCCAAAAACTCGTTGAGGAGAATAATGGTCTCCCAAGGGCCCTGGAAACACTCCATTGCTTGATATAGTCAACGTTTTACAAGATCAAGTCTCAGGATCTATTCTGTCGGGAGTGACCATCTCCTCCCCAACTTGGGCGTTTCATCTCCGGGCTCTCTGCCTCTTTCACACGTTTGTGTGGGTTTGCAGCCTCGATCTTCTGTGCTGTGGACAGGGCTCTGGCCCTGGAACACAGGCTGGGAGGAGAGTTCAGCAAAGAGGACCAGCACGCCTGCTTTCTGCTCCTTCTAGGAGAGTCTCAAATAGCAGATGGGTGGAAGAGCCAGAGATCATCTTCATCTCGCCAGGGGGCGAAGGATGAAGGAGCAAACAGATGAAGTGGGATGCTCTTGGAATATTAGGGGTAAACAGTCAGAGGGCTTCTGGTCTCTGGTCTGAGCTGAGCAAACGTTTGACTGGTTTCTTTTCTTTCTCTCTTTCTCTCTTTTTTTTTTTTTTGAGATGGAGTCTCACTCTGTCACCCAGGCTGGAGTACAGTGGTACAATCTCAACTCATTGCAACCTCCGCCTCCTGGATTCTCCTGCCTCAGCCTCCTGAGTAGCTGGGATTACAGGCACCCGCCACCATGCCCAGCTAATTTTTGTACTTTTGGTAGAGACGGGGTTTCACCATGTTGGCCAGGCTGGTTTTGAACTCCTGGCCTCAGGTGATCCACCAACCTCGGCCTCCCAGTGTGCTGGGATTACAGGCGTGAGCCACCATGCCTGGCCCCATTTGACTGGTTTCTCTTGGGACAGTTTCTTTGACTTCTGTAATCCTCTGTCCCATGGGGTCACGATGCCTCAACGCTTCTGACTCGCCCTCATGTTTACCAGTTTCAGGTCAATTGCCTCCTTTATCTATTCATCGTTAGTAGCTGAAGCCAACCTTAAGAGTGGCTAAACACATTCCAGATCTGGGGTTCATGGGAAAAGTTGGGGCTGGAGATATATGTTTGGGAGTTGTCACCATGTAGATGATGTTAGAGCCCTGAGTTGGGGAGAGCTCACTTAGGATGTGAAGGTGGGTGGAGAAAACAAGACTCCAGGCTTGAGTTCTGCGCCAGCCAATCTTAGAGGCTGAGAGATTCGGGGAAGGAGGAAGAGGAGGAGGAGAAGGGAGTGGGCTGGACAGAGGATCCCAATGAGCACTTACAGAGCATGTACCACATTCCAAGCACTGGGAGAGGGAGCTGGAAGACCCATGCCTGGCCCTCCAGTAGCTTCCGGGCCGTCGGAGGAGGCCAAGTAACAAACCGCCACCATCAGACTTGGCAACAAGTGCATTGAGGGGCTAGTTGCTGGGGCTTGGCAGTAAAGAGAGGTGCATCAGAACCCTACAGGGTATCCAGAGAGGGCTCCCAGAGCCTGAGACACTGGAACTGAGTCTCAAAAAACAAGTGAGTGCTAGAAAGGGAGGGGCAAGCATGATCCCAATAACCCACAGGAGAGGTGCGAACTGAGAATTGCAGTCGTCAGATGGGGGTCCATGCAGAGGGGCAGGGGATCCCTGATTGGCAGAGCACTGGGAGCCTTCTATTCAGGTTTAATTCCGTGGGGCTGTGGCCACAAAATCAGGTGCCAGGGGTCAGCAAACTATAGCCTGCAGGCCAAACCCCACCTGCCGCCTGTTTTTGTACAACTTGCAGAAAAGGACGGTTTTTACTTTTTTTTTTTGAGACAGGGTCTCACTCTGTCACCAGAGTGGAGTGCAGTGGTGTGATCTTGGTTCACTGCAACCTCTGCTTCCTGGGCTCAAGTGATCCTCCTGCTTCAGCCTCCCGAGTAGCTGGGACTACAGGTGCACACCACCATGCCGGGCTAAATTTTTGTGTTTTTAGTAGAGACGGGGTTTTGCCATGTTGGCCAGGCTGGTCTTGAACTCCTGAGCTCAAGCTCAAGCCTCAGCCCTCTAGCCTCAGCCTCCCAAAGTGCTGGGATTACAGGTGTGAGCCACTGCACTAGGCCAAGTTTGTACTTTTCTTAATGGTTGGGAATATAAATCAAAAGAAGAACAATAGTTCATGGCCGGGCGCATTGCCTCCTGCCTGTAATCCCAGCACTTTGGGACACCATGGCAGACGGATCACCTGAGGTCAGGAGTTTGATACCAGGCTGGACAACATGGCAAAACCCCATCTCTACTAAAAATACAAAAATTAGCTGGGTGTGGTGGCACGTGCCTGTAATCCCAGCTACTCAGGAGGCTGAGGCAGGAGAATCGCTTGAACCTGGGAGGTGGAGGTTGCAATGAGGCGAGATCACACCACTGCAGCTTGAGCAACAGAGCAAGACTCCATCTCAAAAAAAAAAAAAGAAGGGTAGTAGTTCATGACATCTGACAATGATATGAAAATCAAATTTCAGGCTGGGAGTGGTAGTTTACACCTGTAATCCCAGCATTTTGGGAGGCCAAGGTGGGCGGATCACTTGCGGTCAGGAGTTCGAGACCAGCCTGGCCAACATGGTGAAAACTCATCTCTACTAAAAATACAAAAATTAGCTGGACATGGTGGTGGGTGCCTGTAATCCCAGCTACTCAGGGGACTAAGGCAGGAAAATTGCTTGAATCTGGGAGGCGGAGGTTGCAGTGAGCTGAGATCATGCCACTGCACTCCAGCCTGGATGACAGAGTGAGACTCCTTCTCAAAAAAAAAAAAAAAAAAAAAAAAAGAAAAGAAAATCCCATTTCAGTGTCCATATATAAGGTTTGATTGGGACAAGGCTTCATCCGTTCAGAAGCTATAGGCCGTGTGTGCTCTCCAATGGCGGAGTGGAGGATTTGCCCCAAGTGGAGGATTTGCACCGAGACCGGTGAACTGCAAAGCCTAAGCTTCTCACGTCGAATCCTTTAGAGAAAGAATGGTATTTTAGGCACCCAGTGGTATTTTAGGGACCCAGTGGCAAACAGGACAGACAGAAATTGGGGCCCTTGTGGTTTCCATCCTGGAGGGGGATGCCTCTCTCCAGCATTGCCTGTTTCTGAGGGCAGAGACCACTTGGATGGGATCGGCTCCTGGTTCTAGGATTTCCCCTTTTCCTCCTCCCAGGAGTGGAGTCAGCTGTCACAAGGAGCCGGTGACCCTTAAGGCCAGGACCTGCCGGAACCTCCTGTGTTGCTGCTCGCTCTCCAGCCCTCTGGGAGAGGTGATGTGGGCCTCATGGGGCCAGCGCAGAGCACGCTCTCTGGCATGCCGTTTATGACACGGTTGTAATGGGCTCCAGGCCAGGAAAAACACATACCTGCTTCTACAAAAGCGAGTCCTTCTCATGAGTGCACTCCCTCTCCCTGGTGGAGTAGCAGCGGGAACATCCTTTACCCTGAGCTGCATTTTATTGTTTTGTTTTTCCTTCAGGGACAAACCGTTCACTCAAGGGCAGGCACAAAACCTTGTTGTCTGGGGAGGGGAGGCCACCTCCCATGGCTCCCCTGCAGAGACTCACACGGTCCTCGGAGCTCTCCCTTGAAGGCCGTGAACAAAGATGGAGCGGTCCAGCCCGGGAGTTCACAGTTCCCCTTGGAGCCTCTTGGCTCGGCAGGCCTCTGACCTCAAGGTTGCTTGGCTGAGCAGGGTGCTCCCTCTGTGCTCCTTGGTGTCAAGATACGCCTGTGTCACTCCCCGAGTGGCCCGGCAGCTGGCTCAGGCTTGGCCACCCTTGCTCAGCTGGAGAGCCCCTCCATCAGCAGAGGCAGCCTTGTCAGTGGCTAACAGCAGGGGCCTGGAGCCAGAGTGCTGGGATACAAATGTCACTCTGCCACTTAGCAATGGGGTGACCCCGGGCAGGCTGCTTAACCTCTCTGTGCCCTTGCATCTATAAAATGTGGTAATAATAGTGCCTGCCTCGTAAAGTCTTTATGAGAATTAAGCAACTTAGCGTTCGTAACATACTTAGAACAATGCCTGCGTGCAGGCCAAAGCAGCTCTGTCTAGAACACTAACCTGCTGTGTTGACGTCTGATTAACACCAGTTCCAGGAACGCCTCTAAGATTTTTATTTTGTCTATTGCTCTTGTGTAAGAACACGTACTTACAGCAAATTCTGCCTTTAGGTCAAAATCACCTTTCAAAAAATATATTAAAGAATATAAATAGAGACAGGGTCTCACTATATTGCCCAGGCTGGTCTTGAACTCCCAGCCTCCAAAGATCTTCCCACCTCAGCCTCCCAAAGTGCTGGGATTACAGGTATGAGCCACCATACTCAGTCCCAGAACAACCTAGACCATAAGCCCTGCCCTTAGGCAGATTCATTTGGCATGCTTACCTTTCTTTACAATTGTCTTATACATTGCTTCCCTATTGGTGTATAAGCCCTGGGTCTGGGAGTGAATGGCGTAGGGATCCACCATCTTGCCTTGCGGCTGCCTGAAATGATGGCTTCTGTTCCTAAGTACCTATTAAATGTTCGTTTCTGAGGCTGGGTGCGGTGGTTCATGCCTGTGATTCCAGCATGTTGGGAGGCCGAGGCAGGTGGATCATTTGAGGTCGGGAGTTTGAGACCAGCTTGGCTAACATGGTGAGACCCCGTCTCTACTAAAAATACAAAAATTAGCCAGGTGCAGTGGCAGGTGCCTGTAATCCCAGCTACTTGAGAGGCTGAGGCAAGAGAATCACTTGAACTTGGGAGGGAGAAGTTGCAGTGAGTTGAGATCTGGACCCACTGCACTCCAGCATGGGTGACAGAGCAAGACTCTCTCTCAAAGACAGAGAAAAAAAGTTCCTTTCTGAGAAAGAATTTATCAGCCTCTTTGTTCTACCTCTCAGCTCCCTTGGACTTTGGGGGTAGGTTTGCACAGATTTGCACACTGCAAAACAATGGTGGCACAGAATGTTCTATGTGTTTTTGTGACATAAACGAACAGAGGGTAGTCCTCAGAGGGACCCTGGCTCTCTCCTTCTCTCTGTTCCCAGAGCACTTTATGACTGTGTTCTTCTAGCACCTGGCTGTTCTATTGTAGGGTCTAGGGTGGCCACTGCCTGAAATATCTGTGCCCTGTCCATTACCTGGCAGAGCACCTGGCTCAGTGTAGGTACTGGGTAAATGAATTAATGAATAAGACACTCCCACCTTCCCCAAATTGGTAGAAAATGTTCCTGGAAAAATGAGTCCCTGTGAAGGAAGCTTTGACCGTAATTTCCAAAGGAATCTCAAAGCTGAGTCCATGTTTCCAGGGTCATCCATCATGGATGCTGGGTCTGGCTGGGAACTTGGAGGTTCGCTAAGTGAGCCCAAAGCGAGCGCGTGGCAGGGAGGGAAGAGTAGGTGCTTGTATGACAGGAGGGTGAAGGAGGCTTCCAGAGGACGAAGCTTTGGGCCAGCCAGCACCTGCTGGGCTGAGTACAGGAGAGAAGCCACACCTGCTGGCACTCAGCCAGTGCTGGGTTCCCCCGGGACAGTGTGGAAAGGGAGGCTTGTTTGTTCTTTTAGGTTAAGTCTTAGGAGGGACTAAGTTATTAGAATTTTAGGGGCTGGAGCCGAGTGTGGTGGCTCACACCTGTAATCCCAGCACTTTGGGAGGCCAAGGCAGGAGGATCACCTGAGGTCAGGAGTTCAAGACCAACCTGGCCAACATGGTGAAACCCCGCCTCTACTAAATATACAAAATTAGCCAGGAGTGGTGGCGGCTGTCTGTAATCCCAGCTACTTGGGAGGCTGAGGCAGGAGAATTACATGAACCTGGGAGACAGAGGTTGACGTGAGCCGAGATTGCACTACTGCACTGCAGCCTGGGTGACAGAGAGCCTCTGTCTAACAAAAAAAAAAAAAAAAAAAAAAAAGGACTGCTGTGGTGGCTCACGCCTGTAATCCCAGCACTTTGGAAGGCTGAGACAGGTGGATCACTTGAGGTTGAGACCAGCCTGGCCAAAATGGTGAAACCCTGTCTCTACTAAAAAATACAAAATATTAGCTGAGAGTGGTGGCATGCACCTGTAATCCCATCTACTCGGGAGGCTGAGGCAGGAGAATCACTTGAACCCAGGACGCAGAGGTTGCAGTGAGCCGAGATCGCACCACTGCACTCCAGCCTGGGTGACAGAGTGAGACTCCATTTCAAAAAAAAAAAAAAAAGAAAAGAAAAGAATTCTAGGGGCTGGGTGTGGAGCTGGTCCAGGGGAGGTAAATATGACAGTTGGCTCCGAAGCCCAGCAGCTCCAAGGGGCATGGAGAAACAACCTTTGCTCCCTGACAAGTCCACGGTGGCACCAGCAGGGGAGCGAGTCCACCCCATGGAATCATAACTGGTCTTGCCTGCAGTTCGGAGGAACGATGCATCTCGGTCCTTTGGCTCAGGTCCTCTCTTGGTAGCCAGTTTCCAAGCAGTCCTGGGTCACCCAGCTTAGCCCCACCCATCTGTCCACACCTTAGCTGGCATCCAGAGGCGACAGTCAGGCGAAAGGCCTGACATCACCATCTTTGCTGGTCTCCAAGTTAGAATCAAGTGAGGAAGTGGGGGACAGTGGATGACCCTGTCTAACAGTCTCTGGGCTCTCACATTGAAAAACGAGAAGGCGGCCGGGTGGGGTGGCTCAAGCCTGTAATCCCAGCACTTTGGGAGGCCGAGGTGGGAGGATCACTTGAGGTCAGAAGTTCGAGACCAGCCTGGCCAACATGATGAAACCCGACCTCTATTAAAAATACAAAAATTAGCCAGACGTGGTGGCATGCACCTATAGTCCTAGCTACTTAGGAGGCTGAGGCAGGAGAATCCCTTGAACCAGAGAGGCAGACGCTGCAGTGAGCTGAGATTGAGCCACTGCACTCCAGCCTGGGCGACAGAGCAAGACTCCGTCTCAAAAAAAAACACAACAACAAAAACCCATGAATGCAGTCACTATGAGAGCGTCAGACAGACTTTGGGTGGTGTTGAAAGGCCTAGTCAGATCACTGGGGCTGGGGGCGACCTCCACCCCTCCTGCAGCTGTTGGTGTCAGAGGTCTCCCTGTGAGCCACTGCAGGCAAGGGAGCAGGGGGGCTCCAGAGGTGGACCTCAGCAGAAGCAACAACTGATGGCTGCAGTATGAGAAATTGCATCCTTAAATATGGGACAGAATGGGAGCTGGCTGCTTGCTCGGATAAAGGCTGCTGGCATAAATTTCAACTCTGTATCTTTGGAGAAAACTTGGAAAATAACCTCTTTTTTTTTTTTTTTTGATGGAGTTTTTGCTCTTGTCTCCCAGGCTGGAGTGCAATGGCACAATCTTGTCTCACTGCAACCTCTGCCTCCTTGTTCAAGCGATTCTCCTGCCTCAACCTCTTGAGTAGCTGGGATTACGGGTGCATGCCACCATGTCTGGCTAATTTTTTGTATTTTTAGTAGAGATGGGGTTTCACCATGTTGGTCAGGCTGGTCTTGAACTCCTGACCTCAGGTGATCCACCCACTTCGGCCTCCCAAAGTGCTAGGATTACAGCGTAAGCCACCGTGCCTGGCCAATAACCTCTCTTTTAAAACAATGTTCCAACACATTGTGTTCATTCATTCATTCGACAAAGGTGAACTGAGGTCTTAATATGGCCCAAGCATGGTACTGGGCAGCCATGGCCAGATACATACCTTGCCCTGAAAAATCCCAGTGTGGCTGTGTTGGGGGCGGACGGGAGACACAGACAGATAACTGACAGGAACGTGAGGGCCAGTGCTGCGAGGAACATGGGGTTGTGGGGGACCCCGGAGGCTGCCTTCCAGATGGAGGAGAGGAGGGTGCTGAGTCAGGGAAGCGTTTTTGGATGGGATCACACCTGAATCGAGTGTGAAAGGATGAGTAAGCGTTTAGGGGCTGGGAGGGGGCGATGAGAGTGTCCAGGCAGAGAAGACAACAGCAAGGACCCTATGACAGGAGGAAGTGTGTGCAGGTATGCATGTGTGTATATGCATGTGTATATGTGTGTATATGTCTGTAGGTGCATATGTGTGTGTGTAGCATGTGTGTATGAATGTGTGTATGTGCATGTGTATACATGTGTATGCCTGTGGGTGCATGTGTGTGTGTGTGTAGTGTGTGGGTATGCTTGTGTGTAAATGCATGTGTATATGCGTGTGTCTGTGGGTGCATGTGTGTGCATATGTGTGTGTAGCATGTATGTATCCATGTGTATATGCGGGTGTGTATATGTGTGTATATGTGTGTATATGTGTGTGTCTGTGGGTGCATGTGTGTATGCATGTGTGTGTATACGTGTATGTGCATGTGTGTGCATATGTGTGAAGCATGTGTGTGTACGCATGTGAATATGTGTGTGGGTGCATATGTGTGTGTATATGTGTGTGTGTCTGTGGGTGCATATGTGTGTGTGTGGGTGTGTCATGCATGTGTGTGTGTGAGAAAAATTGTGGGGCTGGTGTGTTAACTGAGAGGCAGGGGTACAAAGCCTCAAAGGAGAGGAAGGACCCCTTAAGAGGGAGGTTGCATTTTATTCCACAAGGAATGGGAAGGTGCCAGGGCAGAAGAGTGAAAGTGGAGTCCTGCTTGCCACAAATATTAATCAGGTCTCTTTTAGTTGCAAATTACAGACTAGTTCCAACTAACTTAAGTACAGAAGGTATTAATGGTTTTCAAAAGTAAACGGCCTCTAAGGCTAGTTCTGCCTTCAGGCAGAGCTGGATCCAGGAGCTTAAGTGACATTGACAGGAATGGGCCTCCCCTTTGTCTCTGCTTTCCTCCGTGTGTGTCTGATTGTCAGGTGGGTGTGCCCTGTGTGGCAGCAAAGGTGACTGCCAGCGACTGCAGCCTCCCGTCCTGCAGATTCAGCAGATGTCCTGAGAGTGTTCTCATGGGCTGGGATTGAGTCACAAGCTCCCCTCAGAAACTAATCATGATGACCCTGATTTGCACACCTTGGGCCATGTGCCTGCCCCTGAAAGCAGGGGGGTGAGGCAGTCACGGGGACTGAAGGGAGGTCAGGACAAGGAGGGAAGGCAGCTGTGCAGATGTCTGACTCCATTTGTATGAAATGCCCAGAATGCATAAATCATAGAGTCAGAATGCTGACTAGTGGGTGACGGGAGTGATGGGGCGTGAGGAGGAGGAGTGACTGCTTCATGGGTAGGGAGTTTCCTTTTGGGGGGATAAAAATGTTTTGGAATTAGGTTGCATGACACTGTGATTGAACTAAATGCCACCACATTGTTCACTTTAATTTTATTTATTTATTTATTTGAGACAGGATCTCACTCTGTTGCCCAAGCTGGAGTGCAGTGGTGTGATCACAGCTCAATGCAGCCTCAACCTAGGTCCTAGGCTCAAGCAATCCTCCCGCCTTGGGCTCCTGAGTAGCTGGGACTACAGGTGCATGCCATCATGCCCAGCTAATTAAAAAAAATTCTTTTTTTTTTTAGAGGTGGGGTCTCACTATGTTGCGCAGGCTAGTCTTGAATTCCTGGGCACAAGTCACCTCCTGCCTTGGCCTCCCAAAGTGCTGGAATTACAGGTATGGGGCACCATGCCTGGCAAACTGGTCACTTTAAAAATGGTGAATTTTGGCCTGGCACGGCGGCTCATGCCTGTAATTCCAGAAGTTTGGGAGCCTGAGGTGGGCGGATCCCTTGAGCTCAGGAGTTTCAGACCAGCCTGGCCAACATGGTGAAACCCCTTCTCTATTAAATATACAAAAATTATCTGGGCGTGATGGCAGGCACCTGTGGTCCCAGCTACTCAGGAGGCTGAGTTAGAAGAATTGCTTGATCACGCCTGTAATCCCTGCACTTTGGGAGGCCGAGGCGGGCGGATCACGAGGTCAGGAGATCGAGATCATCCTGGCTAACACGGTGAAACCCCGTCTCTACTAAAATACAAAAAAAAAATTAGCCGGGCGCGGTGGCAGGCGCCTGTAGTCCCAGCTACTCGGGAGGCTGAGGCAGGAGAATGGCGCGAACCCGGGAGGCGGAGCTTGCAGTGAGCTGAGATGGTGCCACTGCACTCCAGCCTGGGCGACAGAGTGAAGACTCCGCCTCAAAAAAAAAAAAGAAGAATTGCTTGAACCTGGGAGGCAGAGGCTGCAGTGAGCCGAGATTGCACCACTGAACTCCAGCCTGGGCGACAAAGCGAGACTCCACCTCAAAAAAAAAAAAAAAAAAAAAAAAAAAATTAAAAAAATAAAATGGTGATTTTTGTGTAATGCAAATCTCATCTCAGTAAAAAAATTTTAAAATGACAGTTGTCCCTGTCCCTCATCCCCAGACGTCCTGGGACACTCCCCACCTCCATAGGGGCTGCTAGACAAGGTGACTCCTTTCCTTCCTTTTCTGTCCCAAACTTCAGAGGGTTTGGGACCCACAGTGGATTTTAAGCCAGAGGCTACTACAGGGTAATTCCGGGCATGGTGGCTGGCAGGGCCGAAGCCCACTGCTGGGACCGTGGGCACGCCGCTGTGGCTTCTCCAGAGGCCAGTTCCTGTATTTTCATGAGATCTGGTCGAGCAAGCTCCAGTGAGGTGCCAGGGACATCTTGTTCAGAGGAGAGCTGGTGACCGGGTTTTCCTGGCAGACCTTTAGCCAGCTGCACCTGTGTTCCTCTGGGCTGTGGGTGGAGGAGAGGGTGCTGTCACAACTTAGGGTCCAAGCTGCAGCTCCAGCGGGCCGGGAAGACTTGGAACACCGAATTTCCGTCATCGCTTGGCGCGGGGTATGCTTGGTGACGCCACCATGAGAAAGGGCTGGGCTTGGGGAGGAGCCATGCACACTGGAATTGTAAAGAGGAAAGAGGGTTTTGGCTCACTTTCTGAGCAAATCCTCCATGCTGGGGTTTGGGCAGAGCCCAGAGCTGCCTCGGGGCTCTCCCAGAGCAAGCCTGCGTTGGCTCCTTCAGGAACTGGAGTTTCCATCCAAACCCTCTTCCTTGGGTTGCTCAGCGCAAGCCGGCGGTGGTGGGATGATGACTTCTGGTCCCCAGCAGGCTGGCACTGCGCTTGTCTGGCGTGGACATGGGGACCCGTCTCTTGGGCTGAATTGTACTCTCTGCTCCTCTTTGATTTTTTTTTTTTTTTTTTTTTTTTTTTTGGCAGAGTCTCACTCTGTCACCCAGGGGAGTGCAGTGGCACAATCTCAGCTCACTGCAACCTCTGCCTCCTGGGTTCAAGCAGTTCTCCTGCCTCAGCCTCCCCAGTAGCTAGGATAATAGGTGTGCACCACCACACCCAGCTAATTTTTGTATTTCTAGTAGAGATGGGGTTTCTCCATGTTGGTCAGGCTGGTCTTGAACTCCTGACCTCAGGTGATCCACTCGTCTTGGCCTTGCCAAGTGCTGGGATTACAGACGTGAGCCACCAAGCCCAGTCTCTGCCCTTTCTTTGAGCTGGAGACAGGCTAAGCTCTGGCCTGGGGGTCTAGTCCGCCTGCACCCACTCCACCCGCTGCATGGGTCAGAATCTCAAGTTGATTCTGCAAGCTCCTTTCAGGGATTTTCCCACAAATTGAAGTTAGAGGATAACTGGAGTATGGAACCACATTTTATTTTATTTTATTTTTTTAGATGGAGTCTCACTCTGTCGCCCAGGCTGGAGTGCAGTGGCACGATCTCGGCTCACTGTAAGCTCCACCTCCCGGGTTCACCCCATTCTCCTGCCTCAGCCTCCCGAGTAGCTGGGACTACAGGCACCTGCCACCTCGCCCGGCTAATTTTTTGTATTTTTAGTAGAGATGGGGTTTCACTGAGTTAGCCAGGATGGTCTCGATCTCCTGACCTTGTGATCCACCTGCCTCAGCCTCCCAAAGTGCTGGGATTACAGGTGTGAGCCACTGCGCCCGGCCTGTCTGTTTGTTTTTTAGACAAGGTCTCACTCTGTCAACTAAGCTGAGTGAGGTGTCACGATCACGGCTCACTGCAGCCTCGACGTCCTGGGCTCAAGTGATTCTCTTGCCTCAGCTTCCTGAGTAGCTGGGGCCACAGGTATGCAGCACCACACCTGCCTATTTTTTGATTTTTTGTAGAGATGGGGATCTTGCTATGTTGCCCAGGCTGGTCTTGAACTCCTGGACTCAAGTGATCCTCCCACCTCGGCCTCCCAAAGTGCTGGGATTACAGGCGTGAGCCATCGCTCCTGGCCAGGACCGGGTTTTGCTCTTGAAGGCCGAGGATTTCCCACGTGTTTCCCCGCTGCTTGGATGGCGCAGGACAGGAATTCTCGAAGAGGTCGGCTTCTGGCAAAGACAGTACGGCTGGTGGGTCCTGGGCCAGGTGGCCTGGGTTCAAATCCTGACTCTACCACTTCCCAGCTGAGGGACGCTGTGCAAAGCACTTCACACCACTGATCCCCAGTTTTCTCATCTGTACAAAGTGGGCAGGCCCCCATGATTCATGTCCACCCAGACCCTTAGAATGTGACCTTATTTGGAAATAGGGCCTTTGCAGAGGTAATTAAGGATCCTGATATGACGTCATCCTGGATGTAGGGTGGGCCCTGTATCCAATGGCTGGTGTGCTTATGAAGAGAGGAGACGTGGAGGCATTCACAGAGGGGAGACGGCTGTGGGAAGACAGAGACAGACAGTGGGGTGATACGACCACCAGCCAGGGAACGCCTGGAGCTCCCGGAAGCTGGAAGAGGCCAGGAAGGATTCTATCTTAAAGGCTTCAGAGAGATTGTGGCCTGCCGATATCTTGATTTTGGACTTCTGGACTCCTGAACTGCAAAAGAACTCATTTCTGCTCTTTTCAGTCACCCAGTTTATGATGACTTGAAATGGCAGCCCCAGGAAATGAACACACCCTCTCAAAGGACAGTTATCACCTAAAGCCTTTGACACACAGCACATAGTAGGTGCTCAATAAACTACCACTAGGATCCCTGTGCTGCCTTCTGCAGGGGTGGGAGGTAAGAGGTGTGGACACAGGAAGAGGGACTGTCAGGATAGCTCTGTCACCTTTCAGAGCAGCAGCCTGTGGCCCTGGAGGGGACCATCCCGGGGTATCCAGGGGCCCCCAGCTCCTACTGCTGCTGGGTGTCACCCTGCCCTGCTGGCTGGCGGCTGAGGTTGGAGCCCTTGAAGGACCGAGGTGGAGGGAAAGCAAGGCGTCTGTTGTGAAGGGCAGCTGCAGGGCCGAGGGCTGAGGCCTTCGATAGGGATGCTGGCAGCTGTGAATCATGGCCCACAGGCCAATCGCTGCCTGCTGACACATCACACCCCAGGAGGAGGACGGCTGTGACCTCATGCTAGTTGTCAAACACTCAGGGTCCCTCCCAGCTCTGCCCAGTGCTTCAATTTGGCCCGGAGGGAGCTGTCCCCACCCCACCCCTGCCCAGCGTTGTGTGTTCTCCCCTCCCCTGCACACACAGCAGGACAATCAGACCTTCCGAGCCAAGGCTTTAGTGGCGGTTTATGATTTGGATGCTTTGGGAATGGGTGAGGCCAACAGTTTCCACTTCCCTGAGGGCAGCCGAGTTGTAAACCCTGGAAGATGTTCTGCACATCTGCCACAGCTGCCTGGCCAGGGAGCGCTGGGATACGCCTGGGAGGGTGTGTTCCCAGGGCTGGAGTCCCATTCTCTCCTGCCTTCCTCTATAAAAATAATGGTTTGCAGATGGGGAAACTGAGGCCCGGAGGAGCTAAGAACTTGCTATACACCTCCAAGTCAAATAGCATCTTGGCAAGAGAGGCAGGACCACAACTGAGAGTTTATCTTGGGCAAAGCTCTGCTCTACTTCCGGACCGGGGTCCTCGTCTTCTCGGGCTCTGATGGGAATCTCAGCTCCTCTGCTTCCTGGTTCCAGGATGGGCCTGGGTCATCATTTAAGCCTTGGTGATGCTTACATGTTGGCTTCAAGTTGCGATGGTAAAATAAATAAGCAAGAGGCTTGGGGAGCTCTAACCGGTCCTGCTGGCTGTTCCCAGATTCCCATTCAAAGCCATGAAGGTGACTTAAGTATTGTGAAGCCTGGAACTCTCGCCTGGGGAGCACAGGGGACAGGGGGCAGGTTAGGGGGGTTAGGGGCTGGATGTGGCCTGGCTCCTGACCTCTAGACACAGCTCTGTTTTCTTTGCCCTTGCCTTCTGAATGCAAGCACGTCTCCTGACAGCAGAATTGTAGCTCTCGAACTCCCTCAGTGCCCATCCAACCTTCGCAGGTTGAGCAAACTTCCCCACGCTCAGGATTTGCATTCCTGGCTGCTATGCTGCCAGAAAACTGAGCTAGGATTTTAGGAGAGTCTATTCAGAGCGGACATCTGCAGCCAGCGTGGATCCCTGGGCATCCAGGACACATCCTGCTCCTAACCTGTCCCCCGTCCACCCAGGTGAGAGTTCCAGGCTTCACAGTACTTGAGGCACCTTTGTGGTTTTGAATGGCGACCTGGGAACAGCGGGCAGGGCCGGTTGGAGCTCCCCAAGCCTCTTGCTTATTTATTTTACCATCACAACTTGAAGCCAATATTTAAGCATCACCAAGGCAACGGCCCAAATCTCCCGGCCCTTGGCCCCCATCCAGCCCCACATGGTGGGGATGAGGGCAGGGCGGGGGGAGTAGGGAAAATGAGTCAACCGCCCCCTGCCCCGCAACCACCTGGGAAAACAGTGACCCAAAAATTGAATCCCGGCTTCTCTTGCAGGGTCATTGCTCTTTTTTTGGGGTCCCTACAATGGCGCGCTTTTAACACAGCAGAAGAGTCTCACAAGACCTCAGTGCTAATATTTTATTTTCGCGTGTGGTTAGAGCCTACAGGTTTTAAAAACTTCTTATTGAAGTTTGATATCCATGTACAAAGTGTACAAACCATAAGCATACACCTTTCACCAACTGTGCAATTTTTGCAAACGGAACATGCCCAGATCAAGGGTAGGCACACAGCCAGCCCCCAGGAGTCCTCCTTATTCCCCAGTCCTTGTCACTCTACCCCCAAAGTGAGTGCCATTCTAACTTCTCACGGCGCTGGTTGCTGGTCAGTTTGTTCTGTTTTTTTTTTTTTTAACTTTGAAGTTCTGGGATACATGTGCGGGATGTGTAGGTTTGTTACGTAGGTGAGGGGGTGTTGTGTTGGTTTGCTGCAGAGACCATCCCATCTCCTCACTGGCTACTTTTGCTTGTTTTTGTGCTTTATATAAATGGAATCATACACTCTGTTCCCTTTTGGGTTGAAGCCAGTGGGATTTTTAGGCTTGAATTGGTCTCCTCACCTCCAGTGCTGGGGAGGAGAGAATAAAGGAAGTACAAAGCACTTTCTTATTTATTATTTGAGCTGGAGTCTTGCTCAGTTGCCCAGGCTGGAGTGCAGTGGCATGATCTCCGCTCACAGCAACTTTTGCCTCCTGGATTCAAGTGATTCTCCTGCCTCAGCCTCCCAAGTAGCTGGGATTACAGGTGACAGCCTCCACATCCAGCTAATTTTTGTATTTTTAGTAGAGATGGGGTTTCACTGTGTTGACCAGGCTGGTCTCGAACTCTTGACCTCAGGTGGTCTGCCTGCCTCAGTCTCCCTAAGTGCTGGGATTATAGGCGCAAGCCACTGTGCGCAGCCTGAAGGCACTTTCCCTGTGCCCAGAGGCCATGGTCTTGACTATTTTAAAAGGCCCAGCATCATTTTCCCTTGTACCTTGTAACTGGGGTTTGTATCCGCCTGGTGTCAGTTTGGGGGATGGAGAGTAGTACCGTATCACTAACAAGCCTGAGGCGGGTTGAGGGGTCTCTGGAACCCTGGCTCCCAAAGCCCTCATTTCTCCTGACAGGATGCTGGGGGCAGCTCCATAGTCTTTGCAGCCAGGGCATCCCTCCTCCACTGCAGGGCGGGCTCAGTCACTCCTTTTTTTTTTTTTTTTTTCCCCCGAGACACAGTCTCACTTTGTTGCCCAGGTTGGAGTGCAGTGGCATGATCTTGGCTCACTGCAACCTCCGCCTCCCAGTTTCAAGGGATTCTTCCGCCTCAGCCCCCCGAGTAGCTGGGATTACAGGCATGCACCACCAGGCCCAGATAATTTTTTTATTTTTAGTAGAGACAGGGTTTCACCATGTTGCCCAGGCTGGTCTCAAACTCCTGAGCTCAGACGATTTGCCGACTTTGGCCTCCAAAAGTGTTGGTATTACAGGTGTGAGCCACTGCACCTGGCCAGCCTGCTTGCCTGCCTTCCTTCCTTCCTTCCTTCCTTCCTTCCTTCCTTCCTTCCTTCCTTCCTTCCTTTTCTTTCTTTCTTTCATTTTTTTTGAGATGGAGTTTCGCTCTTATTGCCCAGGCTGGAGTGCAGTGGTGCAATCTCAGCTCACTGCAACCTCTGCCTCTCAGGTTCAAGCAATTCTCCTGCCTCAGCCTGCCAAGTAGCTGGGATTACAGGTGTGCGCCACCATGCCTGGCTAATTTTTGTATTTTTAGTAGGGACGAGGTTTCACCATGTTGGTCAGGCTGGTCTCAAACTCCTGACCTCAAGTGATCCAACCCACCTCGGCCTCCCAAAGTGCTGGGATTACAGGTGTGAGTCAGCACGCCCAGTCCCTATTTTTTATTTCTTTATGTTTTGAGATGGAGTCTCTCTCTATTGCCTAGGCTGGAGTGCAGTGGCACAACCTCAGTTTACTGCAATCTCAGTCTCCCAGGTTCAGGCGATTATCCTGTCTCAGCCTCCCGAGTAGCTGGGCCTAAAGGCACGCACCATCACTCCTGGCTAATTTTTGTATTTTTAGTAGAGACGGGGTTTCACCACGTTGGCCAGGCTGGTCTCGAACTCTTGACCTCAAATGATCCGCCCACCTCGGCTTCCCAAAGTGTTGGGATTACAGGTGTGAGCCACCATGCCTGGCCTTTATTTCTTTTTTGAGATAGGCTCTCCCTCTGTTGCCTAGGCTGGAGTGCAGTGGCACAATCACAGCTCACCACAGCTTCAACCTCCTGGGCTTAACTGATCCTCGCCTGCCCCAGCCTCCCGAGTAGCTGCGATTACAGGTGTGTGTCACCACACCCGCTAATATTTTGATTTTTTTGTAGAGATGGGGTCTTGGTATGTTGCCCAGGCTGGTCTTGAACTCCTGGGCTCAACTGATTCTCTTGCCTTGGCCTCCCAAAGTGCTAGGATTACACATGTGAACCACTGCACCCATCCTGCATATGACATTTCAAAAAATAGAAGCAGAACAAACATGACAAGGGGAAAAAGGTATCTAAACGTTTCTAAGTGCTTACTCTTGATTTCTTTCTTTCTTTTTTTTTCTCTTTTTTTGAGATAGAGTCTCACTTTGTCGCCCAGGCTGGAGTGCAGTAGCATGATCTCTGCTCACTACAACCGCCGCCTCCCAAGTTCAAGCGATTCTTCTGCCTCAGCCTCCCAGCTGCCTAGCTGGGATTACAGGCAACTGCCATCATGCCCCGCTAATTTTTTGTGTATTTTTAGTAGAGATGGGGTTTCACCATGTTGGCCAGGCTGGTCTAGAACTCCTGACCTCAGGTGATCCACCCGCCTTGGCATCCCAAAGTGCTGGGATTACAGGTGTGAGCTACCGCACCCGGCCAACTAACTCTTGATTTCTATACTTACACTGTGGCAGACTAGCAGCAAACCATCAGCCGACCAGGAGCAGTTCTGGGGGCCACACTTGGAGGCCACTGCCTTGGACCAGCCCTCTGCCCATGGCTGACCTGCAAGGACTGCAGTTCCATCTGCCCTGCAGGCTCCTTCCCAGCTCCTTGGTGTCCCCATCTTCATTCTGATTCTGTCTTTGTTGCTTTAGCTGAAGTGAAAGAGACAGAAACCTCTGCCCACCTCTTGTGGAGTCCTGGCCCCAAAGCCCCAAGCACCCAGGCCTTGCTGTCTTAAGTTTCTTCTAGATGCTCAGGGGTCACACGTGGCTTCTTTTGGCCTCTTGTGGCTTCTTCCTCTCTGATGTGGGACAAGTTCCCTCAGTAGCTGGATAGGACCACAATACAGGTTGACGAGGACCATGTCCCTGCTGATCCTCTCTTCCCCCCATGTCTTGCACAGAATCTTGTACCCAGTTTCTCTCCTTGGGGGCTGCTAGGGGCGAGGGAAGCGGCTGTCTCTGGAGGGTGGAAGAAGCATCTTTGCCCCCTCCTTGCTCAAGCATCTTAGTCCTGTGGTTCAATCCCAGGCCCATCCGTCCTGTGGTCTCTTAGGACCTTAGCCAAGGTCGCTGCCAGGTACATAACCGAGCCCCCAGCGCCCTGGCTGCCCTCTCTATTCTCGCAGGAAATTCACAGCCGTGGTGCCTCTTCCTCCAGAGAGACCTGTAAGCTTCCTGTCCTCCCTCCCTGTCTACCTCTGTGGCCATCCACAGCCTCTTCTGGGGTCAACTTTCATTCCCTTCCTCTGGCTCCAGGTACCACCAAACTCATCTTACCAGCATGTCACAAGTACGTGTGGGACAGAATATAGGAAGTGGGCTGGTGAGAGGAGGGAGTGTGTTTTCCATGTGAGATTGGACCTCTTGGGGGCTTCTTTTGGGACAGACCACCAGCCCAGGAGAGACACAAACACAGGACCAGGGGCGTTTGGATTGGCGAGCTGTCAGCGTCCTCGCTATTATACAAGCCTTCTTGCTTTTTCCTTTCCTCTCCTCATTCTTCTGCTTGCTTGCTTTTTTTCTTTTTAATAACCCTGACTGCATATTTTCTCTAACCCAAACCATCTGTTTACTAGCTTTTATAAGCAGTAATAAAAACAGTGAGGACCCAAGAGCTGTTTGGGTCCAAGGCACTTTCTCCGGCTGTCTCTCCGGGCAGCCTGAGGAAGAGGTTAAGTGCCGCAGTGCGGGCCTAGAGGTGACACTTCCAGCAGGGTCCTTTCCTTCCACCTGAAGTTGCCTGTGCAAAGCCGGTCTCTTTGGAGAGGCTCGGCAGAGCCGTGGCTGCCTTTCATTCGCTCCCTTTTCTGCAGTTCCAGCCGAGGACCTTGGGGTCACCTGCCTGCGGCAAGCTGCCTGCTGCGGAGGGAGCTGGCGTGGAGGAGCTGGGAAATGAGGTGGCTGTGCAAACTCGGGCTTAGGAGGTGCCAAGAGATCACTCGGAGGGAATGTACTGAGCTGTGAGGACGGGCGAGCCCGGGAAAACAATTCGACAACAATGCCGAGCGCCTAGGTGACAGGGAAAAAAAGGGAGTCTGTTTGGGAACGGATTTCGGCCTCCACTTCCAAAGCATTAGTAATTCAAGCAGCAGTGAGTGTAATATTTACTTGGGAAACTATGAAAAGTCATATAACAATGTTCTTTTAACAGCTTTCATCATCGGCTTGCTGGGTTCCGAGTGTAGTCTGCCACCTAATCATAAACAGAGGCTCGCGCTGCCATCTGGCAGGAGGCGTCCGTGCGCTGCTGTCGGCTGGGACTTGGGGCCCATCCTATGTGAGGCGTCCTCCATCACAGGCACAGAGTTGGGCGCTGGGCCCCAGGAGGTCACTGCGGTGAAGGACGGTACAACTCACCTCTTCCACCATGAAGAAATCAGAGATGGTGGCGTTGGCAGCTTCCATGTCTAGCCCAGCAAGCAGGCCAGAGAGGAGATGAAATCTTAGTTCAACAAAACTCTGCTTTTTAATTAAATTACTTTTTTTTTTTTTGGACAGAGTCTTGCTCTGTTGTCCAGACTGGAGTACAGCTGCCCAATCTCGGCTCACTACAGACTGTGCCTTCTGCATTCAAGTGATTCTTGTGCCTCCTGAGTAGCTGGGATTACAGGGGTGCCACCACGCCTGGGTAACTTTTGTAGTTTTAGTAGAAACGGGGTTTCACCATATTGGTCAAGCTGGTCTTGAACACTTGGCTTCAAGTGATCTGCCTACCTTGGCCTCCCAAAGTGCTGGGATTACAGGTGTGAGCCACCGCACCCTGCCTAAATTACAATTTGTTTTATCTTATTTTATTTTTTGGTCGGGGAGAAGGGTAGGAAGTGAGCGGTAGTGTGGCCAAACATCCCAGTTTGCCTGGGACTGGGAGGGTTCCAGGGTTCCAGGACTTTCTGTACACAAACCCAGAGACTAAGCAAACCAGACTGAGTTGGTCACTGTAGAGGGAGGGGACGCCCACAGAGTGGGAAGAAGCACAGGCTTCAGGGTCAGCGTGCACGGTTTGTCCCAGGAAAATTAGGGAACCTCCCCAGGGTTTATCTCTAAAAGGCATATTTGTTGGGGTGGTGGAGGCAGGGGAGAGGGCAGATATTAGGGCGTTGGGGGTCTGTGTGGGTGGTAGGCACCAAGGGGACCTGCGGGAGAGGCTCCTCCACCCTGCACAGCCCACCATCGCCAGGAGGGACGCAGGCCCGGGCTGCCAGATGACTGATTTTTAAAAAAATGTTTGTGAAAGCTACCAAATTCTGAAACGTTGGCTCACGCCTTCAGGACATCCTGTATAGGCCACACAAACACATCTGATTGCCAAGTTGGCCTCTGGGCAGCCGGTTTGCAACCTCTGCACTGTACCATTTCTAAGTTTCCTGTCAGTTCTAGAGTTCAGCGACTATCTAGACTCCAGCCGGCCACGCTCCCAGGCAATATGCGGTGTACTGTGAGGAAGAACGAACAAATACACGTGCTTTAAAAGCTGATACAGGGCCGGCTGTGGTGGCTCCCGCCTGTGATCCCAGCACTTTGGGAGGCATGAGCCACCATGCCCAGCCTAAATTGTACATTTTAAAGTGGTGAATTTTATGGTATATAAATTATATCTGGACTTAAAAATATACCGTGGCTTATGCCTGTAATCCCAGCATTTTGGGAGGCCGAGGCTGGTGGATCACCTGAGGTCAGGAGTTTGAGACCAGCCTGGCCAACATGGCGAAACCCCATCTCTACTAAAAATACAAAAAATTAGCCAGGCTGGTGGCGCATGACTGTGGTCCCAGTCACTCAGGAGGCTGAGCCAAGAGAATCGCTTGAACCTGGGAGGTGGAGGTTGCAGTGAGCCAAGATCATGCCATTGCACTCCAGCCTGGGTGACAGAGCGAGACTCCGTCTCAAAAAAACCAAAAAAAAACAAAAAAAATCATAAAAAACAAAAACAAAAATATACCGTTAGGATATTAATTCTCTCCAAAATTTCACTCCAAGTTGATCTACAGATATGTAACCCCAATTTCAGCAAGGTTTTTTTCTGTAGAAATGAACAAAATTGAGCCGGGCATGGTGGCTCACTCCTGTAATCCCAGCATTTTGGGAAGCTGAGGCGGGCAGATCACCTGAGGTCGAAAGTTTGAGACCAGCCTGGCCAATATGGTGAAATCCCATCTCTACTAAAAATACAAAAATTAGCCAGGCATGGTGGCGCATGCCTGTAATCCCAGCTAGTTGGGAGGCTGAGGCAGGAGAATCACTTGAACCTGGGAGGCAGAGGTTGCAGTGAGTTGAGACCGTGCTACTGCACTCTAGCCTAGGTGACCAAGCCAGACTCTGTCTCAAAAAAAAAAAAAAAAAAAAAAAGAAATGGACAAAATTGATTTCAAAATTCGAATGGAAATGCACAGGACGTAGAATTGCCAAAACAACTTAAGTAAACAACAAAGTAGGAGGGCTTATACCATCTGATTTCCGGTCTTATTATATAGCTATGATAATCAAGGCAGTATGGTACTGATGTAAAGACAAACAGATCAACGGAACAGAATAGAGAACCCGGAAATAGACCCGCATTAAAAAAAAAACAAACAGATTTTCAACAAAGGTTCAAAGGCAATTCAGTGAGGCCGGGCGCAGTGGCTCATGCCTGTAATTCCAGAACTTTGGGAGGCTGAGGTGGGCAGGTGACTTGAGGTCAGGAGTTTGAGACCACCCTGGCCAACATGGAGAAACCCCATCTCTACGGAAAATACAAAAATTAGCAAGGTGTGCCTGTAATCCCAGCTACTCGGGTGCCTGTAATTCCAGCTACTTGGGTGGCTGAGGCAGGAGAATTGCTCAAAACCAAGAGGCAGAGGCGGTAGAGCCGAGATTTCGCCATTGCACTCCAGCCTGGGCGACAGAGCAAAACTCTGTCTCAAAAACAGACAACAAACAAAAAACAAAGGCAATTCAGTGGGAAAAGTACAGTCATTTCAACAAATGTGCTAGAACAACTGAATATCCATATGTGAGAAAATGAGCCTTGATTCACACCCTGTACCATATAAAAATATTAATTCAAAGTAGGCCTAAATGTAAGACTTAAAAGCACAAAACTTCCAGAAGAAAACATAGGAAAAAACTTTATAACCTTGAGTTAGGCAAAGGTTCCTTAGATACAGTAGCAAAAGTATGATCCATTAAAGAACAAATAGCATTGGACTTAATGAAAAGTTAAAACTTCTTTTTTTTTTTTTTTGAGACAGAGTCTTGCTCTGTTGCCCAGGCTGGAGTGCAGTGGTGTGATTTCGGCTCATTGCAACCTCCGCTTTCTGGGTTCAAGCGATTCTCTTGCCTCAGCCTCCTGAGTAGCTGGGATTATAGGCACGTGCCACCATGTCTGGCTAATTTTTGTGTTTTTAGTAGAGACGAGGTTTCACCATATTGGTCAGGCTGGTCTCAAACTCCTGACCTCGTGAGCCATGGCGCCTGGCTGCTTTGTGTTTTTTTAAAGACAGTGTGAAGGGAGTGACAAGAAAATATTTGTAAGTCATATATCTGATAAAGGATTTGTATTCAAAATGTATAAAGGACTCTCAAAAGTTGGTAAGAAAGCAGCTCATTTAAAAAATGGACAGGTTGGGCATGGTGACTCACACCTGAAATCCCAGCACTTTGGGAGGCTGAGGGAGCGCTTGAGCCCAGGAGTTCAAGACCAGCCTGGGTAACATAGTGACCCCTTGTATCTACAAAAAGTCAAAAAATTAGCTGGGCATGGTGGCACATACCTACAGTCCCAGCTACTTGGGAGGATCATTTGAACCAGGAGGTCGAGGCTGCAGTGAGCTGTGATGGTGCCACTGCACTCCAGTTTGCACGACAGAGCGAGACACTGTCTCAAAAAATAAAAATAAAAATGGACAAAATGTTTGAACAAACAACTGCTTCTTTATTTAATAAGCCTATATTTTACTTATTGGAAGGCCAATTAGCATATGAGAAGGTACTAAAATCATTAGTCATTAGAGAAATGCAAATTAAAGCCACAAAGTGATACTGCTATACATCTATTGGAATGGCTAAAATGGAAAAGAATGACCATACTAAGCACTGGTGAAGATGTGGAGAAACTGGAACTCTCATTCTTTGCTGGTGGGAATGGAAAATAGTACAACCACTTTCAAGAACAGTTCAGCAGTTTTTTTTTTTTTTTTTTTTTTTTGAGATGGAGTCTCGCTCTGTCGCCCGGGCGGGAGTGCAGTGGCCGGATCTCGGCTCACTGCAAGCTCCGCCTCCCGGGTTCACGCCATTCTCCTGCCTCAGCCTCCCGTGTAGCTGGGACTACAGGCGCCCGCCACTTCGCCCGGCTATTTTTTTGTATTTTTTAGTAGAGACGGGGTTTCACCGTGTTAGCCAGGATGGTCTCGATCTCCTGACCTCGTGATCCGCCCGACTCGGCCTCCCAAAGTGCTGGGATTACAGGCTTGAGCCACCGCGCCCGGCCAGTTCAGCAGTTTTTTAAAAAAGTTACACACAGCTGGGCGCGGTGGCTCCCAGCACTTTGGGAGGCTGAGGTGGGCAGATCACCCGAGGTTGGGAGTTCTCGACCAGCCTGACCAAGATGGAGAAACCCTGTCTCTTTCTAAAAATCCAAAAAAATTAGCCGGGCGTGGTGGTGGGTGCCTGCAGTCCCAGCTACTTGGGAGGGTGAGGCAGGAGAATCACTTGAACCCAGGAAGTGGAGGTTGGGGTGAGCCAAGATCATGCCATTGCACTCCAGCCTGGGCAACAAGAGCAAAACTCTGTCTCCAAAAAAAAAAAAAAAAAAAAAAAAAGTTAAACACACACCTACCTTATGACCTAGGCATTCTACTCCTAGGTACTTACCTCACCATAAGTACTTACCTAAAAGAAAAGGAAATACATGTCCACATGAAGACTTGTACACGGACCGCACAGCAGTGTTACTTGTAACAAGCAAAAACTGGAAACAAGTTGAATGTCCATTAGCAGGTGAATGGATAAACAAATTGTGGCATATCTGCACACTGGACTATTAATAAAGAAAAAAAGGGTTACGGATACATATGACAACATAGATCAATTTCAAAATACGCTGAATGAAAGAAGTCAGGCAGAAGGAAGTATATACCTGTGTTCGTTTGCTAGGGCTGCCAAAAGGAAGCACTGCCGACAGGGTAGCTTAAACAACAGAAGTTTCTTTTCTCACAATTATAGGGGCTGGAAGTCTGAGATAGCGGTGTCGACAGGCTTGGTTTTCCGAGACCTCTGTCTTCAGCATGTAAATGGGCTTTCTGGTGGTCCCACATCACTGTCCCTCCACTTGTCTGTGTTCCAATTTCCTCCTGTTTTTCTTCTCCTTCTCCTTCCTCCTCTCCTCCTCCTCCTCCTTCTTCTTTTCTTCTTCCTCTTCTTCCTCTTCTCCTTCTCCTTCTTCTTTTTAATAGATTGAGTATATTTTGCCTTTTTTTTTTGAGACAGGGTCTCACTTTGTCATCCAGGCTGGAGTGCAGTGATGTAAACACTGCTCACTGAAGCCTCGACCTCCTGGGCTCCAAAGTGATCCTCCCACCTCAGCCCACCAAGTAGCTGGGACTACAGGCACGCATCACCACACCAGGCTAATTTTTGTAATTTTTGTAGATACAGGGTCTTACTATGTTGCCCAGGCTTGTCTCGAACTTCTGGGCTCCCAAAGTGCTGAGACAGCCGGCATGAGCCACTGCGCCTGGCCAATTTCCTCTTCTTATAAGGACATCAATCATATTGGGTTGGGGCCCACCCTAATGACCTCATTTTAGCTTAATTACCTTTTTAAAGACACTATCCTTAAATACAGTCACATGCCGAGGTACTGGGGATTAGGACTTCAACGTATGAATTTCAGGGTGACATAAGTCAGCTCATGGCAATACCATATGATGCATTTACATCAAACTCTAGAAAATGCAAACTACTCTACCGTGAGAGGAAGGAGACCCTGGTTTCCTCAAAAGGGAGGAGCACGGGAGATGGAGGAAGGGATGACAGTGGGACTTGAGGTGACTTTTGGGAGTGCTGGAGGTCTCCATTATCTTGATTGTGGACATGTCTTCACAGGTGCACACCTAAGTCAAGAGTTATCAACTGTACACTTTAAATATGTGCTGTTTATTGCATGTCAATTATTCACTATATATTATACCTTAATCGAACTAGATTTATTTATTTATTTATTTATTTTTAATTTTTGCAGTGGAGTCTCACTCTGTTGCCCAGGCTGGAGTGCAGTGGCATGATCTTGGCTCACTGCAACCTCTGCTTCCCAGGTTCAAGCAATCCTCCTGCCTCAGCCTCCTGAGTAGCTGGGACTACAGGTGTGCGCCACCACATCCGGCTAATTTTTGTATTTTTAGTAGAGACAGGGTTTCACTACGTTGACCAGGCTGGTCTCGAACTCCTGGTCTCAAGTGATCTGCCTGCTTTAGCCTCCCAAAGTGCTGGGATTACAGGCATAAGCCACCATGCCCAGCCAATCAAGCTATTTTTAAAAAGCAGGATTTTGAGGTCTAATTCTAGAGAGTGGTCTCTGCTGAGTGTCCTGGGCCTGGGACCCTTCTGGCTCTGCCCTGTCCACAGCTGTCTCCCAGGGCCTCCATGGGTGAGGGGGTCTCCTCTGCCCGCTCACCCACCTCAGGCCACGCTGCCCATTGCTCACTGTCCTGCAGTCCAGGGGCCTTTCATTGCCTCACACAGACCTAGCCTCTTCCTCCTCCAGGGAGGATGTTGGCCCCTCTGTCTGTCTGTTTCTCCTCCCATGGTCATGCCCTCATTGCTGCATTATGGCTTATGACATGGTTAACCTGAAGACTGGAAGATGGAGATCATCCTGCCGGCCAAAGCTAATTGCACGAGACTGTGAAGCAGAGAGCAGTTTTTGGCTGGTGTAGAGGAGGGAGCCAGAGAAATTCAAAGCGAGAGACAGACCCGAGGTGCCACTGCTGCTTTGAGGATGGAGGAAGGAGAGTGCTCCTGAGTAGCTGAGGGCAACCCTCGTTGGTGGCCAGCAAGGAGGCAGGGACCTGGGTCTGACAACTGCAGGAAGCTGGATTCTGTGAGCACCTAGAATGAGCTTGGAAGTGGATTCTTTCTCCAAGGCTCCAGAGGGGAGTACAGTCCAGCCGACACCTTGATCTTGTCCATGTGAGATCCTGACCACAGAACCCAGTTGAGCCCACTCAGACTTCTGACCCCTAGAATGCTGAGCTCTGAAGCAGATGTTCTTTGAAACTGCTGAGTTTGAGGTTACTGGTAATTGACAGTAAGAGAAAACAGATACACCTCTGCAGAGAGGGGTTTCCTGGCTACCCCACCTGAAGCACTGCCCCCATCTTTGCTATTTTCTCTCAGCCCCTCTTTGGCACCTTCAAAGCACAATCATGTCTCACTGTGCTCTCCACCTCCCAGGCTCAGGTGATCCTCCCACCTCAGCCTCCCAAGTAGCTGGGACCATAGACGTGAACCACCATGCCTGGCTAAGTTTTTGTATATTTGGTAGGGACAAGGTTTCACCATGTTGCCCAGGCTGGTCTCAAACTCCTGAGCTCAAGGGATCTGCCCACCTTGGCCTCCCAAAGTGCTGGGATTACAGGTGTGAGCCACCGTGCTTGACCCAAAATGGGACTTTAAAAATTATTATTGCCTTAAACTAACCAGGGCAGTCAGTCAACCACCTCCCCCTGCAAAAATGGAAATTTAACTCTAGGACTTGTTCAGGCTTTTTCTGGAAAGATCCAGTTATACTGGTATTGTTTGTCAAACAGGACTGACTAAGTCTTAGGACTTCTAAAAGGTGAATAGAAGTAGAAAACAGCCTGGTAGTTCCTCAATAGGTTAAACATAGAATTACCATTTCGCTCCTAGGTATAGACCCAAGAGAACTGAAAACATATGCCTAAACAAAATCATTTCTGTGGTTATAAAAATAGTAAGGAAAAATAGAGACAAAAGGAAATTTAAAAAAACATGTATACAAATGTTCTTAGCAGTATTATTCATAATAATAGCCAAAAAGTGGGCTGAGCGTGATGTTTCACGCCTGTAATCCCAGCACTTTGGGAGGAGGCCGAGGTGGGAGGATCACTTGAGGTCAGGAGTTTGAGACCAGCCTGGCCAATATGGCGAAACCTTGTCTCTACTAAAAATACAAAAATTAGCCAGGTGTGGTGGCGGGCGCCTGTAATTCCAGCTACTTGGAGGCTGAGGCAGGAGAATTGCTTGAACCTGGAAGGCAGAAGTCGCAGGGAGTGGAGTTCACGCCACTGCCCTCCAGCCTGGGTAACAGAGCGAGAGTCCATCTCAAAAAAAAAAAAAAAAAAAAAAAAAAAAAAAGTCACAAAGTGGAAAACACTCAAATGTCCATCAGTTGATGAATGGGTAATTAAAATGTGGTATGTCTATACAGTGGAAAATTATTCAGCCATGAAAAGGAAAGAAGCACTGGCACATGCTACAGTGTGGATGAGCCTGGAGAACGTTATGGCAGCTGAGAGAAGCCAGACACAAAAGACATCATGTTCTCTGATTCCATTTATATAAAATGTCCAGGCTGGGCTCGGTGGCTCATGCCTGGAATCCCAGCAGTTTGGGAGGCCAAGGTGGGAGGATCCCTTGAGCCCAGGAGTTTGAGATCAGCCTGGGCAATATACTGAGACCCTGTCTTTATAAAAAATGAAGACAATTACCTGGGCATGGTGTAATGGTGTCGCATACCTGTAGTCTCAGCTATTCGGAAGGCTGAGGTGGGAAGATCACTTGAGCCTGGGAGGTTGAGGATGCAGTGAGTCTAGATAGTACCACTGCACTCCAGCCCTCAGAGACAGAGTGAGACTCTGTCTCCATTAAAAAAAAAAAAAAAGTCCAGAATAGGCAAATTCATAGAGATAGAAAGTATATTAGTGTTTGCAGTGAGCTAAGATCGTGCCACTGCTCTCCAGCCTGGGGGACAGAGTGAGACTCCATCTCAAAAAAAAGCTGGGGACGGTGGCTCACACCTGTAATCCCGGCACTTTGGGAGGCTGAGGCAGGTGGACTCACTTAAGGTCAGGAGTTCAAAGGTAGATTAGTGGTTTCCTAGGGCTGGTGAGTGTTGGGGTGGGATTGGGGAATGATGGTTACAGGTTGCAGGGGTTCTGTTTTGTTTTGTTTTGCAATAAGGTCTCACTTAGTTGCCCAGGCTGGAGTGCAGTGGTGCAATCATGGCTTACTGCAGCCTTGACCTCCCCGGCTCAAGCAATCCACCCACCTCAGCTTCTCCAGTAGGTGAGACTACAGCTACTTGCCACCATGTCTGGCTAAGTTTTGTAGGTTTTTTTTTTTTCTTCTTTTTTCTCGGTAGAGATGGGGTTTCACCATGTTGCCCAGGCTGGTCTTGAACTCCTGGGCTCAAGTGATCCTCCTGCCTTGGCCTTCCAAAGTGCTAGCATTACAGGCATGAGCCACCGTGCCCGGTCGGTTGTAGGGTTCCTTTGGCGGGCTAAAAATGTTCAAAAATGGGTTGTCCTGATGTTGCACAGCTCTATAAACATCCTAAAGCACCGTGTGTATAAAAGGGTGAATTGTAGGGCATGTCAATGACTACTCAATAAAAAATTATATGCCACGGAAGTAAAAACTAAAAAAAGTGGAGAAGGGTGAGAGCTGTAGGCATTTTGGAGATGAGGAATGGAAGCATCGGTGGAGGAAGGAGTTGGGGACACAGCTTTAGTGCAGTCCCCCTCACCATGTCCCTGTTCAGAGGGCAGACCCCCGCCACCAACACCCCCACCAAGACTCTGAGTCTAAGAACACTCTTATTTTCCTGATCCACCGGGAGTACAGGATGCTTTCAAGTTTCATCACTGGTGTTCTTGTACTTCAAGAAAAACAAAACAACAACAAAAAAACCTCCCTACAATGTGGTGCACTGAAGCAAAGGAGTAAATGCAACCTGCAGATTTTCAGGGGGATTGATGACGTCACGATGGAATCTTTCTGAATTTCTTTCTTAGCTCCCCCCTGGGCTTTCCAAGACCTACCTCATGGACCTTCAAACCCTCTGCAGGGGCTGGGTGGGCCAGCAACTTCCAGGTGTGAGTGCCAGGGAACAGGGAGGTCCTTCTTGCCCAATTCCAATGGAGGCCGTTCCTGATCCCTTCAGGAAACTGTAGAAAGTTCGGAAGGAATCCCCCACATACGGCGCAGACAGGAATTCCTTCTGGATCCCCAGTGGCTCCAGGTTCACGCCCGGAGCACCCCTTATCAATGCTACGGAGCTACAGATGTGATTTATGGGAATCAAATCACCCAGCCTTGGATGAAAATCTCAGCCTGAGACCTGGAACTATCAGGCATGTAAGTCTGAGCTTGGAGAGATTTTTGAAGCATTAGTGTCACGTCCAGAACTCCCTACAACTTCCTTTAGGCTTTGAGTCGGGGCCTGGGAAGGACAGAACCCTCTTCTTTGGCCTTTCAAAACATTTCCACCAGACCCAGAGGGAAAGTCCTGGTGTTGGGCTGTCCCGAGACCATGCCCTTTCACAAGCCTTAGAACTCGTTTTTTATTTTCCCTGAGATTCTGGACAATCATGGTTGACAAGTACTTTTATTCCACATGAGAGATGCTTGGGTCAACTTGGAGGCTGCCTGATGTCTGCTCAGTCTTAACCTGGAGACAGGTTCTGCTGCCGCAATGATGGCTGGGTAAGATGGCATTATGGCCTCTTTTCCTGGGGCAGCACCTGGGGCCAGGGGGTCTAAGCCCCGTTGGCCTGCCGGCTCTGGGTTGCTCTCAGCCCATTGCAGGCCTGTGCATCTCCAGCTGGGATAAACACCTCTCTCCTAACGTGGCTGGAATCTAAATGAGCTCTTCCAACATGCAACCACATCAGCTCCATGTGGCCCAAAGGTGCAGACTCCGTGCAAAGCTCTGAGCCTTGGGCTGTGCACCCGGGGTCTTTACTGCAGAGGGACACCAGGCTGGGCTCCCGGGAGGGACTCAGTCCCACTCTCGCCAGAGGGCGCCACACTCCTCCTTTATCACCATCCTGGCCTTGCTTCCGAGTTTCAGAGGCTCAGGAGGGGGTCGGGCAGCCCTTCCAGGGAAGATTCTCACAGTTGCACCACTCTGCAAACGACTCCTAGGCCCTGCAGTTTCCTATCGGGTCACTGAGTGATTTTATGAGGGAAAAACAGCTGACCTGGCCATGGTTCTTCTTCCATAAAATAATCGATTTTTGTATTTAGCAACAGCAGACCACAAACTGAGTTTCTTCCTTGGCTTCCATTCCAGTTTATGAGTCAAAAATAATTTTCCCCTTTTGCAAGTCCAGCATCGATCCCACTTGGAAGCCGTGGTGGTCAAGAGATTCCTCAGAAATGAACCTGACAAAATGGAGCTGGTGACAGTTTTCCTTTCTCTAAAAAAGGTCTACCGAAACAGACCCTATTAATTGCGGGTGCAGCTACTATTCCAAGAAACTGCATGAAGACATTTTTTTTTCTTTCCAGTAGCTGTTCATCTCTGGGAAGGAGACAATGACAGAGGTTCCCAACCCAAGCATCGGGCTACGCGCCCCCTCCACGCTGCACGAGACGAGGTTGGCCCAGGCACGGAATTTCCACAGCCCTAGCTGTCGCTGTGCATGGGGTTCATGAGTGAAAGCTGCTCAGAGCATTTTTTTGAGGGAGCCCAGCTCAGGAGTCCTGTGGGGTGAGTGGTGAAGCCAGAGACAGGGTTTCACCATGTTGGCCAGGCTGGTCTCGAACTGCTGCCTTCAAGTGATCCACCTGCCTTGGCCTCCCAAAGTGCTGGGATTACAGGCATGAGCTACTGTGCCCGGTCTGGAATTCCATTTTAAAAGGCCAGAGGTTTAGGGTTTTTGGTTTGAAACGGCACATGAATGCGTATACTTAACCCTTCCTCTAAACTCCATTAAAATAACAGTAAAGGAATTTTTAAAAACTGTAATCCTACAACAGCACAGATTAGCAGAGGAGGTTAACCAATGTAATTTTTTTTTTTTTTTTTTTTTTTTTTTTTTTTTTTTTTTTTGAGATGGAGTCTTGCTCTGTTGACTAGGCTGGAGTGCAGTGGCGAGATCTCGGCTCACTGCAACCTCCGTCTCCCGGGTTCAAGCAATTCTCGTGCCTCAGCAGAAAGGTAGCGAGCTTGATTCCCTGACCCGGTGACTAAGAGGTAGGGGGTTGTGCCACAAAATGTATGTGCCTATGAGCATGTGTGCATGTGTTTGAGTGTGTGGTGTGAGTGCACATGTGAGCGCATGTGTGTTAAAGTCACATGGATGCAAATCAGGGGTTGCCCTTCTCCTAGCGTCTGCCTGGAGGTGTGGGAGTTCACACACATGGGCAGTCTCCATTCTTGGCTCTTGGGCCTGTGTCTTCTGTAAATTTCCTGAAGGTGACCGGTCTCACTGCACCTCTCCCTGTAGATGATGCCACCAGGGACAGGGGTCTGGCCCCGCTGTGCTCTCCCACCCATGCGCCCAGGAAGCTACGGATACCGGGCAGGGCAGCCCGGGAGGCCTCACAAGCTAGGTGTTTTGCTTGCAGGAGTTCCCAGGCCACTCCTGGAACAGCCTGGGTCCCTGGACCTCAAAAGCAGCGCTTGCATCCTTGAGGGTGTCTAAGGCTCAGCTTGGCCCCTTTGTCCTCTGGGGACCCGTGTTTTGGCCACCACTGCCCCAAATGGCACTGGCCTCTGTGCACACCATGCCCCTTGGCATGGTTTAAGCAAGTTTTTGTCCTTTGACATTTTTACAACAGAGATTTCATTTGGCGGTGGGAGTTGGGGAGGGCTGTGGGGAGGAGATGGAGTTGGAGGCAGAACAACTCATTCCTCATCCTAGGCCTTCCTCCTGAAGCTCTCTCTGTAAGCTGCCCTGCTCATTTTATAAAAGAGAGGAGAGCTTAGCTCTTCCCATGGGATTACTTAATTTCAGAATAGATGACCACCAGATGGCCTTTAACTGGATGGACTACGTTTAGTTTGATGAGAAACCTGCTACCTCTGTCCTGTTCCTTCTCATCTCACTGCACATCTGTGAATGTGTCCTCAGGCCCGGCGTGCCCTGCAGACCTGGGACCTCTCTCCCATGCACCCTCCCTCCTCCACCTCTGGGCTGTGTCCACCTCTGGTAGCACTTGGCATTGCTTTTTTGAAAGTTTGCATGAATAGCAACCTTTCCGTATCTCTGTACGCTTGTTCTAGTGCATCTCTCTGGTGCCACTAAACTGCTCTGTGGCTCTTTTGAACGTATGTGTGAGTGCATGTGTGTGTGTGCATGTGTGTGTATATGTGCACATATGTGTATGCATGTATGTGTGTGCCTATGTGCGCACGTGTATGCATGTGTGCACGTGCGTGTGCACACATGTGCATGTGTATGTGCACATGTGTATGTGTGTGCATGTGCGCGTGTGTGCACATATATGTATGCATGTGTGCATGGATGTGCATAAGTGCATGTGTGCACGCTTGTGTGTATGTGTATGTACGTGTGTGTGTAATTGTGCACACATGTGTATGCATGTGTGTGCGCGTGTGTGTGTGTGCACACGTGCACGTGGCTGCTCCCTGTAGCCCAGCAGCATCCAGCTGTCTGCCTCCCGGCTTCCTCCATGAACCCCGACCAAGCCAAATGGCTATGTGACAAAGAACATACCAAGTTAGTGGGAAGAATAATCTGGATTACCTGGAAAGCCTTCAAAGCATGCCAAGAAGAAACAGAGAATTTGAACCAAACACCTGTTAAAAGAAAAACCTTAGACAAATTACATTTAATAGAGGTTAATTGAGCAAAGAACGATTCACGAATTGGGCAGCCCCTAGACCAGAGTAGGCTCAGAGAGACTCCAGTGTAGCCATGTGGTGGGAGACGATTTATGGACAGAAAAAGGAAAGTGATGTACAAAAAACAGAATTAGGTACAGAAACAGTCGGATTGGTTACAGCTGGGTGTTCACCTTCTTTGAACCAGGTTTGAACAGTTGACTGCTTTTGATTGGCCAAAACTTGGTGATTGGCACTAGACTAGGTTGCAGTCTGTTTACACGTTCAGTGAAGTGACAGTTTACTATGCACGGAGAAACCTTTAGGCTGAACTTAGAATATGCAAGGAGGCAGAGTTAGGCTACACTTAATTGAACATACCTAAGGGTCACCAGTACACCAGGGCTTTCCAGCAAGTTCCTGATCCCTGTAAAAAGACAAGGTCCACCAAGAACTTGACAGCAACTCAGGGCCAAGGTTGGAGGGCTCTGCTGGTGGAAACACTGCTGTCTGCCAAGTACAGCCCAGACCCACCCGTCCAGAGCTCCTTCCGCTGTCCTGTCCTTGGCTGTGCTGGGCTCTGCTTGTTCAGAGCTCACAGACAATCGCAACCTTGCATGGGAGCCTCTCCAACTCTGTCTCCTCCTCTCAATGCATTTAGACTCCATTTATTTTCTGCTTCTCTTTCCATCTTCCTGATTTTGTCATTGTACTCTCCTATCCTCCCTATCCCTGAAGCTTAGCCAAGAGACTTTCTTCTACTACCTCCATCACCTCCTTCTCTGAAAGCTGATAAATTGCCCAGGAGTGTTTTTGTTTTCTTTTGTTTTTTTGTGAGACAGGATCTCACTCTATGACCCAGGCTGGAGTGCAGTGGCTGGATGGTGGCTCACTGCAGCCCGAACCTCCTGGACTTAAATGATCCTCCTGCCTCAGCCTTCCAAGTAGTTGGGACTACAGGCATGTACCACCACGCCTGGCTAATTTTTGTATTTTTTGTAGAGATGGGATCTCTCACTATGTCGCCTAGGCTGGTCTTGAACTCCTGGGCTCAAGCAATCTTCCTGCCTGGGCTTCCCAAAGTGCTGGGATTACAGGTGTGGGCCATAGCGCCCGGCCCTCAGGAGTGTTTACCCTTCCCTTGTGAGGTCATTGAAATAGCTTCTTTCCTGTCCCCTAGGCTCCAGCCTGCACAGATGGGTCTCTTTCTTTGCCTTGGTATGTATATATAGTTGTAACCACCCAGCTTAGTGAGTGATTAAATTCATGGGCCCCAATGATAGGACTTAGTTTTCTGAGATGAAGCTGCAGGCATAGGCTCAGACAGGATCAGAGCGGGGACAGGGCAGGGGTTAGGCTCCAAGGCAGGTGGCAGCCAGGAGAAGAAGCCTTGGGGAGGCTTGGATCTGTTGCAGGGTCTGGGTGCGCCTGAACCCCTCTGGAAGGAGATAATGCCTACAGCTGCTGTCACGCATGCAGGAATCTGCTTGGACCTGTTTTGGGGTCGGGGCCCTGAGGAAGGCCTACCACACTTAGTGATCTTAGTGACTGTCTCATCTCATGGACAGTCTGGAGACAGAGATGCCACATGTGGGTCTGCTCCTTCTACAAGCACTTATGGAGCAATGACCATGCCAGGCACAGTGCCGCAGGGCATGGGGACACAGGGAGAAACCTGCTCACAGATCCACAGTTCTCATTGTTTCCTAGAATAAGAATCCCTTTCCTCCCTAGAAAGCTTTACCAGCTCCTCCCGCCTAAAGCTGAAGTCTACCAAAGTCCACATTCGTGAGTGTGGAAGGTGACCCTTTGCAGCCTGGCCCCAGCTCACCTGTTCAGCCTCCTCCTCTGACACCCTCAGGAAAGCCCCTGCCTTCTGGCCCCATCTAGTACGTCTTGATGTCCCCAGAATGCATCAGGTAGGCAGCAAAGCCTCTGTTCCCTCTGCCCTTCTCACCTGGACCTCCCCCACCTATCCTTCAAAGCCACGTGAGCCATCACTGGCTGTGTGGCTCACCTTGACCACTCCTTCCCTCTTGCCACCCCACCACCGTCCCCAGGCCCAGCAGCTGCCACCATGTGGCTGTCACCGGGCTCTCACAGGGTCTTGGCCTGTAGGGATGGAGTGGGTCAACACAAGTGGTTTTCCTGCACCATCGTAAGAGGTAGGCCTTGTCTTATTTATCTCAGTGCCCACTCAGTGCCTGGCACACAGGCCGCATCTGCTGGGTTGAGCTGTCCAGGCAGCGAGGATGGGGAACACGCTCATGTAAGAACGTGGGGTACCTTCCCCAGTGTTGAGAGGCCAGCAACATCAGTTATGGCTGCGGCTTCCTTTCTGGCTAATTTTCATCCAGCTCCCAGGAGAAATAGCTCCCTTTGCCCATATCAGAAAACATCTGCTCCTACTAGCTGCCCAGTCATGTACCAACACTATAAATATCCTGGCTGGGTCTCCCCTGCCTTGGCAAAAGGGCGAAGTGAACTTGGAAAGAGTGAGCCCCAAGCGAGATGAGGGTGGCGGGTGTGAAGGAGCAGAAATTGCCCAATCTCCCTCTTCTGACGCCCCCAGGCACAGGCTGACAGTACTTCCCACGTGGGTTCAGAACCCCCCTCCCCCGCAGGATTCCTGGGAATTCGACAGAGACAGATAAGCATCAGCTGCTTTTGGTCTGGTGATTTTCAACATGATTGTCTGGTGCAAAGACCCACCTCATCTCTCAACAGCCAAGACATAGCCTGGAACTCAGTCTGAGCCAATCTTCCCAATTCCAGCAGGATGCCTGCAGGATGGAAAATGACAGGGGAAAAGAGTTGCTTTTCGTGCACATTTGAAAAGGAACTATGTAATTCTAGGCTCCTTGAAGCTACTTCTTATTTAATAAACTGGAGACCTAAATTCCACGTAGTATTTTGCTCTAGAACTTGCACAGATTTCCGAGGAGGTTAGCGTTTGGGAGAAGAGACCAGATAAATACTCGGGTTTCATCTAAAAATACAACTGTTCCCCGCACCCCGTGGGGATCACACGCCATGTTTATGAAACTGGTGAGTGACACAGGCAGGTTTGCGGCTACAGCAGAAGGAAACCTTTTCTTAATTCTCCAGGGAACGTTCAACACTAACACTGCTGGGTGGGGTGGGGGCTGGTTTGCCCCCAGTCCTAAGATGAAATCTCTCACAGCCACGTGACCTTCCAGCAGCTCTTGGATAAGAAAAATCCTCTGGTCACTTCGAATCCACAGTGCTCCGTTTGTGACAGGGATCCCTCGAAGTTAAAGTTCTTCCCAGTCAGCAAGCCTTCCTGTCTGCTGGCCTCCCTCCCACTCCCTGGGCTGCCTGGACTCCTGGAGGGTGAAGTGGGAGGAGGGGGCGGCACCCCTGTCAGCCCCCACCATTGTTTCCTTTGGCTGTGTAAATATTTCAAGCAGATGTTTCTCCTGTGAGGGGCTGTAGGGTTCCTTGGAGACTTCCTGGAAGCTGGGGGGTTCTCACTTGAGGGGTGAGGACATCTTCAGCAGATGCCTGGGTTCCCTGGCTCAGCCTTTTCTCCTGGTGGCCCCCCTGGGCAGTTCCTTCTCAGGGTCCATATCCGGTCCATGGGAAACACTCATGCATCCTTTGTCCCAAGGGGTCAGACTCTCCCCAGGGAAGCCACCTTTCCTTGTTCTATTTTTTTTTTTTTTGAGATGGAGTCTCACTCTGCTGCCCAGGCTGAAGCGCAGTGGCGCGATCTTGGTTCACTGCAACCTCCGCCTCCTGAGTTCAAGCGATCCTCATGCCTCAGCCTTCCTAGTAGCTGAGATTGCAGGCACGCACCGCCACACCCGGCTAATTTTTGTATTTTTGTAGAGACAAGGTTTCGCTATGACCAGGCTGGTCTTGAACTCCTGGGTTCAAGCGATCTTCCCACCTGGGCCTCCCAAAGTGCTGGGATTACAGGTGTGAGTCACTGCACCCAGCCTCACCTTTCCTTGTTTTGACTTCAGGGCTTCTTGCCTTTAGGATTTCTTAGGCAGGTGACAGACACCAGATGTCAGGTCCCCAAGCTCTTGGGTACCTCTGACAGCTCTCTGAAGGGTCTCCTTGAGGTTCTTCTTGCTAGGCGCCCCCTCTTTCATCCACAGCAGGGTCGGGATGGGGAAGAAATGTGCCCCAGCATCCAAGCACTCTCTCGAAAGAAGTCATCTCTCAGCCGGGCACAGCGGCTCACGCCTGTAATCTCAGCACTTTGGGAGGCTGAGACGGGTGGATCACCTGTCATGAGGTCAGGAGTTTGAGACCAGCCTGGCCAACATGGTGAAACCTCATCTCTACTAAAAATACAATAGTCGGGCATGGTGGTGGGCACCTGTGATCCCAGCTACTCAGGACACTGAGGCGGGAGAATCACTCAAACCTCAGAGGTGGAGGCTGCAGTGAGCTGAAATAGATGTCACTGCACTCCAGCCTGGGTGATAAGAATGAAACTCCATCTCAAAAAAAAAAAAACAAAAAAACAAAAAAAAACTCGTCTCTCATTCTAACCTCTCTTGGCCTTGCCACCTTCTGCCCTGGGGGTGGTCACAAGTTCCCAGAAGCCTCTTTGCAGGCCCCAGTGAGCTGGTTCAGCACCTCACTTTCGAACGTTGGAGGAGTTGGCACCTACTGGTTTGTTTTCCTCCTCAGGAGTTTTGCCAGAATTGAAACAGTATCTTTTTTATTTTTATTTTTTGAGACAGAGTCTTGCTCTGTCACCCAGGCTGGAGTGCAGTGGCTCGACCTCAGCTCACTGCAACCTCTGCTCCCTGGGTTCAAGCAATTCTCCTGCCTCAGCCTCCCAAGTAGCTGAGTTTACAGG
This sequence comes from Chlorocebus sabaeus, assembly GCF_047675955.1. Taxonomy (NCBI): domain Eukaryota; kingdom Metazoa; phylum Chordata; class Mammalia; order Primates; family Cercopithecidae; genus Chlorocebus; species Chlorocebus sabaeus. Next base: position 127,392,041 of record NC_132923.1, read on the forward strand.
CAAGTGCCACCACACCTGGCTCATGTTTGTATTTTAGTAGAGACAAGGTTTCGCCCTGTTGCCAGACTGGTCTCGAACTCCTGACCTTGGGTGATCCGCCTGCTTTGGCCTCCGGAAGTGCTGGGCTTACAGGTGTAAGCCACTGTGCCCAGCCAAAACAGAATCATTTTTAACACCTTGTTCCATTTCTATTCGCTGAAGGTAGCAGGACCAGGAGATAGTTTTAATAGCATAGCTGGTCTTCTTTGGTTTATTGATATTCTAGGCATTTCCAGTGTCCTCCAATTACTGCAGTAATTGTAGGCTACTAGTGGCTTCAAAAGTTGCTGGTTACCTCGTGGTCATAAATGGCTGCTGCTGCTCTAGGAATTACGCCCAGAGTCAAGGTAGGAAGGAGGGAAAGGGGCATTTCTAGTCCTATCCATCTCTTATTGAAGAAGAGCAAGACCTCTCCTAGAGGGCCTTCGGAAGGCATGCACGTGTGTGTCCTTTGCTAGAACTGGGCCAGGTGCATCCGGCTTTCCCAGCCTCCTGAGTGGAGACGGCAAGCAAGAAGGGGGTTGGGAACAGTGCTATGTTAGTCAACCTATAGCATCAGCATCACTGGGCAGCTCACATGAACCAAGGTGCTGGCTGTTCCCCGGGAATGCCTTTCCCATCCTTCCCATCCTCCTCCTCATTACCAAATACTATTAACGGACTCACATGAATGACACTGTGTAGATAACACTTTGAATACAGGAAATCAGGCTCCATTCTCAACGGGCTCATCCTAATTTGAGTAGAGTCCCTACACAGACATTCATGCAAACATCACACTTTTTACTACCGTGGTCCGTATCATCGAAGTGGAATTTAAACCTTGACTCAGGAAAGTTCAGATATTACAAAGTGAGCTGGGTGTACTGGGATGCACCTCAAGGCTTGAAAACGTGTCTCGGCCAGGCATGATGGCTCACGCCTATAACCCCAGCACTGTGGGAGGCCGAGATGGGCGAATCAACCGAGGTCAGGAGTTCAAGACCAGCCTGACCAACATGGTGAAACTTCATCTCCACTAAAAATAGTTTTAAAAATTAGCTGGGTGTGGTGGTGCGTGCTTGTAATTCCAGCTGCTTGGGAGTCTGAGGCATGATAATTGCTTGAATAAAGGAGGCAGAGGTTGTGGCGAGCCAAAATTGTGCCACTGCACTCCAGCCTGGGCGACAGAGCGAGACTGTCTTTAAAAAAAAAAAAGAAAAGAAAAGAAAAGAAAAAAAAAGAAAACAAAAACGTGTCTCAAACCATTAAGACAGAAGTGGGGGGGGGGGGTCTCTGCAACACTTCATCAAAAATTAGATGTCGCTTTCATGTTTTTTATGGAAATTTAGCTTCATTTGTATTTGGTTGTGTATAGACCTTTTCTACAGAGAATTGTATGAACTCAACTACTGAATTGTATGAATTCAACTACTACGTTGAATTTCTGGTCTAAAATTAGTTTTTGAGTCAGATTTCTCTCAGAGCTCAAAGGATCCCCTGAAAGTAGATTAGGTACACTTTCCTTCTAGTTCAGTGCTTTTTTCTTTCCTTTATTTTTACATTTCTATTTATTTATTTATTTATTTATTTATTTATTTATCAATCATTCGTTTCTTTTTTGAGATGGAGTCTCACTCTGCCACCCAGGCTGGAGTGCAGTGATGTGATCTTGGCTTTCTGCAACCACTACCTCCCAGGTTCAATAGATTCTCTTGCCTCAGCCTCCTAAGTAGCTGGGACTACAGGAGCGTGCCACCACGCCCAGCTAATTTTTGTATTTTTAGTAGAGATGGGGTTTCACCATGTTGGCCAGGCTGGTCTCAAACTACTAACCTTAAGTGATCCGCCCGCCTCGGCCTCCCACAGTGCTGGGATTACAGGCCTGAGCCACCGCATCAGCCCCTTCTGTTTTTCCTGTGGCCCTCATTATCACTGACCTATCTGCTGTGGGTAAATCAGGGTCGCTCTGTGCTTCAGTTTACTTAACGCAACCAGAAGGATAAAAATAGCCTCAGTATTCAGAGGGTTGACATATGGTTGTTTCATTTAAGCCATGTATTTCTTTTATTGTAAGTTTAATTATAATACTAGTTATTAACAAATTATGTCACCCCATGAAAGAATCTGTCTTCTTAAAAATATATGAAAATGGCTACATCTGGACCATGGAATATTATTCAGTGGAAATGAGCTATCAAGCCGTTAAAAAACATGGAGGAAACGTAAATGCTTATTATTAAGTGAAAGAAGCCACTCTGAAAAGGCTATGTTCCATACCATTCCAACTATGTGACACTCTGGAAAAAGCAAAGCCTTGGGGACCAGGGGTTGGGGGAGGGAGGGGTTAGCAGGCAGAGCACGGAGGATTATCAGGTGCTGAAATTATTCTGCATGACACCACAATGGCAGGTACACATCACTGTACATTTGTCAAAACCCACAGAATGTACGACACCAAGAGTCTGTAATGTCAATGATGGACTTTGGGTGATAATGATGTGTGAATATCGTTTCATCGACTGTAAGATGAATCGGCTGCAGGGTGTTGACAGAGCGGGAGGCCCTGGGTATTCTGGGTAAGGAAGTCTATGGCACCTCTGCATTTTCTGCTCAAATTTGCTGTGAACTAAAACTGCCTAAAACATAAAGTCTGTTTAAATAAATAAATACGTAGGTATGTATGAAAGAATGAAAATTGGTGGAATAGAGAGGCCTGGGTATATCTTTTCTTAGAAGTCCAGCCCATTTGAGTCAAAAGATCTGCCAACAGATCCTTCCTCCATGTCTGAAAAGATGTTGCGTCAGGCAGAGGCGCACAGCCCCAACTGTCTCCAGTGCAGACATTTCTTCAGGCCACTTCACCTTCCTCTGCTTATAGCTCTCTCCAGGCAGCCGCGAGGCCTGCCTGTGCTCATCCTGCAGGCGGAGAACACTGCCAGGTCAGCAGTATACACTGTCCCCTTAGACACAAGGAGTATTATTTAGTCTAGAAACTCTCAAAGGAAATATCCGCTTGCACGTGAAAAATCTCTGGAATTTCTCTGTTCCTCTCTGTCCAACGTCCTTGTATCTGCAAAGCCTCCTTGAAAAGCTCCTGTGCACAACTGCTGCCTTGTTCGGGCCTGACTACTTCAGGCCTGACCCCAGGGCACTTCTGTCCCAGCCAGTGTCATTCAGAGCGGTTCCTGCTCCTCCAAGACGGGTTGTGCCCAGGGTGAAGAAAGGAGGAGGGGTAGTGGGAGAAGAAGGAGGTGGGGGATGAGGTGAAGAAGGGAGAGGGAGGAGGAGGGAGAGGAAGGGGAGGACCCTCTGAAGGTCAGAAGTGAGATGCTTTACAATTTTTTTTTTTTTTTTGAGACACAGTCTCAATATGCCACCCAGGCTGGAGTGCAGTGTCGCAATCTCGGCTTACTGCAACCTCTGTCTCCTGGGTTCAAGTGATTCTCATACCTCAGCCTCCTGAGTAGCTGGGATTATAGGTGCATGCCACCATGCCTGACTAATTTTTGTATTTTTAGTAAAGAAGGGGTTTCACCATGTTGGCCAGGCTGGTCTCGAACTCCCGACCTCAGGTGATCCACCTGTCTCGGCCTCCCAAAGTGCTGAGATTACAGGCATGAGCCCCCACGCCCAGCCCATTTTACAATCTTAAATTCCCAGTCCTTGATTATTTTAGCCTTGTCATTTCTCAGTCCATAATTAAGGTGATGAAGATGTGTTTGGACGTAGAGGATTAAAAAAAAAAACAACCTATGGGCTCGTTTCCCGACATCCCCGACTTAGTCTGGGTCTCTTCCTTAAATTGTTTTTGCTGTGCAGTCCCCTATTTCCCCGTTTCTAGCCTTTCTTTACCCCACTTCTAAATTATCCTTCCTTTCTTGAGCCCCTCTCTCCTTAGAGACAACTGATGGTGACAGATCTGGAATTTGATGGGATCTTGCTATGTTGCCCAGCTGGCCTCAAACTCCTGGGCTCAAGTGATCCTCCTGCCTCAGCTTCCTGAGTAGCTGGGACTACAGGCACCACCATCACGCCTGGCTCAGATCTGGAGTTTTTGATTGGGCATGCCGGGACCCAGTGGAGCGTCCAAGGGCCTCACCCAAGTTGTCTAGGAAGGTACATGGCCTTGAGCACCTGCCTTTGCCTTCTGTGTACCATGAAGACAGGGAAACCTGCTTTCCTCCTGTGGCCCTGGCCAGTCCCTGCTCCTCACTCCAGCATTGTTTCTCAGGCCATCTTGTATCTACCCAAGCCCTTTCAGCAGCAAAGACAAAAAGACCACTACCTCCCTGCTCCTTTTATAAATGGCTTTTATAACTGTCCTTCTCTTCATGCCAGCAGGCTGAGATAAACCGGACTAAACCAGAAAAGGAGAAAGTGGAAAAAATCCGAGGGAAAGAGGGTGCCCTTTGGAAAACAAGCACTACTCAAGTGCCAGGTGTGAAGGTTTTAAATAGAAACCTGCTTACATTGCACTTAGAACAGCAGCAGCTGGCACAGCGAGGTCCCAGTTCTTTTCAGAAGATGAACATTGAACTTCCAGATAATTCTGGGGCAGTCACATGAGTTCACCATAGCAAATGCTATAGCTTGGTGACCCATTCTGCCTGTGCATCTCAAACTTCCACTTTAGGAGTTTATCTTCCACATTATAGGCTAACCCTCTCACTTTCCAAAACATACATAATGACTGGTTTTTAAAATGTGGTCATACGTGGGAATTTCATGACATCACACCCTTGAAAACGTGAAGCTTCGGTCTTAAAATACTCAATGGGGCAAATAATAAACCTCTTGATTGACAGTTACTTTGCTTAAGGGGTTTGTTTGTTTGTTTGTTTGTTTTGAGACAGGGCCTCACTGTCACCCAGGCTGGAGTGCAGTGGATCACGGCTCACTGCAGCCTTGACCTCCCAGACTCAAGCAATCCTCCCACCTCAAGTGATTTTCCCACCTCAGTGTCCCAAGTAGCTAGGACTACAGGTGTGCACCAGCATACTGGCTAATTAAATTTTTTTTTTTTTTTCAGAGACAGAGTCTCACCATGTTGCCCAGGCTGGTCTCGAACTCCTCAGCTAAGTGATCCTCCCGTCTTGACCTTCCAAAGTGCTAGGATTACAGGCGTGAGCCCCCGCCCCCAGCCAGGGATCATTTCTGAAACTGACTGGCACATGCTCAGGAGACTGCGTTCAGGAGGCATAATCAAGTATTCATATAGGCCAAGGCTTGGCACTGCAGTCTTTCTGATCTGGAAATATTTTCCCTTCCAACAGGAATAGAGAGGTTACTTTGGGGTCACTTGCTAGCTCACAAAAGACTTTTTCAAATGAGACGAAAGAAAAGTTCCAATTTGCTGGGAGAACACTCGTGAGTGTTGGGATCACAAAGCCTGGTGAGCCTCCAGCCCTGCTGTATCTCTGGGCAGGGAGGGTAGTGAGCCCCCAGGGCGAGCGGGTGAGCACCACGGGTTCTAGTTGGTGGAGGAGGCGCTGGAGGCCCCTGCTTCCTCCAGGTGTCCCTTACACACACTTTCCAGTCAGGCTCTTGGCTGAGGCGCCGGCCCTTTCCCGTGGCGTGGGCATCAGCTCTCCAGCCCTCTCTGCAAAGCCGGTGCGATGGCTGCCTGCCTGCCTGTGGTTGCCTCGCTGACAACTCCACCAGTTCAACAGCTCTGTTAATGATCAGGGGAGGGTGACAGCATTTCAGATGCATTTCCTCCTAGGAGCTAAGAAAAAGTCAGGAGCAATTGGCCCCAGTGGAGCAAACACCTGGGTTCCTAAGTCATGAAAGGCTCTGCCTTTCCTGGGCATGACCCCACTTTCCCACGTCTGTTGGGAAAGCTGATACATGAAGTCAGAGGGGCAGCCGGGTGGAGGGAGACAGCAAAGTGACATTGCATCTGCTCAGCTCCTCAAACCTCTCGGAGGAATCAGAAGACACAACGGTTCCTTTGAGTTTAAAGAATTTTAGTTCTTCAATCACTGGAGAAACATTTGCAAAAGCATCCAAGACTAGTGCCTGGTGTGCAGTGGGCACTCAGTAAATGCTGCAGGGTGGACATGCCTGGCACTGTGCTGGCACCAGGCTGTGGCAGTAGGCGACAGTCAAAAATCCCTGCCAGGCAGAGTTGGCACTCTAGAGGGGGAGGCAGATAAGGAACAAGTAACATGTGCTATTTCAGAATGGGATAGAAGCCGGGGGAATCATGTGTGGAAGAACATGCATGCAAGATCCAGGGGAGGGGGCATGTGAGTCAAGATGGAAAGGAAGGGAGGGAGCTGTGGGGATGGCCTGGCAAGTGTTTCAGCTGGAGGGAAGGGCATGTGCCAAGATCCTGAGGTGGGTGTGTGTCTAGTGTCGATGGGCATCAGCAGGGCGGCCAGTGCAGCTATGCCCAGTGGGTAGATAGGCCAGAGAGGGGGAAGGAAAGACCTTGGTTTAGTGCCTGCTATGGTTTGAATGTGTCCCTCAACATCCATGTGCTGGAAACTTGATCCCCAATATGGAGATGTTGGGAGGTAGGACCTTTTAGAGGTGTTTAATGGACGATGGATTAATGCCATTATTTCAGGAGTGGGTTCCTTATAAAGGAACGAGTTCGGCCCCCTTTGGTCTGTCTTTCTCTCTCACCCACTCCTGCCCGTCCGCCTTCTGCCATGGGATGATGCAGTAAATAGGCCCTCGCCAGATGCTGGCGCCTTGATCTTGGATTTCTCAGCCTTCAGAACTGTGAGAAATAAATTTTTGTTCATTACGAATTACCCAGTCCCAGGCATTCTGTTACAGCAGCACAAAACAGGCTAAGTCAGAGCCGTATCTTCAAAAACTTTCCAAAGAATATTCAAGGGAAAAAATAATTTTAAAAGATTATAAAATGAGGTTGGGTGTGGTGTCTCATGCCTGTGAGCCCAGCGCTTTGGGAGACCAGGAAGGTCAGACTGCTTGAGCTCAGGAGTTCGAGACCAGCCTGGGCAACATGACAAAACTCCATTTCTACAAAAAATACAAAAAAAATCAGCTGAGGGTGGTGGTGCGCACCTGTAGTTACAGCTAACTTGGGAGGCTGAGGTGTGAGGATCACCTGAGCCTGGGAGCTGGAGGCTGCAGTGAGCTGTGATCCCACCACTGCACTCCAGCCTGGATGACAGACTCTGTCTCAAAAACAAACAAATAAACATTATAAGATATGACAATAACAATGTTGATAAAACAGGGTACAGAACTGATGGCAAACAACTCGTGTTTGAGTCAGGAACAGGAGCAGACAGAAGGAACATCTTGGGGCTGCGACGGGTAGTGTGAGCTCCTGAGAAAGCCGGTAGGAGAAGTGATCTGGGACTGCGACTGTCCAGTGGGCCCCACGGACTGTACAGCATGTTGACCCTCAAGTGAGGACAGTTGTTCCGAAATCTCCTATGGCAGCTGGACCGACCCTTAGGATGAGACAGTGAGTCTGCATCCTAGGTTGACAACCCTCTCCTTCTGTTGAGGCCACAGGGAGAGACAGCTCCCCTCTTTACACCTAGGACTGTGTCTCCTCTGTGTTGTTGATTCTTGTGTTCACATCAATTGCCTTCGGTCACATTGTTCTCCTGTTGGGAAAGCATGGGGTGTGGCCGTCAGTCTGGTTGTCAACACTGGGGCGGAGGAAGTTTCTTCTTGAATCTGCCTTTGCCTCCAATGCCTAAACCATCTCCCACTCTAGATTCTTTTTCTCCATGGCACTTTTCAGATTTTCTTAGGCAAAAATAATCACATCATACGATGGCCACGATTATTTTGAGATCCAAACCAAATCACTATTGCTTAGCCTCCTCCTAGCTTACCTCGCTCAGGTAGGGAAACTGCTGCCAGGGCAGAGACAGCTGCTTCAGACTTGGACCGTGGACTTTCTTGCTGCCGCTATCCTATGGCAATAGCTCAGGACTTGGACAAACAGGTCAGTGACACTCCAGCCCTTTGCCGCTTCGAGCCAGTGGGAGCTGGACCCCTGGCATTGTTGTGCGCTGCCGCCCTTCCCTTCTGCCCTGAGTCTCCCCAGGAACTCTGTGAACTCACAGATGGCCACTCCATGAATGTGTGTTCTTCCGGAGTGTTCTGAGCACTTGGGACTTGTTTTTGTTTTCATCAGTGTGGGGAGCTGGCTGAAAGGACACTCTGACCTGTGGGACATCATTACCTTTGGAGGTGGCTTCCATGGCACTCTGAGTCACTCTCACACCACACACGTGGAACCATCCTGGGATAAATATTTCTTAAAACCCTACCGTTTCCTGGCAGCATGAAGCTCATGGTGTGCGGGGGTTGTCCAGGAGCGAGGTGTTGCAATACCAAGGGGGCAGGTTGCAGAATGAACCGCTGTGCCAGGGGAAGCTTGGATGTGACCTCATCATGTCAAGGCTGGGTCTGCTTCTACAGGGAGAGGAGCCGGGCCCCAGACAATGCTAGGGAGAGCAGCTGACCTGGGGGAGCTGAGGGAAGGTTGCCCTGGAAGTTGTGACAAACGCCGGTCAGATTCTAGTGGGAATGCTGTCTGCTGACTCCTTTGCCGAAACCCCAGCTGTGCTGGGAACTGACCTCATTCATGAAGTAAACATTGAATCAGATACCAGCAGCCCTAACCCTGGTTGAGTGGAAATAACATGGACGTTTCCATAATTATGAAGCTGCCAATTGTATTTGGCAAGAGAATCTCCAAATATGTCAATCGGAATGAGAGCATTACCTCTTCTTGCCAACTTAATCAGAAGCCAATTGCCTTGTTGCGGTTGAAATTATTTGTATGAAAATGCTTTACTTACATTTTAGTTTTTATATTCCAAATAATGTACTGGAAAGCAGCGTAGTCTAGCAACTGGAAGACAATATTGGGAATCTGTCGATTGGCACCCAGTCCTGGCTACATCTGTGGCTCGCTGTGCCAGCAGTAACCGCACTGAGCCTTGTAATCCTGTTATTGGGAGGCGGGGGCTGGGCGGCGAGGTCCTGTCTCATGACACGATCTTGGTGAGAATCTTGAGGCCTGGTGTTTGTGTGTTCTGCCTCGTGGCCATAGACACTGACTGCAGGTTCACACGGTTCACTTGGGATTACTTAGAGGCTGTGCATCCAAGTCACAGGTTCTTCAGGCTCCGGGTGTCCCTTCTCTCCTCACTCCTTCCTTTGCACACAGTTCTTCCAGGAGATGAAAGAGCTATTTGTTACTCCTTAGTAGCTGAGACCACTGTTTGCAATGCAGTTTCACAGTCTGGGGGAGAAATCACTTCCAATTATTCCTTTCTTATCCTCATTTATTTATAGAAGCAGCAGAACATTACCATTCGGAGCCTGAACCACAGAGTCAGACAGCCTGAGTTCAAACCCCAGCTCTACCCTTTAGAAGAGGGGTGGCCTGTCTGTGGCCATTGAACCCTGAATGGGCCAGATCTTGCCTCATCTTGGAAGCTAAGCAGGGTCGGGCCCTGGATGGGAGGAGGGTGAACTGAGGCAGGTTACTTCGCCTCTCTCCTGTGCCTCCATTTCCTCATCTATAAAAAAAGGAGTGAAGCCAGTACCTACCTCAAGGGCGTGTGAGAGGAAACAGTTCATTTCTGCAAAGCACTGAGAACGTGGTAAGGGCTCGATAAGAATCACCAGCCTTTGTATTAGCCCATCTGTGCTGCTCTAACAAAATACCACAGACTGGGTTATTTATCAACAATAGAAGTTCATTTCTCAGAGCTCTGGGAGAGGCCAAGATGAAGGTGCCAGCATTTGGTGTCTGGCGAGGGCCTTCTTGCTGCATCCTCAGGTGGCAGAAAGCGGGAGGGCGAGGGGTCTGAACTCACTCCCTCAGGCTCTTTTATAAAGGCCCCACCTCTCAGTACCACTGCCATGGGGATCGGCTTCAACATGAGTTGTGGAGTGGATACCAACATTCAAACCATAGCAGCCTTGGCCGGGCGCAGTGGCTTACGCCTATAATCCCAGCACTTTGAGAGGTTGAGGCAGGCAGATCACTTGAGATAAGGAGTTTGAGACCAGCCTGGTCAACATGGCAAAATGCCATCTCTGCTAAAAATACCAAAATTAGCCAGGCATGGTGGCACCCAGCTACTCGGGAGGCTGAGGCAGAAGAATTGCTTGAACCTGAGAGGCGAGGTTGCAGTGAGCCAAATCGCACCACTGTACTCCAGACTGGGTGACAGAGCTACACTCTGTCTCAAAAAAACAAACAAGCAAAAATAAACAAACAAATCACAGCAGCCTTTATCATTATTACTATTATATATATATATTATATAATATATATTATCTATCTATCTATCTATCATTCTATCTATCTATCTATCTATCTTTTTTGAGCCAGGATCTAGCTCTGTCGCCCAGGCTAGAGTGCAGTGGTGTGAACCTAGCTCACTGCAGCCTTGACCTCCCAGGCTCAAGCGATCCTGCTGCTTCAGCCTCCCATGTAGTTGGGACCACAGGAGTGTACCACCATGCTCGGCTAATTTTTAAATTTTATATAGAGACAGGATCGTGCCACGTTGCCCAGGTTGGTCTCAAACTCCTGGGCTCAAGCAATCCTCCTGCCTCCGCCTCCCAAAGTGCTGGGATTACAGGTGTGAGCCACTGTGCCTGGCATAGTATCGTGATTACTATTAGTCTGAATAAACAGACAGTATGGAGTGGCCATTTGTACATCATGTACTGAGAAATTTACAAGGTGTAAATCAGTAACTACATTCCAGGCATGATAAGAAGCCATGTCACCAGAGTTATGACGGATTCCCTGTGTCACTTAAACCAGTTATCTAATTTCTCTTTTAGTCTTTTATCTGTTACATGGGGTTAATGTTTACTGCTCCCTCCTTAGAATAGTCTTGTCTGATTTTGATGTTGAAGGAAAGAAAGGTGACATAATGTGCCATCATTTCACTTGGAGATGATACTGCTGATGCTTATTTTCTTGATGAAGCTCAGGGCTGGAGAGAATGATGCATAACCAGAGGTCCCTCTGGCAGGGCCATGGAAGCTGTTTCTTCAGCTCATGACTTGGGCAGATGCCATGTGTCAGTCTCACAAAGCCCCTTTTCCGCCAAACTAAGCATTTTCCCCATTTCCTTTCAATGCTGCCACAGCTGTGAATGAACTCTGGCCCTCTGTCCATGCCTGGAGGAGAGGTGGCCCTCCCACCTTGCTCCTTCCTGATATGAAAGAAAACTGAACCAGGGCGACAGAACCAACAAGCCCTGGTAGGGAGTGCTGAGCACTTCTGACGTCTCAGGGTGCTGTGAGGAATCAGAGAGAATTGAGGAGGCCAAAACCCTGTATTTAAAAAAAAAAAAGTGTGAATTGGATAAACTGAAGGCTGTTGAGCCTCATGTTGATCATGGGCAAAATTCTGGGGCAGAAAATCAAACAAATGGTTGACCAGCACATAGGAAGGGTGATCCCAGAGGTCAGTGTCCATGACAAAGGGTTGTCATTATGTTGCTTCCACTAAATCAGAAAATGAGGTGAATACTTTGTGACAGTGCCATGACTTTTGACAACAATTTGACCGTTTCTCATGAAATTCTTATGGACAGAATAGTGAGAAAAAGGCTGCTAGAGCTCAAAAGTACATCTCAGTAAGAGACGACAGCACTTTCTCAAGGCCACGTAACTAATCAGGGCCAGGGCTGGAATCTGTGCGCAGGCCCTGTGTCCCAGGTGAAGGCTCCTAACACAGCCATGACTCCCAGGCATGGTGAGGTTGAACTGTCACAGCAGATGGGACGGTATCATCCCAAGGCTTTCTCTAGTGGAATGCCAAGCAGTTCTGTCCTTGGCCCTGCACTCATTAACATTCTGTCAACAGCTTGGATAAGTCCAAAGATAACTGCTTATCAACTGTGCAAATAACACCAGACTGGGAAGGAAGGCCAACACGCTGGGACTGCAGAGTCAGGTCCAAAATTATCTCAACAGGAAGGAATGATTGGTTGAATCCAACAAGATAAAATTTAACTGGAATACATGTAAGGTCCTCCACTGAGCTACAAAACTCGACTGCAAAAGTATAGGATGCGGTTAGAAAACATGTCCAATCTCATAATCAAAGAAACGAAAATTAAGGTAACCATGAAATAATCATTTCCCCTTATCAGATTGGTAATGATTAAAAGAATGAAAACTCCCCATGTTGGCGGGTAAGGTGTGGGCAAACAGGTTCTCTTGTAAATTGCTGGTGGGCGTACAAGCAAAAATCATCCATTCTGGAGGGTAATCTGGAAATAGAGAGCACAAACTATGAAATGCGCCATTTGTCTCAGAAGTTTCATTTATAGAAATGTATCCAAAGGCAAGTATGAAGAGATTTATGTAGAAGAATTTTCATAAAAGCATCGTTAAGAAAACAAAAAAAACACCTTTTTTGTTGGGGTAAGGTGTTCAATTTGTGAACAGAAGACTTGGAGGCCTTATAAGGGTGGCCTAGAGCCCAGGGCCATCGCCAAATATTTAATGCCGTAAAGAGGAGCTGAGTCTGTGCAGCTCCTGAAGGCCAGACCGGGACTTACAAGAGATATATTTGGCCTAGTGTTACAAAGCAGATTCTAACAATTAATTCTGTCCAAAATGAGGATGGGCTGTCTAGTGCATTCCCAATCACTGGCAGATGGCCCTCTGTCAAGGGTGTGGAGGAGGACAGTCAGAGTTTTTTAGCCATTGGGATAAAATGCTTGTCTTGGTTCCTTCCAAGACAAAGAGCAGTCTTTGTTGCATTAAATCATCAAAACGTACAGTCACATAAGCTGTGTGTGGTGACGCATGCCTGTAGTCCCAGCTACAGGCTAAGGTGGGGGCATTACTTGAGACCAGGAGTTCGAGGCTGCAGTGAACTATGACTGCTCCTGTGAAGAGCCACTGCACCCAGCCTGAGCGACAGACCCTAGCTCTTAAAAAACAAAAGAAAGCCAGGCACAGTGGCTCATGCCTGTAATCCCAGCACTTTGCGGGGGCCAAGGTGGAAGGATTGCTTGAGCCCAGGAGGCCGAGACCAGCCAGGGTAACATAGTGAGACCACATCTCTACAAGGAATAAAAAAATTAGCTGGGGGTGGTGTGGCATGTCAGTAGTCCCAATACTAGGGAGGCTGAGGCGGGAGGATCACTTGAGCCCAGGAGGTGGAGGCTGTAGTGAGCTGCAATTGCACCACTGCACTCCAGCCTGGGTGACCAAGCAAGACTCTGTCTCAAAAGAAAAGAAGAAAAGGTAGAATCACCACTCAAGTTGAAAGGAGATAGGAGCTCACATCAGGTTCCAATTCTGGACCCTGAATTCCAGGAATGAAATGAGAAACCTTCCCACTGCCCAACAGTACTCTTACTGAGCGCCTGCAGGAGGAGAACTCCCATCCCTTACCTGTACCCTCAAGCTTCTAGGAGTAGCTCTGTGTATCAGCACCCTGACAGTAAACTTAAGGGGAGCTTTCAGTTGAATCTGAGGAAAAGAAATAAAAGATGAGTGCTCCTTCTCTTAGACCGTTTCCACTGTACTTGGGCTTCCGGAGGACGACACATAGTCAGTGACTCCCTGCTCCAGTTGCTTCTTTCCTCTTTTGCATGAGTTGCATCTAAAACCTTCCAGGACAAGTAGCGATCACATCTGATTAAACTACACTATATCCAGCGCCACCAAATACAGACTCTTTGGTACTTTTGGATGCTTATCCTGGTTTCTCCTTATCACTTATTTATTAAACCCTTTTTGGCCTCTTTTTCATTCACTCCTCCCATCAACCGTGTCAGGTGGCCATTATGAAAAATATTAACCAGTAACCCTCTACGGAGCCCTTACTATGAGATGCCATGCAGTGTGTCACCTTCACAGTAGCTCTGGAGCTAAGGGGAGCCTCCCTCCAACCTATCTGTGGCCAGAGTAACCTTCCCATTAGAGCAGCAGTCCCAAACCCCCAGCACACAGACCAGAAGCAGTCCATAGCCTGTTAGGAATTGGGCCTCACAGCAGGAGGCGAGCGTGATCACCTGAGCTCCACCTCCTGTCAGATCAGCAACAGTCTCAGATTCTCGTTTTGTTTTTTTTTTTTGTTTTTTTTTTGAGATGGAGTCTCGCTCTGTCGCCCAGGCTGGAGTGCGGTGGCACAATCTCCACTCACTGCAAGCTCCGCCTCCTGGGTTCACGCCATTCTCCTGCCTCAGCCTCCCGTGTGGCTGGGACTACAGACGCCCGCCACTGCGCCCGGCTAATTTTTGTATTTTTAGTAGAGACAGGGTTTCACCGTGTTAGTCAGGATGGTCTTGATCTCCTGACCTCGTGATCCACCCATCTCGGCCTCCCAAAGTGCTGGGATTACAGGCGTGAGCCACCGCGCCCGGCCTAGCCTCAGATTCTCATAGGGGCATGAACCCTATTGTGAACTGTGCATACCAGGATCTAAGCTGCACACTCCTTATGAGAATCTAATGCCTGATGATCTGAGGTGGACCAGCCTCATTCCAAAACCAACCTCCCCGGTCCCGGTCCGTGGAAGAATTGTTTTCTATGAAACCAGTCCCTGGTGCCAAAAAGATTGGGGAACACTGCATTACAGAATTCTTACCACATCACTCCCAATCACTCCCAACAACGGTTCTAGGTGGCTCCTCACCCTCAACTCCCAGTGTAACTCCCACCAAGACCCCTCACTCTGAGCTCAAGCCACACGGGCCTTCCACAGCCACAGGGTTTCTGCACGTTCGTTTCTTTCCCTGAAAGTTTCCTCTTGCTCCACGGCTCCTTTCTATGCATCCTTTGCATTTTAAATAATGTCATGGGCTGAACTGAGTGCCTTACCACTCATACGTTGAAGCCTAACCCCCAGGACTTCAGAAAGTGACTGTATTTGGCCTTTAACAAAATAATTATGTTCAAATGAGGCCACTGGAGTGGGCCCTAATCCAGTCTGACTGATGTCCTTACAAGCGCTTAGGACACTGGGTTGGACACGGTGCTCACAACTGTAATCCCAGCACTTTGGGAGGCTGAGGTGGGTGGATCACCTGAGGTCAGGAGTTCAAGACCAGCCTGACCAACATGGTAAAACTCCATCTCTACTAAAAATGCAAAAATTAGTTGGGTGTGGTGGCGGCACCTGTAGTCCCAGCTACTTGGGAGGGAGGCAGGAGAATCACTTGAACCTGGGAGATGGAGGTTGCAGTGAGCCAAGATCCCACCACTGCACTCCAGCCTAGGCAACAGAGTGAGACTCCGTCTCCAAAAAAAAAAAAAAAAAAAATGGCCAGGTGCGGTGGCTCACGCCTGTAATCCCAGCACTTTGGGAGGCCAAGGTGGAGGGATCATGGGGTAAGGAATTTGAGACCAGCCTGGCCAACATGGTGAAACCCTGTCTCTACTAAAAATACAAAAATTAGCCAGGTATAGTGGCATGCACCTGTAGTCCCAGCTACTCGGGAGGCTGAGGCAGAAGAATGGCTTGAACCTGGGAGGCAGAGCTTGCAGTTAGCTGAGATCACGCCACTGTACTCCAGCCTGGGCAACAGAGTGAGACTCTGTCTCCAAAAAAAAAGAAATTAGGACACTGGAGACCCCAGCAGCAGGGGTGTGCAGGTACACAGAGAGAAGATCATGTATGTGAGGACACAGAGAGAAAGTGGCCATCTGCAAGTCAAGAAGAGAGGCTTCAGGAGAAACCAATCCTGCTGACACCTTCAGCTTGGATTTCTGCCCTCCAGAACCATGAGAAGACAAATGTCTGCTGTTTAAATGCCCCTGTCTGTGGCGTTTTATTCTGGCAGCCTAAGTGGACTTGGACAGTGAAGCTGCCCTCTCAGGGAAGTTCTTTCCCAGCCTGCCTCTTCAGCACGAACTGCTTTTCCTTCATCACACTTACCACAATTCATGAAGAATGTCTTATTTGGGTGAGTGCATGGCTATTGTCTATAGCCCCTTCCTCAGCATACAGACTCCAGGGGAGCGAGGGGATATTCAGGTTCTCCATTGCGTCTCCAGGAGCTGGTCACCTAGGGGTGTTCAGTATTGTCAAATGAAAGCCTTAGGTATTATTTTGTCCACAATAGAAATGAGGAAACTGAGGCTCAGGAAGGTTAAATAAATTTCTTAAAGACCACAAGGTATGGCCAGGTGCAGTGGCTCACATCTGCAATCCCAGCACCTTTTCTTTTTTTTTTTTTGAGATGGAGTCTCGCTCTGTTGCCCAGGCTGCAGGGCAGTGGTGTGATCTCAGCTCACTGCCACCTCCGCCTCCCAGGTTCAAGCGATTCTCCTGCCTCAGCCTCCTGAGTAGCTGGGACTATAGGTACCCACCACCATGCTTGGCTAATTTTAGTATTTTTAGTAGAGATGGGGTTTCACCACATTGGCCAGGGTGGTCTCAAACTCCTGACCTCAGGTGATCCACTTGCCTCAGTTTCCCAAAGAATCCCAGCACTTTGAGAGGCCAAAGTGGGTGATCCACTTGCCTCAGTTTCCCAAAGAATCCCAGCACTTTGAGAGGCCAAAGTGGGTGAACCACCTGAGGTCAGGAGTTCAAGACCAGCCTGGTTAACATAGCAAAACCCCGTTTCTATTAAAAATACAAAAATTAGCCAGGTGTGGTGGCGGGCGCCTATAGTCCCAGGCTACTCTTGGGAGGCTGAGGCAGGAGAATCACTTGAACCTGGGAGGCAGAGGTTGCAGTGAGCCGAGATGGGGCCGCTGCACTGTAGCCTGGGCCACAGAGCGAGGCTCTATCTCAAACAAACAAACAAACAAACAAACAAACAAACAAACCAACCCACAAAGCAGCTAAGTGGTAAAGGCAGCCTGGAACCCAAGCCTCTAAAGCTCCAGCTCCTAACCATGCCTTAACCCTTGGATTCTGCAATGCACCCATTCTCCCCACAGACCTGTACTGAGCATCTGTCATGTGCCACACACTCTGTCTCAGAATTGGGGATGGAGCAATGATGAAACAAATTCCTGTCTTCATGCGGAGAGGGACATCAAATAAGATAAAGAACTAAATTAAACGGTTTATTAGAAGGTTTATTAAATTAAATGCAATGGAGCAAAAGGGAAGGGAATGGGAATGCGGGCTTGGGGGAGTCTGATCTGCAATGTAAAACCAGGAGGTTGGTGAAGGCCTTTCTCAGTGAGGAACATTTGAGCCAAGTCTTGGAGGAGGTAAGGGAGAGCGCCCTGGGGATAAGTGAGGACAAGTTCCCGGCAGAGGTAAAGGCAAGTTCAGGATCCCAGAGGCAGAAGCAAGCCTGGCAAAATGGCCAATGTGGCTGGTGTTAAGTGAGCAAGGGAGACAAGAAAAGAAAGGTCTAGAATAGAGGCCTGGTCGTGTGGAACATTTCTAGCCATGGTAAAGCTTTGGCTTTTACTCTGGTAGTTTTTGCACAGAGGAGCCACATGATACGACTTTTAACAGAATTACTGAGGTTGTTATGTAAATATAGACTGACGGGGTAGGGACAGAAGAGGGACCAGTTAGGCAATTACAATAATCCAGGTGAGAGATGGGGGCTTGGTCTAAGATGGTGTCAGTGGAGACCGGATTCTGGGGAAAGAAGAAAAGCCAATAGGATCTGCTGACAGATTTGACACGGGATGAAGAACTCAAAGTTTGCAGCCCGAGAAGCCAGAAGGATTTTTCTAGGCTGGAGCTATACGGATGGGAGTCATCAGCACATAGTCTTTAAAGCCATGAAACCCGATGAAATCATCAAGGGATTAAGTGAAAAGAAAGAGAAGTCCAAGGAGCCAGTGCTGGGGGCACTGCTACATTTAGAGGTCAGGAAAAAGAGGAGAGGCTAGTAAAAGAAAGAGAAGGTGGGGCTGGGATGGAGGAAAAAAACAAGTGTGTGCACTGCCAAAAGCCAAGTGAAGAAAGTTTTGCGGAGGAGAGGGTGATAAACTGTATCAAAAATTGCTGATAGAGCAGGTAAGAGGAGGACTGGGGAGAGACCGAGTTTGCCTGGAGGGAGTTCAACAAAGTGGGAGGAGAGAGCTGGACAAAGAATATACACACTCTTCCAAGGAGTTACGATATTCAGAAAGCGAGGGGATGGGATGGGAGCTGGAGCCACGACAGGGTTCTCAGGAACGGGGAAATCACATGTTTATATGCTGATGGGAAAGATCCCTTCGAGAAGAAATTAAGGCTCAAAAAGGTCAGGTTATCCCGGCGCTAGTCTGGTCCCAACTCTTCTTCCCACCCCTAAGCTACTGAAGTGATACATTTAAGTCTTCCCAGCCCTCCGGCCTTATATGAAATCCCATTAGGGCAGTTTGCATTTTTACTTTAACGGAGCCATGTGATATTTAATACCTTCGGTCAAGACGCCCCTCAAATCAGTTTTCGGGCTCTGAGTCCCAGCACTGCCTACAGCGCGCTTTCGAAACGCCACCCTTGTCAGCTGACCAGTTCTCCTCCAATCCCGCCTCGGGGGCGGGACTCGGCGCACGGTCTCTACAGCAACGCCTTAGCCAGACGGTGCTCAGGGTTTCGGGACCGCGCGTGGCGCTCTCAGATGACGTCCACACCCGCGGCGCTTGCGTGACGTAAGCCCTGCTCAGGAAGAAGACTCCGCAGGTCCGCAGGTATGAAAAGGAGCACGACCTCGCACACTGCGCATGCGCCATCTCGGGTTGCCTCAAGGTTGCTGTCGGGAGTTGGGTTTGAGGTCGGCACCGTCTCGCTGCTGTCTCTTTAACCTGAACGGGAGAAATCCTCCGCGATGCTGCAGTTTCCGGCTGGCTTTCTCGGAGCCACCTTGCGGGCAGATATCCGAGAATCACAGTTCATTCTCTTCATCTTGCCCATCTCTTATCTCTGCTGGCGAGTTCTGCGTGGCATTCCAGTCTGAAAGTGTTAGTCCAACTCCCAATTTGCTGTTGCCCGCAAGCTTCCTCTAGCAGGCCATCTCCCTTCGAAACAGATGCTTTCAAATCTTGTGTCCTGGAAAGATCATTAACCGTGCTCTTTAGCCCTGGTGTTTGTAAGGGTAACCAGGCTACGACTGAGGACCTGAGAATTTCGGCTTTGAATCAAATACTTGAACTTTTACCTGCTAGGACCCGTGACTTTTGTTGACTGCTTGTGACTCTTTCTGTCTTCTTTCACATTTTTAGCCAGGATCCAAACAGCTAGCCTTGCTAAGTAAATGAACTCCAGAAAAACGAAGTATCGGCCGGGCGTGGTGGCTCACACCTGTTACCCAGCACTTTGGGAGGCCGAGTTGGACGGATCACTTGAGGCCAGCCTGGCCAACATGGTGAAACCCCGTCTCTACTAAAAATACAAAAATTAGCTGGGCGTGGTGGTGCACGCCTGTAATCCCAGCTGCTGCGGAGGCTGAGGCAGGAGAATCGCTGGAACCCTAGAGGTGGAGGTTGCAGTGAGCCGAATTCGCACCACTAGATTCCTACCTGATTGACAGTAAGACTCCGGCTCAAAAGAAACAAAAACAAACAAACAACAAGCAAAAATAAAGTATCGCTGTTCTAAAACTTGGAATTCCTTTACGTATTCATTTGCTGAGGTTGATTAAGCACCCATTCTTTTTTTTTTTTTTTTTTTCCATGAGATGGAGTCTTGCTCTGTCGCCCAGGCTGGAGTGCAGTGGCACCATCTCGGCTCACTGCAACCTCTGCCTCCCAGGTTCAAGCAATTCTCCTGCCTCAGCCTCCCAATTAGCTGGGACTACAAGCACCTATTCTTTCCTGGATACTGTGCTGAGCCTGGGGGCTACAGTGAGGATGACATCTGTCTCTGACATCATGGCACATTTAGGTGATTAATTCAAGAAACACTGAAGTCCCAACTGTTTGCTAGGTACAGTTTAGGTTGTAAATGCTCATTGAAAGAATGAAGTGTGAACTAAGATCTAGCATGAGGCTGGGATTCGGTTTGAATTGAACCTTGGCCCTGCTCGTTAGGTGCTGTATTAGCTGGAGTGACTTCCGAACCCTCCTGCACATCTATTTCATGATTCATAAAAATGGGCATAATAGTGCCTACTTCCTTAAGATATCATGAGAGTTAAACCTCATGCTATGGTTTGGGGAGCCTTTTGTTTCCACTTCCTTATGATTCTTCCCTTCAGAAAAATGAAAAATTAAAAACCCTGTTTTCTCCTTACACAGAGAACACCACCACTAATAAACCGCCTCCTGACCAGCACATGGCCTTAGCGTTCATCCACAGATGCTCCTCAAATTGTTTTAAAAACAGCTTTTTTTAAAGCTGTTTGTGAAGATTAAATGAGTTAATAATGTGTGCAAAGCACTTAGCATGGCTACTGGGCACAGTGACTCATGCCTGTAATTCCAGCACCTTGGGAGGCTGAAGCGGGTGGATCACCTGAGATCAGGCGTTTGAGACCAGCCTGACCGACATGGCAAAACCCTGTCTCTAGTAAAAATACAAAAAAATTAGCCGGGCGTGGTGGCCCATGCCTGTAGTCCCAGCTACTTGGGAGGCTGAGGCAGGAGAATCGCTTGAACCTGGGAGGCAGAGGTTGCAGTGAGACGAGATCTCACCATTGCACTCCAGCCTGGGTGACAGAGCAAGACTCTGTCTCAAAAACAAAAAGCAAAAAACAAACAAAAGCAGCTTTTGTCCAGAGGCTGCTTTTTGTGGGTCTGTGTGCTGAGGCCAAGTTATATGTAAGCAGAGCCCTCCTACCTCACCTCCAAACAATGTCTCTAAACCATCACAATTTGAAAGGAAAAGAAATCCCTTTCTTCAAATGCATCGTGACCTGAAGCTAGCCAAAGGCCTGCGAGACCGGGTCGGATCCCCGGTTACTGTCTGAGGAGGGACGCCGTGCTGTAAGGGTTGGGGAGCCAGTGTCTGGCTTCCTTGTCACCACAAGACCTGTGGTTTCCAGCTCTGTCTGCATCCACGTCCCACTAACCAACGGCAGGAGAGAAAACAGTCGTGCACACAGGCGGACATGCACACGCACACCCGGCGCCCCAGACGTGCACAGCCCTCAGAGGAAGTGGAGCACCAGATGTTCCGGGTTTCCTGTTCGACGCTTCCACAGCTGGTCGAGTCTGTGGTTGTGGTTTGTCTGTCTCGCGCTCATGTGAGAGACAAAAGCTGGGCTGACGGGAAACCTCTTCTCTCGGCCCCCACTCCCCAGCTCTGACTGATCAGGAAACCTGGCAGGTCAGAAATTTCCTGAAACACCCAGAGCTGGATTCTCCCACGAAGAAGCTGAACCCCTGACTCCCATCCCCGAGGAGCAGCCCCTGGGCTGATGATCAGGCCTTCCAGAAACTGGGGCGATGAAAACCTCTACAAATATCCCATTTAGAAAGATCACCAGTCCTGCTGAACAGAATGAAACGGAGGCCAGGTTGCTATGGTCTCTACTCCAATGCCTGGCATCGAGCCGCTGCTGCAAAACACTCAGCATATGAAGGAATGAATGAGGAACAGAGAACTTCACCTTTGGGGGTTGGGTGTAAAAGCCCCAGCAGAGCCCCAAATCCCATAAACAGCTTTGGATTCCAGTTGACAAGCATTTGCTGCAGCCAGGTGCTGCCGACTTGCTCTGTGACTGGGAGCAAGTCATTTAGCCTCTCTGGGCTTGGCGTCCTCATCTGCAGAATGAGGACAATAATATTTACTTCACAAAGGTGTGAAGGCCCCGTGAGACACCGCACGTGGATTTCATTGTTTGCCCATCGTAACTGCTCCAGAGAGGCTGGGCTCCCTTTTCTCCTTGCAACACTGCCGTTGATTTCAGGAGATACTCTAAAAGGGAAGCAAGACAAAACGAGGAACAACCAAAAACACTGATCCCGGGACAACTGCCCGGTGGACAGCGGAGCAAGGGTACTGGTGCTCTTCGCTGGGGGAATGTTGGGAGAAGGGGCTGGAGCCATCCCACGGGCTCTAGGCTCTGGAAGGGAGCACCCCATGTCCTCCTCTGGGTGTGGAATAGGGTGAGTGTCTTGGGGGTGGAGGGAGAACAGGCAGAGTGCACTCTCACCCCTTAGCTCTGTAGTGATCTTAATGATTAAGGCTACTGTTCAGTCTGATTTGGACCTGAACAACAGGGACCCCTGCCCAGAGGTCCATCCTTCAGCAGGCTGCACTCTGGCCCCCACCACTGCAGCCGTCTCTGTGAGATGAAGCATCTGCCGCTGAGCGTAGCCATCAGGGCCACTGCCCCTGAAATATGACTGACTAGGTTCAAATGTTGACTCTGACACTTAGAAGCTGTGCCACCTTGAGGCAAGTTACTTTACCTCTCTGTGCCTCACTTTCTTCCTTTATAAAATGGGTAAAATAATAACCACACCATTGGTTGTCTATGAAGATTAAATGAGTTAATAATATATGCAAAGCACTTAGCATGGCTACTGGCACAAGGGTCAGTAAATGTTAACTGTTCCACACATGAATGTGTTTGATTCTTACAATGCCCCCACAGGTAGGTTCTGTTATTAGCTGTGTTTTACACATGAGAAAACTTAGGCACAGGAGGTAAAGTAGCATTTGCAAGGTCACACTGATAAGTAGCAAGGCTGAGGCTTTACTCCAGTTCTTTTTTTTTTTTTTTTTTTGGAGGCATCTGTCACCAGGCTGGAGTGCAGTGGCACGATCTCGGCTCACTGCAACCTCTGCCTCCCAGGCTCAAGCGATTCTCCGGCCTCAGTCTCCCGAGTAGCTGGGACTACAGGCATGCACCACCATGCCTGGCTAATTTTTGTATTTTTAGTAGAGATGGAGTTTCATCATGTTGGCCAGGCTGGTCTCGAACTGACCTCAGGCGATCCACCTGCCTTGGCCTCCCAAAGTACTGGGATTACAGGCATGAGCCACTACACCTGGCCTCCAGTTCTTTCTGACTCTGGTGTGTGTGGCTTCACTACCTTCCCCAGTTGCATTTTTTTTTCTCTCCTGGGAGTCCTTCACTTTCACCCCCACTGCCACTCTCACCCCCCCCTCCCCACCCCATACTATCCCCACCCCATACTACCCCCACCCCATTGATGCTCAGCGTCTCCCTGCTGTCCAGGATCTCACCACCTGCAACCTCCAGCTGGATTTGCCATTTCAGATCAAGGTCTTGACTGATATTTCCCCGCAAAAGCTGACCTTGCAGAGTGACTTCGTACAAGCCATTGTTCCTGGCTGGGAATCACCTGAGTTCATTCATGAGAAGGTCCCGAGTGATCTAGGACTGTTTGTATTTTAACCCAAAGAAATGAGTCTTTTGGGATAATTTCGGGCACAAAGAGCAGTCTGGCAGGGAACACATTTTTCATTTGTTGCTTTGGTTAGGGAGGTAATCCTTTGGTTCACCCCTAAAATCCCACTGCTCCCCTCCCGCTGTAGAAAGCTGACCAGATGGGAGAAGGCAATGTGGGGCAAGGATTCTCAAACTCAGCATAATTATGGCCTGAGAAACTTAAAAAATGCACATTCCCAGGTCCTGGCTTTCGGTCTCTGAACTACATTTTTTTTTTCTTTCTTTTTTTTTTGAGACAGAGTCTCATTCTGTTACCCAGGCTGGAGTGCAGTGGCGTGATCTCCAGCTCACTGCAACCTCTGCCTCCCAGTTTCAAGCAACTCTTGTGCCTCAGCCTCCTACGTAGCTGGGGCTACAGGTATGCACTACCACGCCCGGCTAACTTTTCTATTTTTAGTAGAGATGGGGATTTTGTCATGTTGGCCAGGCTGGTGTCGAACTTCTGGCCTCAAGTGATCTGCCTGCCTCGGCCTCCCAAGGTGTTGGAATTACAGGTGTGAGCCACCGTACCTGGCCAGAACTACATTTTGAGAAATACTGGTTTTGGGGCAAGAGACACAGACCTAGGCTCAAGTACTTTAATTAGCTGTGTGACCTTGAATGTGACCCTTCTGAGCTGCAATGCTCTTAGCTTTAAAACGGGAATTAGGCCTATCTCCTTCACCTCATGGGAGATCATCAGCAAATGTGCTTCATGCCTGTTAAATGACTTGGCGTGTGGAAAAGTGCCATTTTTATACTAGTGCCAACCATGTGTAAAGGAAGGCGCAGACCTGGGCCCAAGCTCAGAGAGAAGTTCCTTAAATCTTTGGGGCTGGATGTAAACTCATCAGCACTATTTTGGGTGATGCCTATTGGCCAGAGTGGAAGGAAGTGTTTTCTATCTCATGCATGCTGGTGCCTCCCAGTGAACAACATGGCAAAGTCTGCAGAGCGTGTCAGGAGCTTGAATCAGGTGTGCCAGGCAATGGTGCAGTAACAAACAGTCCCTGGGTCTCAGTGGCTGAGCCCAACAAAAGCTTACTTCTTGCTCATGTTGTCTGTCCCAGCAGGTCGGCAGGCAGTTGCAGCTCTCCTCCACAGACTCACTCAGGGACCCAGGCTGACAGAAGTTCCATCAGCTGTAGCGGCGCCATCTGGAACACACGGCCTCCATGGCTGCGGCAGCTGGGAAACAGACCCTGGAGAAGGGCGCACCAGCTTTTTACTGCTTCAGCCTGGAAATGACACGTATCACTTCTGCTCAATTTCATCGGCCAAAGCTAGCCATATGGCACAGCTGGGAAATGCAGGGGAGCCAACGGCCTATGTAGTGAGCATTATTGTTTCTGCCACAGAAAACTTCCAAGAGTAGGGAGATGTGAGAGCTCATGGTTCAGATTTCCAGTCTGGGCACAAAAACCCTAGAGAGAAAGGGATGGGAGACTCCTGTGTGGAGTGGCTCCTGTTCCCTATATCCCAGAGAGGCTCAGCTTTCTTGGCCGGTGGAGTGTAGTTTTATTTGTTTGAGAATATGGTTTTTTTTGTTTTTTTTTTTTTACTTTTTCTCATCTTGCCTACCCTCAAAACATGGGAAGAAAAGCTATCTGACTCAAACAGCCAGCAGTCTGGTCCAGGCCCCCTAAGATGGAGAAGCGCCATTTCCCAGCAGGCCAAGAAATGCCCCGGGAACTCCAAGGGTTCTGTGGGTCCCGGCATGAGAGGCTGACACAGCCAAGAAGACCCAGGGTGAGGCTGAGCAGAGGCTGAGGCGGCATGCCTGGCTGCCCACACTGTCATCCGTCCTAGCACTCTGTGCAGAGCACGGCTGAAAACTCCCCAAATATCTTTGGAAATGAAGAACACTGGGTTGGCACCCGGCAATTTGGGACAGCAGTTTTTCTGGAGCGCACAGCTTGGGAATTTGCCTGAAGAAATCTTTCATTCCTAGAGCATTGGTGGATAAATGGCACTTATTTGTTTAACCTCAAATCAAGCCGCAGCCCCCATTTCTGGGGCTGCTTTGAGAGGGTTGTTTTAAAATAGCTGAACAAGCTGAAAATCATGGGTCTAGGTTGCTGGAATGGCTTTGCAGAGAGCAGCCAGGCTTAGGAAGTTCTTTAATTTTCCATAGAATGTGACTAGCAGTGGTTGGGAGTTGGGGTTGGGGGTAGCTGGAGGGAGGTGAGCTGTCAGAGGAGCAAAGCCTGGGCTGTTCTTCTAGAAGGGTCCATATTGGCTGAACAATCTCTGCAGTGGATTCAACCTGGTCTGGTCCCCTTGGGAGTTTGGGGCGGGATGTTATCCTGGAGGACTCCTTCCTGAGGTCTGCTGCAGGTGGCTTCGAATTCAACAGAGTGAAGTTCCTCGGTTATTCCTGTCTGATCAGGGTCAGTTTCCTCTTTTATTAACAGAACAGCTCTTTCCTCAGGAGAACCTATTTCATAGATTTAGGTAGGACTGACTCAGTAGGGTACATAACTGTTTAATGGCCAGCTAGGGGCAGGCGGAGGGGACAGGGAGAAAAACCTTAATTTGTAGCATTTGCCAGTTTCCATGGTGTAAATACTCCCCCACTACCAGCTTCAAGCTACAAACATAACATCACAGAGACGTTACACTGACCTTGGACTCAGGAAGAGATGAGCACACCCAGCTCTCACAAGCACATCCCCGGTGCCGATTCTACCCCATCCAGGGCTGGGCACATGACCCAAAGCTGCCCTATGGGAGTTCCTCAGGGCCATCAGAGGAGACTGCTCCTTTTCTTAGGCATTGCTAAATAGAACGTTAGTCGGGGGCTGCCAGCAGCCATCTTGCCAGCTCTAGGGAGAGAATTTGGTTGAGAGAAGGGTAGAAAGGGCATGACGTCTGCTGAACCCCTGAAGCCAGCCATACCTGAAGCTGGTGTAACCCTGGACTTTCCAACTACAAAAATCTGTATCTCCTCTTCTTTGCCTAAGTAGTGTGAGCTGAGTTCCTGCCACCTGCCAATAAAATGCCATGAATAAAACAAATGGGTCACCCATTCAAGGAAGCCAATCTAATAGATCTGGCTTTATCTTGATTGCAGTGGTTTCCCAGGCATATACAACTGGTAACATTCATTGAGTTGTACTCATTCCGTTACTGTAGCTTATTGTAAGTAAATTCTATCTCAATAAAGCTGTTAAAAATATAAAAAAAATTTGGGGAGTGTGTGGATTTTTCTATATCAGTTCCTCCAAACAGAGGGCCAGGTTGGAAAGTAAAATGAAAATAGAAGAACTGTTGTACCACCAACATCAACCACCAATATCTGCTTCAACCTATACTGAGATTTTTAACCACTCACGAACTTACCACCTAGGAGTTTTTTTTTTTTTTTTTTGAGATGGAGTCGCTCTGTCGCCCAGGCTGGAGTGCAGTGGTGCGATCTCAGCTCATTGCAACCTCTGCCTCCCAGGTTCATGCCATTCTCTTGCCTCAGCCTCCTGAGTAGCTGGGACTATAGGCACCTGCCACAATGCCCGGCTAATTTTTTTTTATTTTTAGCAGAGACAGGGTTTCACCGTGTTAGCCAGGATGGTCTCAATCTCCTGAACTCGTGAGCCACCCGCCTCGGCCTCCCAAAGTGTTGCGATTACAGGTGTGAGCCACCGCACCTGGCCTGCCACCTGGGACTTCTTAGAGAAGAAACAGATGAAGAAGGAAGGCAGTACCTCCCCTGGGAGTGGGAGAAGCAGAATCTTCCCAAGGTGAGGCCGGGTGTCACTTCCCCTGCAAGCCTTGGAAACCAGCCAGAGTTACCGATATCCTTCATCCAGTGAAGTCAGCCTCGAAGAGCAACAATACTGAACTGTGCAAAAGGGGCAGCCCAGCAAAGTTGCTGCAGCCTGGCTTTCTTTGAGAAGGTGATGAAACTAACCTGACATTAATCCATTCTCCCTTTCTATATTTGGGGTCTGAGGAGAGGGTGGGCTGCAGGTTACAAAGAAGGGGAAAGGACCAGGCCTGATGGCTCACACTTATAATCCCAGCACTTTGGGAGGCCACGGCGGGTGGATCACCTGAGGTCAGGAGTTCAAGACCAGCCTGGCTAACCCCATGGGCAAAACCCTATCTCTACGAAAAATACAAAACTTAGCCGAGTGTGGTGGTGCGTGCCTGTAGTCTCAGCTACTTGGAAGGCTGAGAATAGTCTCAGCTACTTGAAAGGCATGAGAATCGCTTGAACCTGAGAGGTGGAGGTTGCAATGAGTCGAGATCGCACAACTGCACTCCAGCCTGGGTGACAGAGTGAGACTCTGTCTCAAAAAAAAAAAAAACAAACAAACAGAGTGGGGGATGGGCAGTCTACCTCAGGCTGAGTCCTCAGTTCCTACCTTTTCTGGTGCAGGGTTTGGAGGCTCCTGGCCTACTTTTCCCCTCCCCCAGAATTTCTTACGGGCATGCCTGGGTGCCCAGGACAACATGGCATCTTCTCCTGCCAACTTAGTTCTCAATGGAGTTGTGAAATATTGACATGAGCAGCTGCTACTTTCCTCTAAGACCACTGGAGCGTCCACCCCATGCCTGGCTTTACAAGCACGAGCTCAAAGGAGCTCTAGAAGTAATTCTAGAGGTAAGTCCCAATTCTAGAGGTGAGTTTTCTGGTAATCCCATCATACAGATGAGGCAGATGAGGTGCAGGGAAGTCAAGTTACTTGCCCAGGACCACACAGCTCAGAAGCGGCATTGCGGAGCCTCAAACTCAGGTCTATCTGACCCCGAACCTGATTTTCCTGCTTGTATAGCATGTAAAGCAGAGAGAACTGCATTTATCTTTCTCACCCAGTGGCACTAAATTCATAATAATCAGTGCCAGCCGGGCGTGGTGGCTCACGCCTATAATCCTAGCACTTTGGGAGGCTGAGGCGGGTAGATCACCTGAGGTCAGGAGTTCAAGACCAGCCTGGCCAACATAACAAAACCCTGTCTCTACTAAAAATACAAAATCAGCCGAGTGTGGTGATACATGCCTGTAATCCCAGCTACTCGGGAGGCTGAGGAAGGAGAATCACTTGAACCCGGGAGGTGGAAGTTGCAGTGAGCTGAGATCCCACTACTGCGCTCCAGCCTGCACGACGGGAGTGAGACTCCATCTCAAAAAAAAAAAAAAAAGAATCAGTGCCACAAGTTCCAAGTAAGGTGTGCTCAGCAGGCAGAGTTTTAAACGCCTGTGGCCAGCGGAGGGGCACTTGAGCACCGTGGTCAGGGTGGAGTTTTCCCGCTAACTGCACAGATGCGCCCTTCATACTGTCCTCCCTTCAGCCCTTGGGAGACAGCTGGGGAACAGAGCTGGGCAACCCAACTGCCATGAACCACATCACCTAGGGACCAGCCCACAGCTCTGCAGGGGTGGCCAGGTGTATGTGATGTCCTTGGCTGCAGGCACCACTCCCAGTGTGGCAAGAGCACTGGGCCAGACCAGGGCAGGGCCTCAGCCCAGTCTGCCCACGTGAACTTCTCAGATGCCTGCCTGGCCCCAAAGAGAGGAGGGCAGGGCCATCAGGACATCACACTGCTGGGCATGGTGGCTCGTGCTTGTAATCCCAGGACTTTGTGAGACCGAGGTGGACAGATCACCTGAGGTCGGGAGATCGAGACCAGCCTGATCAACATGGAGAAATCCCATGTCTACTAAAAATACAAAATTAGCTGGGCATGGTGGTATATGCCTGTAATCCTAGCTACTTGAGAGGCTGAGGCAGGAGAATTGCTTGAACCCAGGAGGCGGAGGTTGTGGTGAGCCGAGATTACGCCACTGTACTCCAGCCTGGAGCAACAAGAGCGAAACTCTATCTCAAAAAAAAAAAAAAAAAAAAAAAAAGACATCACACCACCATCTAGCTCTCCTGTAGGATGGGCACAGGTGTGGCTCCTGTGCCTGAGTCACTCTGGTCATGCCCATTTCTGATATCCTGCAGCTTCTGCGGGAATTTTCTGCTTTTCTACCTACCAAGGGACTACTCCAGGAAAAGACCCTCTTTGGCTGAGATTTTAGCTGGATTCCCAGAGCACTGGTTTTGTCTGATTAGGTGGACTGGTGGGGGCCAGGGGACCATTGAACGAGGAAGACACTGTACAGACAGGGGTGCCAGGGAGGGTGGGGCTGGCTCTGCTCCTAGACTGAAGGGAGTGGGCTTAGTGGGAGAGGTGATCCTGAGGGCTGGGGAGAGAGATGCTAATGGGAAGAGGGAAAAGCACCAAAGTCACTCCATCAAAGAACCAGAGCAAGAGAGTTACCACCAGGTGACACACGTTATTAAACGACCCAGGCGGCAGGAAGTCGACCAAGGCTGGTAGGTGGTGGGGTGGGAGAGGCGAGGGGTCCCAGGAAGCTGCCCCAGTTTGGGGATGAGTGTCTGGGTGTGTCTGTGACTGGCAGGAAGCGGAGCAGAACCTCCTCGGCCACTGGGTTGGGGCTTCTATGTCTGCAGGGTACAGATGGCAGCTGCAGGTTCCTGGGTTCCCGGGGCCCCGGAGGCTGTCTCGGTGGTGATGGGGTTGGGTGGAGAGCTAGGGTGACAGCTATTTCCCTAAGGGCACTTTTCTTAGTAAATGGAATTGTTGTATGGACGACTCTGGAACAAGAATCAACTCCGCGAGACTTTGTTCAGGCCTCTGGATGCTGAAGCGAGACGTCTGAGGGTCTCCAATAATGAGGCTACTGAAGCTCTTCCAGTGGTGAGGCGTTTAACATCTTTGAGACCTGCACAGTGCTTAGCATGTCCAGCCCTTAGCCTGTATTAGGTCACGTGGTTGTCCAGCACTCCCGTGATGGAGGTGCCACATCTGCACAGGGTGACACTGAGGTTCAGAATCCCGTCTGGGAGAAGGTGGTGGAGGGTGGAACTGGGATTTGGACCTGGGTCTTTCTTCTCAGATTACGTTCCTAAGCAGCCACCCTGCCCCCATGGAGGGGACGAGAGTTGCGGCAGGGTCTGCAGCCGCAGGGAGAGGTGGATGCCCGGGGCCCTCACCCTAGAAGTGGGGCAGTGGCTACCCCTCTGGCCAGGCCCTCAGCCCTTTGCCAACCAGCTGCTCCGGGTTGACCAGGAGTGTCTCCTTCTCCGCTCCTCTGTGTGGGTCAGTATGGGCTTGGCTGTTCTGAGCAACTGGAGGAGTGAGTGTGAATGTGAGCGAGTGAGTGTGAGCATGTGAAGATGGAGGAGTGTGTGTGAGCGTATGTATGTGGTGTGTATGAATGTATGAGTGTGCATGTGTTGGGGGGAGTTCTGCTCCCTCTCTGGTCCAGCCAGGACACATAGCGGTCCTGGGGTTTGTACTCGGGCATGGCGGCCTTCCTGGGGTTGGGACAGATGACGGAGTCACTGAGGGAAAGTGGAAACTGGAGAGGGCGTGGGAAGGAGGCTGTGGCTGAGGGAGCCGCAGGGAGCGTGGGGTGGGAAATGGGTGTGGGAAAGATGAGGTATCCCGGAGACTTGAGAGGCAACCAAGAGGTGAGCTGAACGAAAGGTCAAGGAACTTTGAAATCACTGAACAATAAAGGGGGAGGGAATCTTATCTCATGTCCCCGGGGATACACAGGGGACATGTTAAGCACGTGCCCTTCTGGAACTGTCCCCACCCACCCTCAGCCTGTGTCTCGCTGCTTTCTGCCTTCCGGGTTACTGTGGATGTGGCCTCGCTGCCAAGCCGGGACACCATGTCCCCTGCCCTGGCCCATGCCTTCCCTTACCCAGCTTGTCAAAACCCTGCGCATCTTTGAAGACGTAGTTTATGCCTCACCTCCTTTGAGAAGCCATGCACAGTGTTTCTCCTGCCTGGTCCAAGCTGTTCATTTGCACAGATCTTGATTCTCAACTATACTGGGGAGTCTCTCACAACTTCACCTTCCTGTCCAACAGGGCCAGGCTAGGCTCCAGGTCAATACCATTGTTGATGGTGAAAGCCATGTGTGTGGGTGGGACGTTGGGGGCAGGAGAGACCCCACCCCCTACCCTGTCCTCAGTGAAGCCTCATTCCTATTTTTCTTTAAATATAATAACATTTGGGGCTGGGCGCGGTGTCTCACGCCTGTAATCCCAGCACTTTGTAATCCCAGCACTTTGAGGCAGGCAGATCACCTAGGGACAGGAGTTTGAGACCAGCCTGGCCAACATGGTGAAACCCCGTCTCTACTAAAAATACAAAATTAGGTGAGCATGGTGACTGGCACCTGTAATCCCAGCTACTTGGGAGGCTGATGCAGGAAAATTGCTTGAATCTGGGAGGCAGAGGTTGCCGTGAGCTGAGATTGGGCCACTGCACTCCAGCCTAGGCGACAGAGCAAGATTCCATTTTAAAAACAAACAAACAACAACAAAACCCACAACTACCACCATCACCAACAAAAACATTCGGCAGGATTAAAGATGGGGATTTTGGACTTAGACTAACTTGGGTTCAAGTTCACTCTCTTGCTTAGTGTGTGACCACCTTTCATGCTGTAATCCCACATCTGGAAATACGAGAATTTGACTTAAGAGAATCTAATCATCTCAAAAGATGAAAGAATGGCCGGGCACAGTGACTCATGCCTGTAATCCCAGCACTTTGGGAGGCTGAGGCAGACAGATCGCTTGAGGGAAGGAGTTCAAGACCAGCCTGGCCAACAGGGCAAAACCCTATCTCTACTAAAAATAAATTAGCAGGGCGAGGTGGCAGGCGCCTGTAATCCCAGCTACTTGGGAGACTGAGGCAGGAGAATCGCTTGAACTCAGGAGGTGGAGGCTGCAGTGAGCCGAGATAACGCCACTGCACTCCGGCCTGGGCAACAGAGCGAGACCCCATCTCAAAAAAAAAAAAAGAAAGAATGTTCCACATAAAGATGTTCACAACAGTATTATTTATAATAGCGAAGAACTGGAAACTATCTACCTATAGGTATACCTTCAAATGGGAGAATGGCTAAATGAATAATGGTCTTATCTACTGAATAAATATTAGAGTTCTTTTTTTTCTTTTTAAACAGAGTCTCTGTTGCCCAGGTTGGAGTGCAGTGTTGCAATTTCAGCTCACTGCAGCCTCCACCTCCCTTGTTCCAGTGATTCTCCTGCCTCAGCCTCCCGAGTAGCTGGGACTACAGGCATGTGCCACTACAACCGGCTACTTTTTGTATTTTTAGTAGAGACGGGGTTTCACCATGTTGGCCAGGCTGGTCTCAAACTCCTGACCTCAGGTGATCCACCCACCTTGGCCTCCCAAAGTGTTGGAATTCCATGCGTGAGCCACCGCACGTGGCCTAGATAGATATTTTAAAAGATGGTTATGATGCCCTTCTGGTAACATATACAGTTTTGAAATAATGTAAAATATAGCATGAGGCTGGGCACAGTGGCTGATGCCTATAAATTCCAGTACTTGGAGAGGCCAAGGCTGGAGCATTGCTTGAGCCCAGGAGTTGGAGATCAGCCTGGGCAACATAGGGAGACACTGTCTCACATACAAAAGTCAGCTGGGTGTAGTGGCATGTGCTTGTAGTCCCAGCTACTCAGGTTGAGGTGGGAGGATTGCTTGAGGGTGATTGTACAACTGCACTCCAGCCTGGGTGACAAAGCGAGACCCTGTCTCAAAAATAAGATAAAATACAGCGTGAACAACAACCTTACACCCAAATGTCTGCATAGGAGAAATAGCAAAAGAACACAGAAGGCCAGGCAAAGTCACTCACGCATATTATCCCAGCACGTTGGGAGGCCAAGGCAGGTGGATCATTTGAGCCTAGGAGGCGGAGGTTGCAGTGAGCCAAGACTGCACCACTGCACTCCAGACTGGGTGACAGAGGGAGACCCTGTCTCGAAAAAATAAAAAAAGAAAAGAAAAAAGACAGCCAAATGTTCGTGGTTAACAGCACTATGGTTAAGTTCAACTTTCCACTTTTCTCTAACAACATGAATAACATATCAAGATTAATTATACTTTAAAAATATCTTTTTTCTTATCTTGAAAGTCATGTTTATTTTTTGTAAAACAATATGAATAAGGAGAAGAAGAAAAACATGTTAACATTTCATGTATTTCCTTCCAGTCCTTTCTCCACGCATATTTCCACGTCTATAAATAGATAGGCTTTTGACTGGGGAAGAAAAATCCCAAGGAATTTTGGAGGCATTCTCTCTGGGCTTGGAGGTCTCAGTTCCCTGGAAGTTCCCCGCAGCTCTGGGAAGCGTTGGGCGACTGGCCCAGGCCTGTGGGGTGAGAGCTGCTCCCTGCCCAGGATCTCGGGCCAGGGTGAGCCCATCACCTCACCATCCTCCAGCAGGACGCTGCCCCTCATTGTTCCCAGGCCCAACTTCTCCAGTCCAGCCTCCGGGCCCTGGTCCTGCCTCTTGCCTCCTTTTCTAGGGACCTCTGAGCTACCATGTGCGAATGAATCCTGACCTTTGCAACATCTGAAGCCTCTAACCCGTGGGAGACTTTTGCCTCTTTCAAGTGGTTTTGGCAGTTGTTGGCCACGGGTGGGGGATTTTCCGTTTCGGTTCCATGGGTTGGCCAATCAACAGCAGATCTGGCCCCGGAGGTTTGGTGGGGCCGGGGCCTGCCAGGCCCTGCCCGGTCTCGCCCTGCTCAGGTGGGGTACTTGCCACCAGGCTCTGCCAGAGCTGGCCGCCCTGGGCCCCTGGGAATCTGTCGGCAGCACTCAAGTGACCCTGCAGGGCTAGCGACTCATTCACCCCCACAGGCCAGGCCAGCTCACCCTTCCCAGGTTCAGGGGCTCTCTGCTCTTCCTAAGAAATGCCATGCACACTGTGGGGATAAGACTCCCTGTCCCCACCCCAGTCCCATCCCAGCTTGTGGCCACATCTGTCCCCATGAATAAGATTCTGTGATTCAGAACTTCTCTATTCCCCCTATACCCGCCCTCCTCCTCCCAGCCTCCGCCCCACCCCCACCATCCTGAGCTCTAGCAGCTTTCTGATAACCACAGCTGTGTTTCTTTCTTGGTCAGAGGTGAGTATGAGCCGAGAGTCACTGGGCTCTGCCCAGAGCTGACTTTCCCTTGCAGCTCAGCGGCTTGTTTCCACTTAGAAGGCAAAACAGGTCAGGCCAGCAGGGCCCTCCCTGCTGGGTCAGGGTGAGGACAGGGCTGGTGCGGGGCTGGGCTGGGGACCAGAGCAGGAGCAGGCGCCCAGGAGCTGCCCTTGTAAGTGTGCTCCAGTGCCCAGCACGGTGCCTGGCACACAAAAGGCCCATTGGAGGATTTATGGGACAGACACTCTTCCCAAGCCCCAAGGGGACGCGGCATAGGGATGTGGTCACATTTTTATTTTGTGTTGATGGGAAGAATTATTTTTGTTTCATTGTCTAAAAACTTAAGTCTATCCGAAAAACATCTGCTAAACATCCACTGTGTGCGGAACACGTACTTTTTTTGGTCACCCCATCCCTCACCCGCCGCCCCAGACTTTGTTGCTGTCTCTCTCACGTCTAAAGCCTCAGCCTCACTGCGGAGGAGAACGTTTTGCAGACCTGGTCTCCTGACCGGGCTGGTGTGTTGGAAGGTAAGACGACCTTGTTTAGCAATGTCCCCTTGAATCCATTAGACATTTATTTTAGGTTGGGATGGTACTTTTAAAACCATTGTTAATGGTTTAGGGAGGTCTCAGACACCAACTGTGCCCCAGAATCAATGGCTGAACCCACAAACTGGCTGCTTGCCAAGGTGAAGGCCTGAGCCACCCCTCCTACCCTGCCTTTTTTTTTTTTTTTTTTTTTTTTTGAGAGTTTTGCTCTGTCAACCAGGCTGGAGTGTAGTGGCATGATCTCGGCTCACTGCAACCTCCACCTCCCGGGTTCAAGTGATTCTCGTGCCTCAGCCTCCTGAATAGCTGGGATTACAGGCGTGCACCACCACGCCTGGCTAATTTTTGTATTTTTAGTAGAGAGGAGGTTTCACCATGTTGGCCAGGCTGGTCTTGAACTCCTGACCTTGTGATCCACCTGCCTCGGTCTTCCAAAGTGCTGGGATTATAGGCGTGAGCCACCGTGCCTGGCCTATTTTAATGTTTAATATTAGAAGTTGTATTAGTCCATTTTCATGCTTCTGATAAAGACATACCCAAGACTGGGCAATTTACAGAAGAAAGAGGTTTAATTGGACTTACAGTTCCACGTGGCTGGGGAGGCCTCACAGTCATGGCAGAAGGCAAGGAGTAGCATGTCTCATCTCACATGGATGGCGGCAGGCAAAAAGACAGTACTTGTGTAGGGGAACTCCTCTTTTTAAAACCATCAGATCTCATGAGACCCATCCACCATCGCGAGAATAGCACGAGAAAGACCTGCCCCATGACCCAATCACCTCCCACTGGGTCTCTCCCACAACACGCGGGAATCGTAGGAGTTACAAGATGAGATTTGGGTGGGGACCCAGAGACAAGTCGGAGTTTGCCTGTTGTCCAGGCTACTTGGGAAGGGAGGTAGGAGGATCACTTGAGCCTGGGAGGCAGAGATTGCAGTGAGCTGAGATGGCACCACTGTACTCCAGCCTGGGAAACAGGGGAAGACCCTGTCTCAAAAAGAAAAGAAAAGAAAAGGCCGGGTGCAGTGGCTCACACCTGTAATCTCAGAACTTTGAGAGGCCAAGACGGGTAGATCACCTGAGGTTGGGAGTTCAAGACCAGCCTGACCAACATGATGAAACCCTGTCTCTACTAAAAATACAAAATTAGCTGGGTGTGGTGGTGCATGTCTATAATCCCAGCTACTTGGGAGGCTGAGGCAGGAGAATCGCTTGAACCCAGGAGGCGGAGGTTGCAGTGAGCCGAGATCGTGCCATTGCCCTCCAGCCTGGGTGACAAGAGCAAAACTCCGTCTCAAAGAAAAAAAAAGAAAAGAAAAGAAACGAGAGAGAGAGGTGGGCAGGTCTCTCCTACATTGTGTTGTGGTAGTGTGGTGTTGTGGTGGTGTGGTGGTGTGGTAGTGTGGTGTTGTGGTAGTGTGGTGTTGTGGTGTGGTGTTGTGGTGTTGTGGTAGTGTGGTGTTGTGGTGTTGTGGTAGTGTGGTGTTGTGGTAGTGTGGTGTTGTGGTGTGGTAGTGTGGTGTTGTGGTAGTATGGTGTGGTTTTGTGGTAGTGTGGTGTTGTAGTACTGTGTTGTGGTAGTGTGGTGTGGTAGTGTGGTGTTGTGGTATTGTGGTATTGTGGTAGTGTGGTAGTGTGGTGTGGTAGTGTGGTGTTGTGGTGTTGTGGTAGTGTGGTGTGGTAGTGTGGTGTTGTGGTGGTGTGGTGTGGTAGTGTGGTGGTGTGGTAGTGTGGTGTTGTGGTGTTGTGGTAGTGTGGTGTGGTAGTGTGGTGTTGTGGTGGTGTGGTGTGGTAGTGTGGTGTTGTGGTAGTGTGGTGTTGTGGTGATGTGATGTAGTGGTGTTGTGGTAGTATGGTGTTGTGGTGATGTGTTGTGATGTAGTGGTGTTGTGGTAGTGTGGTGTTGTGGTAGTGTGTTGTGGTAGTGTGTTGTGGTAGTGTGTTGTGGTGGTATGGTATTGTGGTGGTGTGGAGTTGTGTTGTGTTGTGGTGTTGTGTTGTGTTGTGGTAGTGTGTGGTGTTGTGGTAGTGTGGTGTGGTGTGGTGTTGTGGTAGTGTGGTGTGGTGGTGTGGTGTTGTGTTGTGGTAGTGTAGTGTGGTGGTGTAGTAGTGTGGTGTGGTGGTGTGTTGTGGTGTGGTAGTGTGGTGTGGTAGTGTGGTGTGGTGGTGTAGTAGTGTGGTGTCGTGGTGGTGTGGTGTTGTGTTGTGTTACAGTAGTGTGGTGTAGTGGTGTGGTAGTGTGGTGGTGTGGTGGTGTGGTAGTGTGGTGGTGTGGTGGTGTGGTAGTGTGGTGTGGTGGTGTGGTAGTGTGGTGTTGTGGTGGTGTGGTGTGTTGTGTTGTGGTAGTGTGGTGTGTTGATGTGGTATTGTGTCATTGTGGTGTTGTGGTAGTGTGGTGTGGTGTGCTAGTGTGGTGTGGTGGTGCGGTAGTGTGGTATTGTAGTGTGGTGGTATGGTGTTGTGGTGTTGTGGTGGTGTGTTGTGGTAGTGTGGTGTGTTGATGTGGTATTGTGTCATTGTGGTGTTGTGGTAGTGTGGTGTTATGGTGTGGTAGTGTGGTGTGGTGGTGCGGTAGTGTGGTATTGTTGTAATGTGGTGGTGTGGTGGTGTGGTGGTGTGGTGGTGTGGTCGTGTGTCGTGGTAGTGTGTTGTGGTAGTGTGTTGTGGTGGTGTGGTGGTGTGGTAGTGTGGTGTTGTGGTGGTGTGGTGTGGTGGTGTGATAGTGTGGTGTTGTGGTGGTGTGGTGGTGTGTTGTGGTAGTGTGGTGTGGTGGTGTGGTAGTGTGGTGTGGTGGTGTGGTAGTGTGGTATTATTGTAGTGTGTTGGTGTGGTGGTGTGGTGTGGCGGTGCAGTAGTGTGGTGTTGTGGTGTTGTGTTGTGGTGTGGTGTGGTGGTGTGGTGGTGTGGTGTGGTGGTGTGGTAGTGTGGTGTGGTGGTGCGGTAGTGTGGTATTGTTGTAGTGTGGTGCTGTGGTGGTGTGGTGTTGTAGTGTGGTGCTGTGGTGGTGTGGTAGTGTGGTGTTGTGGTGTTGTGTTGTGGTAGTGTGGTGTTGTGGTGTGGTGTTGTGGTGTGGTGTTGTGGTGTTGTATTGTGGTAGTGTGGTGTGGTGGTGTGGTAGTGTGGTGTGGTGGTGTGGTAGTGTGGTGTGGTGGTGCGGTAGTGTGGTATTGTAGTGTGGTGGTGTGGTGGTGTGGTGTTGTGGTGGTGTGGTAGTGTGGTGTTGTGTTGTGATAGTGTGGTGTTGTGGTAGTGTGGTGTTGTGGTGTGGTGTTGTGTTGTGGTGTTGTGGTGTTGTGGTAGTGTGGTGTGGTGGTGTGGTGGTGCGGTAGTGTGGTATTGTTGTAGTGTGGTGTTGTGGTGGTGTGGTGTTGTGGTGATGTGGTGTTGTGGTGTTGTGGTATTGTGGTAGTGTGGTGTTGTGGTAATGTGGTAGTGTCCTGGTCAAAGGGATTTCTGCTGTGTTATTTTCTTTTGCTGATCGACTGTTGCAACTTTATTCTGGTGGATTATACGTGCAGGGACTGTGCTATCTGGAGGCCAGACCAGACTGGTGGAGAAGTGTCTTAAGTGTTTCCTGACACCACAAATCCCTAAACACACTTGTGGTTCAGTTTCTGCTCACCCTACCCAACTCCAGTAACTTGTGCAGGACTCCAGTCATCTCAGCATTAAGCCCTCCTGCGCTCAAGGCCTTGCTGTGTGGCCTTTGAGCCTCAGCTTCCTGAACTGGAAAATCGAGTTAGTAAGACCTTTCCTGTAGAGTTGCAGGGAAATGAGTTCACTGGCATGGTACCCAAGGGAGGGTCCTGAAACTAATGGGTCCAGATGGGACAACAAGGGCTCAGAGAAGGAAGGTAAGCGACTGCCCAGTACAAGCGACTTGTACTGACTCAGGAGGGTTGATTGATGATTTTCAGAAATCGCTGGAGCCAATTTGTAAATACAGCCATCATTAACAATTAAGTTCTATACACTTACGATTAAATAAATTATATTAAAAACAAAGCTCTAAAGACTCAAGACTCCTGGCTTCCTAATTATTTTACTACATTTTACCTGTGCCCTGAGGTTATTTATATCCATGGTCTCTGCCTGGTGGAAATACTAGTAGTGGTGGCTACTGAACACCTCTTCCCAACTCCACATTCAACAATGTCACACTGGACCTCGAAATCAGCTGCTGGGAGTATTTCTACCACAGAAATGGACAAATGCTTTCAGTCAGGGCTTTCTTTACTGGTTTGTTCATTTTCTAGATTGAAGAAAGCAATGGAGAACATGTTAACATTGGCTGGGCACGGGAGCTCACACCTGTAATCTCAGCAGTTGGGAGGCTGAGGTGGACAGATCACCTGAGGTCAGGAGTTCAAGACCAGCCTGGCCAACATGATGCAACCGTGTCTCTACTAAAAATACAAAAATTAGCTGGGCTTGGTGTCGCATACCTGTAACCCCAGCTACTTGGGAGGCTGAGGCAGGAGAATCACTTGAACTCAGGAGGTGGAGGTTGCACTGAGCCAAGATTGCGCCACTGCACTGCAGCTTGGGCCACAGTGTGAGACTCCAAAACAAAAAGTTAATATTGTAAATTAAACTTGAAAGTGAATTATACTTCTAGCAATAACATTGCCAATGGTACAAAAAAATAAGGAAATATTCTCCCAGTATTCAAAGCTGTTATCCAATTTAGCAAAATAAAAGGTAAAGTTCCAATACATAGTTGTCCCTTGGTGTACCAGACCCAGCCACCCAGGGTGGAAGAAGGACCCCAGGATGGGGAGGACACAGAGCATTGGAGGTGTTAGGCCAGGCCTGTGAGGTTCAGAGCTGGACCTGAATAGGATGGGGCCTCCAACTCTATCACTCTCACCCACCAAAGGGCAAGCTGGGCCCTGGCAAGCTGCAGGCCGAGAGAGGAAGCACAGGCTCCAGGTGTGAGTTCAAACACTCACCCTGACATTTATTTTTTTTCACTCTGTCACCAGGCTGAAGTGCAGTGGCACGATCTAGGCTGACTGCAACCTCTGCCTCCCATGTTCAAGAAATTCTCTTGCCTCAGCCTCCCAAGTAGCTGGGATTACAGGCGCGCACCACCACGCCTGGCTAATTTTGTATTTTTAGTAGAGACGGGGTTTCTCCATGTTGGTCAGGCTGATCTTGAACTCCCGACTTCAGATCCTGCCATTTATAAGCTTCAATCTTGGGCAGTCGCTTACCTTCCTTCTCTGAGCCCTTGTTGTCCCATCTGGACTCATTAGTTTCAGGACCCTCCCTTGGGTACCAAAATCCACGAATGCTCAAATCCCTTATATAAATTGGTGTAGTAGTTGCATATAGCCTACACATGTCCTCTCATATATCTTAAATCATTTTTACATTACTTATAATACCTAATACGGAAATGCTGTGTAAATAGTTGTTATACTGTATTGTTTAGGAAATAATGACAAAAATAAGAAATCTCTACATGTTTGGTGCAGATGCAACCATCCATTTTTTTTTGAATGAGTATTTTAGATCCATGGTTGGTTGAATCCATGAATGTGAAATCTACAGATTTAAAGCGCCTGCCGAATGTCTTTTTTGTTTCACTGTTTCTTACTCATTGACATAAATGAAAATGCCAATCAACTGTCATATTAGAACCACACTCGTTCATCAATACTATGAGCTATTTCTGGGCCAGGCACGGTGGCTCACACCTGTAATCCCAGAACTTTGGGAGGCCGAGGTGGGTGGATCATGAGGTCAGGAGTTCGAGACCAGCCTGACCAACATGGTGAAACCCCGTCTCTACTAAAAATACAAAAATTAGCCGGGTGTGGTGTTGGGCGCCTGTCATCACAGCTACTCAGGAGGCTGAGGCAGGAGAATCGCTTGAACCCGGGAGGAGGTGGAGGTTGCAGTGAGCTGAGATCGCGCCACTGCACTCCAGCCTGGGCAACACAGCAAGACTCCATCTCAAAAAAAAAAAAAAAAATGCTATGAGCTATTTCTTTTGTTGGTTGTTGGGCCGGGTAGTAATCAAGCACTTATTTGTGGTAGGATTTATACTCTCTACGTTCACATATGTATGTGTACTCTCCCCCGTCCCACCCTGCCCTCCAGATAGCTGGTTGTTCAGCATTTACCCAGCACAGCACAGAATGTGGCCATGGATGTGAAAATTCTTACCACAGAGACAGGGCTCCACGATGTCAGCTCAGTGATGGCCCTGTGGCTGGAGCCCTTTGGAAAGGTGGCATGTGTGTCTGAGTTGAGGTAGAAGCTAGTTTTATTTTGTTTTGTTTTGTTTTGAGACGAAATCTCGCTCTGTCGCCCAGGCTGGAGTTCAGTGGCACGATCTCAGCTCACTGCAACCTCCTCCTCCCAAGTTCAAGCAATTCTTCTGCCTCAGCCTGTCGAGTAGCTGGGACTACAGGCACGCACCACCACGCCCGGCTAATTTTTGTATTTTTAGTAGAGACAGGGTTTCACCATATTGGCCAGGCTGGTCTGGAACTCCTGACCTGGTGATCCGCCTACCTTGGCCTCCCAAAGTGCTGGGATTACAGACGTGAGCCACTGCGCCCAGCTGGAACTAGTTCTTTTACTTTATTTATTTATTTGAGATGGAGTATCACTCTATCACACAGGCTGGAGTGCCGTGGCGCAATCTCGACTCACTGCAACCTCTGCCACCTGGACTCAATCAATCCTTCTGCCTCAGCTTCTCAAGCAGCTGGGACCACCGACGTGTGCCACAATGCCTAGCTAATTTTTGTATTTTTGGTAGAGACGGAGTTTCACCATGTTGCCCAGGCTTGTCTCGAACTCCTGAGCTCAAGTGATTCTCTTGCCTGGGCCTGTCAAAGTGCTGGGATTACAGGCATGAACCACTGTACCTGGCTGAGTTCTTTTACTTTTTTTATTTACATGTTTATTTATTTTGAGACACAGTCTCGATACATTGCCCAGGCTGATCTTGAACTCCTGGGCTCAAGCCATCCTCTCACCTCAGCCTCCCATGGTGCTGAGATTACAGGCATGAGCCACCACCCCTGACCAGAACTAGTTCTTGTAATCATGGCCTGGAGGTCCCACTGTCCCTTCCCATGAAGACACCTTGGATGGGCATGTTCTGGACACAGGTGAGGTATCTGGAAATTCCAGGTGGGAGCCACCTGGTTTGGGCAGGTCCAGTGCTCACCCATCTTGGGAGCTGGTCCAGGAACCCCAGGTTAACCTGGACTGAACAGGTTGGAAGGGCACGACTGGGGCCTCGGTGACTTCTTGTGGTTGGGATTCAGGGAGAGGCCTTGAGGTGCATACCCCGAGTGAGCCCAGCCCAGCAGACAAAATTTTGAGCTCTGGGTCATTTGCACTGAGTCATTTGTTCATTCATTCAAACAGACTTCAAGAAGCGTCTGGTCTGTACCAACGCTGGGCTGGGTCATACAGCTCAGTTATTTTTTATTTTTATTTTTTGAGATGGTGTCTTGCTCTGTTGCCCAGGCTGGAGTTCAGTGGTGCCATCTCGGCTCACTGCAACCTCTACCTCCCCGGTTCAAGTGATTCTCTTGTCTCAGCCTCCTGAGTAGCTGGGACTACAGGTGTGCACCACTAATTTTTGTATTTTTCGTAGAGACAGGGTTTCACCGTGTTGGCCAGGCTGGTCTCCAACTCCTGACCCCAGGTGATCCACATGCCTCGGCCTCCCAAAGTGCTGGGATTACAGGCGTGAGTCACTGTGCCCTGCCATTTATCTTTCTTGATACTTAATATAGACTATTGTTACCTTTGCTGATAGTTTGTTGATATTGGAATGGATTGTTATGGATGATTACCATGTTCCATGCCCTGCTCTGTGGTGAACAAGGCTCTTGTCGAGCTTATAGTTTCCTGGGAGATAATGAAGTAACCAGGAAATTCCAACATCGGCCTGGGGTCTATGAATGGGCTTGGAAGAGGGGTGTCTGTAAATCCTCCGCAGTGGGGATTGTGTGTGTGTCTCAGGAGGGGATTCCCAGGCTAGGACCCTCCCAAAGTCCAGACACAACTACCATAGAGTGTAATCGGTGTGATGACAGGAAGTTCAGGGTGCAACAGATGGGCTGGGGGTGCGGGAGGGCTCCCAGGAGAAAGGCAGAGTGGAGAGCAAGAATATTCTTGGCGAAAGAAACAGGCCCTGGAAACTTGAGAGGGCTGCTGGAGTTGGTGGTGATGGTTGTTGGGTGACAGCAGGTGCAGGAACAGACGGGCCTGATCAGGAAGATATGTAAATAGTGACTGTAAGCGCAGCATTCTAGTTAAGCACGTAAGCACATGTTGGTTGAGTGAAAATGATCGGGAGACAGGAAGCTCACACCTGAATGTCTACAAGGGAGGAATGAAAGATTCTTGAATATCTGAGGACACTCTTCCTGGAGCATTTCATCCAAACCCCCTTCTTATGCCCCCTCCTAGCTGAAATCCCCTCACAGTGTTCTGCACCCCCACCCCTAAGGTAGCTAGATTTAGCAAGTAGACAGGTCACTCAGTTACATTTCAATTTCAGATAATCCATAAATAACTTTTTTTTTTTTGAGACAGAGTCTCCTTCTGTCACCCAGGCTGGAGTGCAGGGGCACACTCTCAGCTCACTGGAACCCCCGCCTCCAGGGTTCAAGTAATTATCCTGCCTCAGCCTCCCGAGTAGCTGGGACTACAAGTATGCACCACCACACCCGGCTAATTTTTTGTATTGTTAGTAGAAATGGGGTTTCCCCATGTTGGTCTGGCTCTTCTCAGACTCCTGACTTCAAGTGATCCGCCCACCTTGGCCTCCCAAAGTGCTGGGATTACAGGCGTGAGCCACTGCAACCAGCCCACAAACAACTTCTTAGTGTATGTCCTGTACAACATCTGGTAACTACACTGCCAGCACTTGCCCGAGCTGGTCCCTTGGCCAGCGTTCCCTCTCTCCAGCCGTCCCCCTGGGTGGGTTAGCTGCTAAGTGAGATGGGCTGGGTGGGCTGAGCTCAGCATGAAAGCAGGAATCTGGGGTCAGAACCAGATGCAAGGAGGAGTCCAGGATGGGGAGGACACAGAGTAGTGGAGGTGTCAGGCCAGGCCTGTGAGGTTCAGAGCTGGACCTGAACAGGATGGGGCCTCCAACTCAATCACCCCCACCCACCAAAGGGCAAGCTGGGCCCTGGCAAGTTGCGGGCTGACAGTTTGGAAATACAGGCCCCAGGTCTGAGTTCAAACCCTGACCCTGACTTATAAGCTGTGATCTTGGGTGGCCACTTACCTTCCTTTTCGAGCCCTTGTTGTCCCATCTGTCAAACGGTAATATTAATACTAAACATAGGTGGTTATGAAGATTACAGGGGAATGGAGCACTCAGCACAGTGTCTGGTGTATGCTAAGAGCTCAATAAATGGTAGGCATGATCATCACATATGTTATACATCTTTACACAATAATTATTTACGACAATGAGAAGTTATTATTCCTATAGACTGGACTTTTATTTCTGCTATCTTCCCAGCATCTAGAACGATGCCTAGAACACAGCAGGAGCTCAACAATTATGTGCTGAATGGCTACACGATGGCAGAACGGGCTTCGCCTGCAGGGGTTCTATGGGACCAGACGCCCAACATTCAGGAGGATGGCCCATCCCACTCCCACGGACCAAGCCACCCAGATTGCCCCAGTGGTAAATAAACAAGACACAAGGGGACATAGAAACCCAGGCTGAAATGTGTGGCTTCCTTTCAGCTGAGTTCTGGACAATCAGCTCCTTTCCAGCCTGTGACAGGAGGTGGGTGGCCGCAGGGGGCAGCTCTGAATCCTGACTCATGTCAAGGGCCTGTGGGGTGAAGAGTCTTGATCCGTTCCTCTAAGGCAGACAGAGAGGAGCCTGCAAAACAAATGCAGGATGAGCAAGGCACAACTGGCTGTCCTCACCTGGCCCCACCTCTGCGGCATCCACCACGCCTGGCTGGCATGGCCACAAGACGTCCTCAACACCCATGCCTGAAGAGAGAGTACTGCCTCCATGGTTATTTGGGCAAAC
The DNA here is from genome assembly GCF_047675955.1 of Chlorocebus sabaeus. NCBI lineage: Eukaryota > Metazoa > Chordata > Mammalia > Primates > Cercopithecidae > Chlorocebus > Chlorocebus sabaeus. Next base: position 127,436,892 of record NC_132923.1, read on the forward strand.
ACACCTTCAAATTCCTGGTACCCCATTGGAGATGCCCCACAGCCCCGGCATGTCTGGAACTGAGCCCTTGACCTTCTCCTGCTCCAACCCTGTTGCTCCCTGGGTCTTCCACCTCTGTGAGTGGCACCTTCCTTCTCCTGGTTCTGCTGCCAGACAGTATGAGCTCTCTCCCGTCCCGTACCCTCTCTCCCCACATCCTGGCTGCTCCTGCAGGTCCGACCTCGCAAATCCCTCCCAACTCCCTCCATGCCCATGGCCACCCTCCAGGTCCAAGCGTGCCTTCCTTGTCGCTTGATTACTCCCTGCCATGACCTGGCCCTGTCCCCAACCTCATCTCCAGCAGCGGTTCCTGGGTGTGGGCCCCTGCTGGGCCACCCTCAGTCCTATGCACGCTCTTCTCCCTGCTTTGCTGGGCTATTTCCCACTCAGTCCGCAGGAGTCTGCCTTCTGGACAACCACCGAAATATTCGAAAGTCAGTTACAGACACAATGACACGGCCCTTCTCCATATTTCAGCAGGTACCTTCCAAAATCGAGGACAGTCTCCTGCAGGGCCAAAAGTCCATTTCCGTGCTCAGGAATTTAGCTCTGATGCAGGGGATATTATGTAATGTGCAATCCATCATTAAATTCTCCAAAACACCCTGAAAGCAGCTGCTGCTTTTGCTTTAATGCTAGTTCCAGTGAAGAATCACACACTGGGGCCAGGTGCGGTGGCTCACGCCTGTAATGCCAGCATTTTGGGAGGCCGAGGTGGACAGATCACTTGAGGCCAGGAGTTCGAGACCACCCTGGCCAACATGGTGAAACCCCATCTCTACTAAAAATACAAAAAGTGGCTGAGCACAGTGGCTCACACCTGTAATTCCAGCTACTAGGGAGGCTGTCGCAGGAGAATTGCTTGAACTCTGGAGGCGGAGGTTGCGGTGAGCCGAGATCGCGCCATTGCACTCCAGCCTGGGCAACAAGAGTGAAACTCCGTCTAAAAAAATAAAAAATACAAGAATTAGCCAGGCATGGTGGTGCACACTTATAGTCCCAGCTACTCAGGAGGCTGAGACAAGAGAATCACTTGAACCAGTTGCAGTGAGCTGAGATCGTGCCACTACACTCCAGCCTGGGTGACAGAGGGAGACTCTGTCTCAAAAAAGCCCAAAGAACAAAAAAACAAAACCCCAAAAAGAATCACACATTGCATTTGGTCGCACGTCCCTTTAGTCCCTGTGAGTCCTCCTGAAGCACCCACACCCCTCGCTGAGGACCTGCAGTCCCCTGTGTACAGCGGCTTCCTACACCACCTGCCTTCCCTCTGGACTGCAAGCTCTTGAGAGCAGAATCAAATCTGTCTTGGGTTTCGTGGCCTCCCCACCGCCCCAGAGTGCTTGATGTATAAAATATTCTTTGAAGTAGAATTGAGGAGATGACACAAATCCTGTGTGCTCATAACCGTTCTTTGCTTTCATGATAAAATCTGTCGTCCAGTAAAGAGGGCTACAGTTGAGGTTTTTTTTTTTTTTTTTTTTGAGATGGAGTCTTGCTCTGTCACCCAGGCTGGAGTGCAGTGGCCCCATCTCGGTTCACTGCAACCTCTGCCTCCTAGGTTCAAGTGGTCCTCCCATTTCAGCCTCCCAAATAGCTGGGATTACAAGCATGCATCACCACGCCTGGCTAATTTTTGTATTTTTAGTAGATGGAGTTTTACCATGTTGGCCAGGCTGGTCTCAAACTCCTGACCTCAGGTGATCCACCCATCTCAGCCTCCCAAAGTGCTGGGATCACAGGCATGAGCCACTGTGCCCGGCCGTGCTGCAGTTGAGTTTTAATTCAAACTCTCACTCGGCCTAAACCGTGGAAAGTGTGAGTGTGGAAGGAGGAAAGGCAGCTTATCATTGCCTGGCATGTTGTGTCAGCGTGAGATGCGACGTCCTTTTCTAGCGTGGAGAAGGGACAAGACACCCAGGCAGAGTTGTAGGGGGAGGGGTAGGGGGGACCAAGGTGGCGGCTCCCTTCTGGCTCTTTCTGAGTCAGGGCCTCTGCTTTCGCCCATCCTTCTGCACTCAGGGTCATTCCCAGGAGGTCTGGGGAGTTCTGGTGAAAGGAGCATGTGAAGCTAGGAGACAGAAAATGCCTTCTGAGTTATCAGCCTGCGGGGGCCGTTCGGTCCCCAAGGCCCTCTCACTGGCACGGAGCGCTACACGCTGGCTAGAAAAACGACAGCCTGGATGGGGTCTTTGGAGGGGCAGGAAGGCGCACACGGCCCTGCGAGACGGAGAGGTCATTAAGAGTCACCAATATTTATTGACACAGCCATGACTGTTCCTGGGACAGCTGTGAATCAGAGGAACTGCCGGGAATAGCATTCAAAGGCCAGACTCACACTGTCTGACCAGCCGCCTGCCGGCCTCCCTCCCTCCCCTCCGCCCCCCCCCCCCCCAACCAGGACAGGAACCTCGGCTGGGGCAGGTCCTGCCAGGCCCGGGGAGTCCTGGGTCCTGTAGTAGGCATTGCAGACACAAGGTGAATGCAGCAGGCTGCCTCCTTTCTAGAACTCACTCCATGGGGCTGAAGACAAACTTCATTCTTTCTTGTGTTCAACACATGGATTGTGAGCCTACTGTGTGCCAGCAAGGTTTCCAAGAACTGAGCTTGGTTATTCGCTCTGCATTCTTTGAGCATCTCCTGTGTGCTACGCATTATCTAGACACTAGGCGTCGGTACTCATTCTTGGCTTATTTTATTTTATTTTGAAACAGAGTCTCGCTCTGTCGCCCAGTCTGGAGTGCAGTAGCATGATTTTGGCTCACTGCAACCTCCGCCCCCTTTGTCAACCTCCACCTCAACAATTATTGTTTCTCAGCCTCCTGAGTAGCTGGGACTACAGGCGTATGCCACCACACTTGGCTAATTTTTTGTATTTTTAGTAGAGACGGGATTTCACCATGTTGGCCAGGCTGGTCTCAAACTCTTGTCCTCAAGTGATCCACCCGCCTCGGCCTCCCAAAGTGTTGGGATTACAGGCGGGAGCCACCGTGCCCAGCCTCCTTTTGTTTTAGAATGCTCACTCAGGGCAACCTGAGGTGGTGAGGGGAAGCACAGACACAGCCTCTGTTCCCAGTCCCTTTGGGTTCTGGTAGCACTGAGCCGGGCTGGGAGAGGGCAGTTTGCCCCATGCTCTAGCAGGGATCTGTGTCCCCCGAGGTCAGTCTGGTAGTACGCAAGTACCTGGAGGGGACCGCATGCGTGAACCCAGGCTGAGTGGCTGGCCGCTGCCCACAATAGCTCCCAGGGTACCCTGCTCCCCATTGGAGTGGCCCCCGTTGCCGGGAGACGCTGTGCAAAACAGTTCTGGCTGCTCTACAAACTGGCAAAGCCCACAGGCCCCTGGGTTGCTGCAAGGAGCCCAGTCCCCTAATTAGAACCGGCTGGCTTGGCCTGCACCCTCCTCAGGCCTGAGCCGGACCTCACTGGCCATAAAACCTGAAAACTCTTTCCTGCACACTCACCCGGGAGGCAGCCTGCAGGAGCCTCCGAGGCGAGTCACTTCCCCTGGCTGAGGGACGGGCAGGTGCAGCTGCGGCCACCCGCCTCTTGGACCACAGACTTAGCAGCTTTGGGGTGCAGAGCTGACCCTCCCAGCACCTGGCACTCTGTGGGTGCTAGAAGGGGACTGCTAAAGAAAGAACCCCCACTGCCAGAGACCTGGTCCCCCGCCTCCCAGGCCTCTACAGCACTTTCACCACTTCCTGCAAAGCCAATCAGCTCAGCTCAGTCCCAGGCTGCTTCTCTGGGCCTCTGCCACATGGGCGCAGACACACTGTGTGGCCATTATTTTACCTGACTGCGAATTCCTCTAGGGTAGGGATTGAGTTTTGTCTATCTCTGTATCTTGGCACCTGCCCTGGGTTTGGCACAGAGCAGGGAGCAGGGAGGTTTCTGGGTAGCTGAATTAAAATCACCTGGCTCTGGCAGGAGGGCGCCTACCTCCTTTTCCAGGAGCCAGAGATTTCTGAGCTGAACTTCTTTTCCCTGCAGACCCCATGAGGCTGGCGTGGCCTGGGCCGTCAAAGTCTCCGGCCAGGTGGGTTGGGCTGATTCCAGCTCGTAAGCCAGCTCTGGCTAAGCCCAGGCCGAGGTTTCCACTTGGAGAAGGTCCCCATGGTTGGGCTGGCGGAGGACACAACTCGGAACCTCTGACTAATCCCAGCTGTCCAACCTCTAGTCCCCAGTGCAAAAGGAGCAGCTGCCACTGAACTTCCTCTGCAGCCTTCCCTTAGCCCAGCCTGTGTGAGAGGTGGCCGGGACCTGGCTTCTAGGTTGAGGCCACCCTGATGTCTTCTGGCTCCATTGCAGCACCCAAAGGCCACGTCAGTTTGCAGAAAGCCATGGTCTCAGCCCCAGGAACCGTGTGCAGTGGCTTCCAGCAGGGCTGGGCCGGGCTGAATACTTTCAGGAAAGGTGGCTACACTTTTCTGAGCTTTGCGAGTGTTTGTCCATACCAGAGGCAGTGGGATTCCCTGGTGGGAGGCAAGAGGGGAGGGCTGTCAACGGAGACAGGGACTTCAAAGGGCTCCCTGGGCCCCCTGCCTGGGCCTCCAGCTGCAGGATGGGCTGAGCTGCCAGCCGGCAGCTGGCAAAACACAGCTCTGCTTGCCCAAAGCACCAAATAGCAAACAAGGATGATGTGGAAGCAGTGGAAGGTCTGGATCTCAGTGACAGCGGGGATCCTGCTGGAAGTGGGGATTTGAGGGCGGCCTCAGGCTGCAGCACAGGCAGGGTCTGCAGCAGCACCTCCCTGGGGCGGAGCAGGGCAGGGACCCCCCAAAGTCAAGTGGCCCCAGCTGGTCCTCAGCTGCCTCTTCCAGGGGCGAACCACTCAGCTTTTGCTGATGATTTCGTTCCTAATTTGGGCCGGGTGTGGTGGCTCACACCTATAATCCCAGCACTTTGGGAGGCCGAGGCAGGTGGATCACTTGAGGTCAGGAGTTCAAGACCAACCTGACCAACGTGGTGAAACCTTGTCTCTACTAAAAATACAAAAATTAGCTGGGCATGGTGGCAGGCGCCTGTAATCTCAGCTACTTGGGAGGCTGAGGCAGCAGAATCACTTGACCCCAGGAGGTGGAGGTTGCAGTGAGCTGAGATTGCACCGCTGCACTCCAGCCTGGGTGACAGAGTGGGACACTGTCTATAAATAAATAAATAAACTATAAATAAATAAATAAACAAGTTGGGCACGGTGGCTCACACCTGTAATCTCAGCACTTTGGGAGGCTGAGGTGGGCAGATCACCTGAGCTCAGGAGTTCAAGACCAACCTGGCCAACATGGAGAAACCCCACTCTACTAAAAATACAGAAATTAGCCAAGTGTGCTGGTGGGTGCCTGTAATACCAGCTACTTGTAATCCCTTTAGGCTGTGGCAGGAGAATCGCTTGAACCTGGGAGGCAGAGGTTGCAGTGAGCCAAGTGGCGCCACTGCACTCCAGCCTGGGCGACCGAACAAGACTCTGTCTCAAAAATAAATAAATATAAAAATAAACAAACAAATAAAATAGTTTCTAATTTGTCCATGTCCTGCAATGAGCCTACCAGGCAAAGTGAGGACCTGGATCATCTCTGTGTGGTGCAGTAGAGGAGGGGAAACTGGCATTTATTAAGCCGCAGCTGTATGCCCAGCTTGTGCGAAGTGTTGAGGATAGGATGAAGGAGGAGGCTATCATCTAGAAGCCACGGGTGAGAGCAGCACCCCCACGGGTGGGAGAGCAGAGGGAGGTGAGGCCAGGCCTCGTGCTGCCCTGAGCTCAGCTGGGGATGGGGAGCCCCAGGCCCCTGCCCTCGTGGGTGGGACCTGGCTGCGCTTCCCGAGGATGAGGTCTTTGGTGGACCACATCACTGGAAAGGAGGGAGGGGTGGGAGAGAGGAAGTGGTGTCTGGGCTTGAGGCTGCAGCTGTATCCTCCTCAGCCTCTCTCCAGCTCTCCTCGCCCAGCTCTGGGCCTGTCTCTCCTCCTGCCCCCACTGGGATCCTGGCAGAGGCTACAAAAAAGCACGCCCCCGCCCAGTCCCCCGACCTGCCTCCTGGTCTCAGACATTCCCGTGTGACTCAGGAGGGTGGAGAAATGCCTGAAAGCTTCTCAGCATCCTCTTTTGTCCCCTCCCCGGCTGCTGGCCAGAATTCCCCACCTTTTCTATGGGACCCGGATAGCCCGCTGGACTCCTCAGTCCTGCAGGGCACAGAGGGCCTGAACCCTGCTTCCACTCAGGAAAAACCTGGCCTGTCCAAGGGTGTGGCTGGCGGGCCCAGCGAGAGGCCCCTGCCAACAGAGTGGCTGCTGCAGGGCCCGGACTTGTACGCCACGCACAGGGGTGGCTTCTGAGCTCTCTCGCTGACTTAATTGAAAAAATATTTAAAAATCTCATCCAGGCCTGGACAGGGGACCCTGGGCTCTAGAATCCATCCCAGGGCACAAATCTGCAGGAGCCCACCTCCTCTTCCAGGAGCCAGAGGTATCAGAGCTGAGCTTTTCCCTTCAGGTCCCCCAAGGCTGGCATGGCCTGGGCCGTCGAAGTCTCCGGCCAGGGGGACTGGACTGATTGCAGCTCGTAAGCCAGCTCTGACCAAGCCCGGGCTGAGGCTTCCACTTGGGGAAGTGGAAGCCCTCAGTCCCATAAGGCCCTTGTTCCTCCTGGAGGAAAGAAACAGCAAGGGCCAGGCCAGGTGCAGTGGCTCACACCTGTAATCCCAACACTTTGGGAGGCTGAGGTGGGAGGGTGGCTTGCGTCCAGGAGTTTGAGACCAGCCTGGGCAACATAGTGAAACCCTGTCTCTACAAAAAAATAAAAAATTAGCTGGGTGAGGCGGTGCATGCCTGCGGTCCCAGCTACTCGGGAGGCTGAGGCAGGGTGATCGCCTGAGCCTGGGAGGTTGAGGCTACAGTGAGCTATGATTGCATAATTGTACTCCAGCCTGGGTGACTGAGTGAGACCCTGTCAGAAAGAAAGAGAGAAAGAGAGAGAGAGACAGAGAGAGAGAGAGAGAGAGAAAAGAAAGAAGGAAGAAAAAAAGAGGGGAGGAGGAGGGGAGGGGAGGGGAGGAGGAGGGGAGGGGAGGGGAGAAGGAGGGGAAGGGAGGGAAGGGGCAAAAGCCGTGCCCAAGCCTGGGGACTCAGCTTGTGTGAGGCCTCAGTTCCTGTGGAGTCCAGTTTACCAGGACTCAGCGAGGCCCTGGGCTTTTATGGGGTTGGCAGCATGGCAGCTGGGCTGGGGGCAGTGTGCCTGGTGGGCACTGTCTTTGGGCAGCATTTTCCTTCCTCTCCTCTTCCTGGGAGTAGCTGAGACCATCCCGGGACATGTTTGGCAGGGCCCAGCCCCTTGTCAATAGCACCTTTGCCAAGGCCCAAACTGTCCAGGGGTGGGAAACCCCACGATCCCACGTTTCTTGGAATGGGGAGAGGGAGTCACTCCTGTTGATGTCAACTCTAGGAAGGGTGACCTGGGTCAGGAGTCACCGTTCCTTTCATATTAGAAATAATTTACCTTTTTAAAAACAATACTTTTTTTTTTTTTTTTGGTAGAGACGGTGTCTCCCTACGTTCCCCAGGCTGCTGTTTTTTGTTTCGTTAATTTTTTTTTTTTTTTTTTTGTGAAATGGAGTCTCACTCTGTCACCCAGGCTGGAGTGCAGTGGCCAGATCTCAGCTCACTGCAAGCTCCACCTCCCAGGTTCACGCCATTCTCCTGCCTCAGCCTCCCGAGTAGCTGGGACTACAGGCACCCGCCACCACACCTGGCTAATTTTTTGTATTTTTAGTAGAGATGGGGTTTCACCACGTTAGCCAGGATGGCCTCATCTCCTGACCTTGTGATCTGCCCATCTCAGCCTCCCAAAGTGCTGGAATTACAGGCATGAGCCACCATGCCCAGTCCCCAGGCTGCTTTTGAACTTCTTGGCTCAAGTGATCCTTCTGCCTCATCCTTCCAAAGTGTTGGGATTACAGGTGCGAGCCGCTGCGCCCAACCAAAAAATAATTTTTTTTTTCTTTGAGTCAGAGTCTTGCTCTGTTGCCCAGGCTGGAGAGCAAGGGCATAATCTCAGCTCACTGCAACCTCCGACTCCCGGGTTCAAGTGATTCTCCTGCCTCAGCCTCCTGAGTAGCTGGTATTACAAGTGCATGCCACCACACCTGGCTAATTCTTGTATTTTTAGTAGAGACGGGGTTTTACCATGTCGGTCAGGCTGATCTTGAACTCCTGACCTCAAATGATCCGCCTGCCTTGGCTTCCCAAAGTGTTGAGATTACAGGTGTGAGCCACCACACCCAGCCTAAAAATAAATCTTAAGGCTCTGTATGGGACCTGGAATTCTGCCCCAAGACCCCGTGCAAGTGGAGGTGAGGAGGCAAGTGGAGTTCTCTCCTCTGCCCAGGGATTCTTCTCCATGATTTTACTTTCCTGTGACTTCCTGGAGAGCTGGGACAGTGACCTGAAAGGACACAGTTCCCCTTGGATCTGGTCACTGGGCCTCTGACCCTGCAACCCCTGGGGCTTTCTGGGGAAGGTTCTCTGTCTGCCACCAGACCAAGTGCTGGACCCTGCGTGTGTAGGTCAAAGGTCAGGGGTAGGCTTCTCCACTGCAGGGGTCTGATCTGTCAGACAGCCCTCCGAGGCAGGGACGAATAACTTCCGGTGGGTGAGAGTTAGGGCTTTGCCATAACTCTCAAATGATGGAGATGGAGGTGAGGCTAATTCTCACTGGGACATGGTGGATAGAATAATGGCCCTGTGAAGATGTTTACACAGCAAAAGGGATTTTGCAGCCATGATTCAATTAAAGACCTTGAGATGGGATTACCCAAGTGGTCCTAATGTAATGCCAAGGGTCCTTATAAGCTAGGGGCAGGAGGATCAGAAAGAGAGAGGGAGAGAAAGAAAGAGACAGATGAGAAAGAGACACACACACATATAGAAACAGGGTCAGAGAGAGACAGAGACAGAAAGGAATAGAGACCGGAAGATGTCATGTTCTGCTGGCTTTGAAGAGGGAGGATGGGGCCAAGAGCCAAGGAATGCAGGTGGCCTTTAGAAGCTGGAAAGTTCAAGGAAACAGATTCTCCCTTAAAGCTTCCAGAAGGGACAAGCCCAGCGGACACATTGCTTCCAGCACTTCTGGACTCCAGAACTGTACGTTAATACATTTATGTTGTTTTAAGCATTGATTTGTGACTGTGTGCTACAGCAGCCTCAAGAACCTCACAGGGGCCACCCGTGGTCTTGCCTGCCCTGCCGGGTATTGGTTCCTCTTCTCCTGGTGACAGCTCCTGGACCTTCTTTTGGGAAACTCCACTCCCTACTCTCAGTCCTGGGTTTGGGTAGAGCTGGCCCATCATGCCCTGGCTCCTCGGTGCATGCGACAGAAAATTAATCAGAAGAGGGCATCTCCCTGGTCACAGTGCAGGCAGCCTTGAGTTGACAGGGCTCTGTTTGGGGCCATTTACAGACACCGTGGGGAAGAGAAAATCACTCCTCCCTCAGAGGTGGCTGAGGATCAGTGTAAGCCCAGAGGGGCTGTCAGCTGCCTTAGCACTGTGGTGGGACAGCCCACCTCTAGATGGAGCCCATGCAGGAAAACCAGGGACCCTGAGCCGAGAGAGATGACAGGGAGGGTGCTCCCTGGTTACCCTAGTCGAGCTTTAATCAAACTGATCTTGAGCTTTTCTGACACACAAAACACTAACGCTCCTGCTTTGCTTAACCCCGTTTGAGGTGGGATTCTGTTACTTGCCATCCCCAAAGTCCTACCCGAATGTCACTTCCATCCATTCCTATTCTCAGGTGGGAGAGAGGGTGGAGTTCTGGCCAGCTGTGTGGGACCCTCAGCCCACCTTTATGTCAGTTACTGCCATTTAGTGTTTGTTGGGGGTAATTATGAATTATTGTACTCCTCTCTGAACAAATTTATTTTGGGAACGTCCATTAAAATCGGAGTGTGCTTCTTGTGTGAATGTCTTCCATCTGTTATGTCTACGGCATGGGAAAAAATGGAGAACTGCAATTTTGGAGGCCAGAGAGTCGTTGGACACGTTTAGCCTTTTCCTGGCAATTTGTAATCAGGAAACGTGTGCAGAACTCAGTTCCTGGCACTCAGTGGGAGCCACTGGAGCTGGCGATCACGAAACCAGTTGGGGGTGTGTTCGCTGCTCTCCAGGACCCTGGCAGGAGGTGATTGAGGGGCTCGGGGTTTGGTATTTGGTAGAGGAGCTAGCAAAAGATGATTGAAACAAAACTGCTGCAATTCTCCTCGCTTTGCCCCTTCCCGGTGAACACCTACCTCGGTTCTCTCTCAGGCCAATGGAGACCCTGTTTTCTGATGTTTTGTTCCAAGATGGTCTAGAACAGCATGTGGGCATGGGAGAAGAAAGCAAGGGTGGGTCTCTGGAGAAATCTCGTGGATGCACATGTGATAACCAGCAGAGAGGAAATAGACCAAGATGCCCATGTTCTCAGCAACAGCAGCATGACAGCCAGGTTGCCAGACAAGGGGCCATCAGGGTCTCTGTGGATGCAGTAGCAACAGAAGAGCCACAGACGTCCTGTAGACATCTGGGTGGGATGTCATTGCAACAATAACTCTTCTTTTTACCTTCCTCTTGTCCCTCCGGATCCTGGCTCTACCTTCCCCCCTCTCTCTCTCTGTGTCCTCTCCTCTTCTTTTTTTTTTAGACAGTTTCACTCTGTTGCTCAGGCTGGAGTGCAGTGGTACAGTCTTGGCTCACTACTCACTACAACCTCTGCCTCCCAGGTCTGAGCTATTCTCGTGCCTCAGCCTCCTAAATAGCTGGGGCTAAAGGCATGCACCACCATGCCTGGCTAATTTTTATATTATTAGTAGAGACGGGGTTTCCCCATGTTGGCCAGGCTGGTCTCCAACTGCTGACCTCAAGTGATCGACCCGCCTCGGCCTCTCAAAGTGCTCAGGCATGGGCCACTGCACCCGGCCTTCTCCTCTTCTTATAGGGACACCCGCCATTGGATTTAGGGAACCCCCTAAAACCAGGATGACTTCATCTCTAGATCCTTAACTGGTTACCTCAGCAAAGAACCTATTTTCAAGCAAGGTACGATTCTGAGGTTCTGGGTGGGTGTGAATCTTTGAGGATATGTGTCAACCCGACGCAAGGCCCCCTTGGACTGGCCATGTCCCTTGACTGAAGGGCACTGCTCCCTTGAGGGTGTCCCGCTGTGCCTGGCTTGCATTCTGGTTTGGGTAATTGCTCCCCACCATTGTCCTTTTGGGCCTAGGAGTGGAGATAGCGCTGCCATCGCCAGCCCTGGGCTCCTTCATTTGCCACTTCTCTTGTGGGGGTCCCCTAGGGCCCCGCCTTGTAAGTAAGCTCTCCTAGAATTATCCTGAAGCTGCCATCATTTCCTGCTGGGACACTGATGGGTACAGTGACTGGCATGGAGCACCAACTCCGTCTCCTTCCATCCCCACAATTACTGTCATTCCCATTTGAAATGAAGGGACAGAGGCCCCAGGAGGCCAAGGTGCTTGCCCGAGGCCTTGCAGCTGAGATAGGGCCAAAGTTGGCCTCAAGACTCGTGCTCTTGACCATGGGGCTTCAATGTCATGGGCAATGTCCTCCCTCTCAGGGTCCCAGGAAAGCCAGTTTTGCCTCTGGGAGGGGTCCTTTGGGTCCTTCGGGAAGAGGGGGGCCTGACTGCCTGGTTGCTGTAGGTGAGAGAAATCCAGCTCCAACTGGCGTCAGCAAAAGAGAGAATGTATTGGCTCCTGTGCCTCAAGGTCCTGGGGGTGGCCTGGCCTGAGGCACCTCTGGATTCAGGTGTGCACGTGCCGGCCTGGAATAGGTGCAGCCCCCATCTCAATGCCTTATCTCTGCCGGGAACTGGTTCCTTCTGCAGCAGTAGGGCTACGATGCCTCCCAGTGTCTCCAGACCCTCATCCTACCAACTCCAGTCTCAGCAGAAAGAGAGCTGCTTTCCCCACAGTGCCTGCGAAGGTCTCAGGGAAGACACTGGTGGACTGGGTCACACACCTGAAAGGTGGTTTCCCAGAGGGCAATCAGGGTACCTCTGAGGCTTCTGGGAAGAACAGGTGCAGACTGGGCTCCAGAGCTCTAGTGTGCCAGGGAAAGAGACAGAGCTGAGGGGAAGGGGGAAAGTGGACGTGGGAGTGGGGCTTCTTCTTCCATGTCACAGTGTCACTGTCCAAGGGGTTCACCTCGCCCACTGCCTAGACAGAGCTGATTCATCAAGACAGGGGATTGCAATAGAGAAAGGGTAATTCACGCAGAGCTGGTTATGCTGACCCAGAGTTTTAATATTACTCAGATCAGTTTCCCTGAGCATTCGGGGAGCAGAGTTTTTAAGGATAACTTAGTGGGTGGGGGAAGCCAGTGAGCCAGGAGTGCTGATTGGCCAGAGATGAAATCACAGGGAGTCAAAGCTGTCCTCTTGCGCTGGGTCAGTCCCTGGGTGGGGGCCATAAGATTAGATGAGCCAGTTTATCGATCTGGGTGGGGCCAGCTGATCCATCAGGTGCAGGGTCTGCAAAATGTTTCAAGCATTGATGATTTATTTTTATTTTTATCTTTTTGAGACAGAGTCTTGCTATGTTGCCCAGGCTGGATGTGCAGTGGTAAGATTTTGGCTCACTGCAACCTCCAACTCCCAGGTTCAAGTGACTGTCCTGCCTCAGCCTCCCTAATAGCTGGGATTACAGGTGCCCGCCACCACGCTGGGCTAATTTTTGTATTTTTAGTAGAGAAGAGGTTTCACCATGCTGGCCAGGCTGGTCTTGAACTCCTGACTTCAGGTGATCCACCCACCTCAGCCTCCCAAAGTGCTGGGACTATAGGCATGAGCCACCACGCCGAGCCTCAAGCACTGATCTTCAGAGCAGTTGAGGAAGGGTCAGAATCTTGTAGACTCCAGCTACATGACTCCTAAACCATCATTTCTATTCTTGTGGCTAATGTTAATCCTACAAAGACAATCTAGTCCCCATTCTAGAAGGAAGTCTGCTTTAGGAAAGGGCTGTGACCGTCTACATTTAAACTATAAACTAAGTTTCTCCCAACGTTAGCTCAGCCTACACCCAGGAATGAACAAGGACAGCTTGGAGGCTAGAAGCAAGATGGAGTTGGTTAAGTTAGATCTCTTGCACTTTCTCACTCATAATTTTGCAAAGGCGGTTTCAGCAGGAGTCCTCCCAGGCTGAGGAGGGGTAAGGGGACAGTCAGAAGCTGTTTGGGGAGGGACATGCAAGCACCTGGATGTTTTGTGTTGGATGGAGAAGACACAGGGTGCCACATGGGAATCATTCCCCTGTTGAAAAAACCGAACTTCGTAAAATATTTGAAGAGATTTATTCTGAGCCAAATGTGAGGACCAAGACAAGCCCAGGAGGTCCTGAGAACATGTGCCCAAGGAGTTTGGGTGACAGCTTGGTTTTATGCATTTTAGGGAGACATAAGGCATCAGCAACACACGTGAGGAATGCATTGGTTCAGTCCAGAAAGTTGGGACAACTTAAAGGGTGGGGGCGCGGGGCAGCAGGAGTGTGGCTTACAGGTCGTAGGTGAATTCAAAGATTTTCCGCTTAGCAATTGGTTGAAAGAGTTATATTATCAAAAAGCCTGGAATCAGTAGAAAGGAGTGTTTGGGTTAAGATAAGGGGTTGTGGAGACCAAGCTTCTTATGAAGTCTCCTGGGTGAGCACCCTTAGAGAGAGTAGATGGCAAATGTTTCCTACTCAGACCCTTAAAAGGTGCAAGACTCTCAGTTCATCTCTTCAGGATTGGGAGGGCCTGGAAGGGGGTAAAAATTTAGTTATGTTAATAGAGATTCTTTACAGATGCAAATTTTCCTTCACTCAGGCTGGAGTGCAGTGGGTGATTAGGGCTCACTGTAGCCTCCACCTCCCAGGCTCAAGCCATCCTCCTACCTCAGCCTCCCCAAACAGCTGGGACTACAGACATGCTGGGACCACCATGTTGGCTATTTATTTTATTTTTTGTTGAGACGGAATTTCACCATGCTGCCCAGGCTGGTCTCGAACTCCTGGGCTCAAGCGATCCTCTTGCCTCAGCCTCCCAAAGTGTTGAGATTACTTCCTTCTTTATCTGTTTCTTTATCTGTCATGTGATGTTATGTTGGAGTCAGGTTGAAAAGTAAGCCACGTTATATCAGGTTAACTAAAACCCATCTGATGAGATTCTACGGTTTCTAGGGTGTGACTCCTATAAACCAAAGAGTATCTGAGACAAGTCTTCATTTAGGAGGTTTCTTTTGCCAAGGTTAGGACATGCCTGTGACACAGTTTCAGGAGGTCCTGACGACGTGTGAATTATACATGGTGGTCGGGGCATAGCTTGGTTTTATACACTTCAGGGAGACATGAGACATCAGTCAATATATGTAAGATGTCCACTGGCTTGGTCTGGAAAGGTGGGACAATTCGAAGTGGGGAGGGGGCTTGCAGGTCACAGGTAGATGAACAGACAAGTGTTTGCATTATTTTGAGTTTCTGATTAGCCTTTCCAAAGGAAGCAATCAGATATGCATTGATCTCAGTGAGCAAAGGATGACTGAGTTCGGTCTGTCCTTTGTCCACAAGGAATTTCCTTGTGGACAAATTGTGAGGGAGGTATGTAGTTTTTTTTCTTTTCTTTTTTTTTTTTTTTTTTGAGACGGAGTCTCACTCTGTCGCCCAGGCTGGAGTGCAGTGGCGCGATCTTGGCTCTCTGCAAGCTCCGCCTCCCGGGTTCACGCCATTCTCCTGCCTCAGCCTCCCGAGTAGCTGGGACTACAGGTGCCCGCCACTATGCCAGGCTAATTTTTTGTATTTTTAGTAGAGATGGGGTTTCACCATGTTAGCCATGATGGTCTTGATCTCCTGACCTTGTGATCCACCTGACTCGGCTTTCCAAAGTGCTGGGATTACAGGCGTGAGCCACCGTGCCCAGCCATGTAGCTTTTTTTTTTTTTTTTTTTTTTTTAAATCTTAGTAGCTCCTTTTTTGAGGAATAGAGTGGGAGGCAGGTTTGCCCTAAGCAGTTCCCAGCTTGACTTTTCCCTTTAGCTTAGTGATTTTGGGATCCCAAGATTTATTTTCCTTTCACACTCCCTAGGCCCCTTAGATACGAATTTGGGCAAGAGAGAAAAAAGGTCAGAGTTTAGTCCTCACCCCCGACCTGGTCCCAAGGACTTCAACACCATAAACCCTCCCCAGGGACAGATGACTCAGCTCCACCCCGGCTGGCCAAACTGCTACTTCAAAGTGTGCCCTTCCAGCCTCAGGCACTGTGGGCCCAGATGCTCCCCACAGAGGCTCTGGAGGAGCCCTGCCTACCGTAATCAGGCTATGTGAACCTGGACCGCCCTTGAACCCTCTGGGCCTCAGCTTCTCCTGCTGTAAAAAGGGGGCCTGCTCCCCTTTTTTGAGAGGCTCTAGTGGGACTTTGGATGTGAGGAGATTACCCAGGTCTTAGGAGATATTCAGCAAGTGCCATGCCCAAATCTGAAACCCCAGCCTCTGAGCTTTCCCAGGGGTGCAGCGGAGTGGGGCACTCGTCAATTATCCTGTCTGTGGATGTCTCCCTTTTGTCTCCTCTTAGATCAGCTTGTGCCTGGCCAGCCTGGAGGCTGTCAGGGCCGCTGGTCGAATGCTGCCTTTGTCACCCTCAACATCCTCAACAAATGCTTGTTTGAGTGGCTGATGTGAGAGATGGGAGGGCTTTGTTTATTCCAGATCGTGCATTGAATAAACACGTCCTGAGCTAACACAGTGCCAGGCGGTGCGGGGCACAGAGAGGCCGAGGGGGACAAGGCGCGGCTTGGAGTCAGAGCAGTCTCTGTCTGAACTCTGGCCCTGCCTCCTGCCAGCTGTGAGTCACACTTTGGTCAAGGCTTTCCCCTTTTGTGCCTCAGTTTCCCCCTCTGTAGAAAGAGGACAGAACTGCAGTCTCGTAGGAGTGCTGCCAGCATTAAATGTGGTGGAATGTTCTGGGGGGCTTTGCATGGGGCTTTCGGAGCTGGTTTATGGAGTAGCCTGGAGTTTTTGATTTTTCTTCCAGTTCCTGTCTGCCAGCTGTGCAAGGCCAAACTACTCTTCCCTGTTCTTTGACTCACAGATTTTCCTATCATTTTCATTTTCTTTTTCTTTTTTTTTTTTTTTTTTTTTTTTTGAGTCAGAGTCTCTCTCTGTCACCCAGGCTGGAGTGCAGTGGTGTAATCTCGGCTCACTGCAACCTCTGTCTCTTGAGTTCAAGAGATTCTTGTGCCTCAGCCTCCCAAGTAGCTAGGATTACAGGTGTGTGCCACCACACCCAGCTAATTTTTTTTTTTTTTTTTTGTATTTTTAGTAGAGACAGGGTTTCCCCATGTTAGCCAGGCTGGTCTCAAACTCCTGACCTTAAGTGATCCACCCGCCTCGGCCTCCCAAAATTCTGGGATTACAGGCATGAGCCACTGTGCCCAGCCCCCATCCATTTCAAATGTAAAATGCTCAGGCCTGTGCCTTGAAATGCTCTGGTCTCTTCTTCATTCTTCCCTTCTGCTTCTGATTTAGCTCCTCCTGTGTGCTGGAGAAGGGAAGGTTGGTGACAAGTCAAGAGACCTCCCAGTGTGGTCCTGCCCTGGTCCTAGTCCTTTCTAGAAGGGCCATCTTCACCTCCCTTCTTCCTTCCACTCCTGTCCCTGGGGAGAAGGGATGAGCGGCTGGTCTTCCCTTCTTTTCTTCACCGTTCCTTGTTCTGTCACCCCCTTGCGTCTCCCAGCATTTTCTCTGATTCTCTTCCTTGCAGCTGGGACAGGGAGACACCTAGTGGGACAGGAAGTTGGGGGCGCAGCAAAGCCGGTTCCATGGCCCCCACAGGTGGGGGGATACCTGGCCTGGTGGTCAGTCTCTGTGTCATGACGTGGGTAAAAGCTGAGGCCACAGGAGGCTCTCTTCCAACATCGTTACTATTGCTTCTCTTCCAACATCGTTACTATTGCTTCTCTTCCAACATCGTTACTATTGCTTCTCTTCCAACATCGTTACTACTGCTTCTCTTCCAACATCGTTACTATTGCTTCTCTTCCAACATCATTACTATTGCTTCTCTTCCAACATCGTTACTATTGCTTCTCTTCCAACATCGTTACTATTGCTTCTCTTCCAACATCGTTACTATTGCTTCTCTTCCAACATCGTTACTATTGCTTCTCTTCCAACATCGTTACTATTGCTTCTCTTCCAACATCGTTACTATTGCTTCTCTTCCAACATCGTTACTATTGCTTCTCTTCCAACATCGTTACTATTGAGTACTTGGGCAGAGAGGCATTTTCTTCTCGCTTTATGCACTGTTGGTGGAAGGGGAGAGAGCAAGGGGAAGCAGAAAAGCCTCCAGTGTGTGAAGCTACTTTCATGAAGGCCTGCAGGCACCCCTCCCTCTGAAGAGCCCTGTCCTGAGCGGGGGGCTGGCGGGATGGCCCCTCCCCATCACAGATCTGCTTGGCATGATTCTGGAAATTCCTTACTGAACATTTAGGTCTACAGATTCCATTTAGGCCGGGTGCAGTGGCTCACACCTGTAATCCCAGCACTTTGGGAGGCTGAGGCGGGTGGATCACCTGAGGTTAGGAGTTCAAAACAAACCTGGCTTACATGGTGAAACCTTGACTCTACTAAAAATACAAAAACTAGCCAGGTGTGGTGACGCACCCCTGTAGTCCCAGCTACTAGGGAGGCTGAGATGGGACAATCACTTGAACCCAGGAGGTGGAGGTTGCAGTGAGCTGAGATTGCACCACTCCAGTCTGGGCAACAAAGCGAGACTCTGTCTCAAAATAAATAAATAAATACATAAATAAATAAGCCGTTTAGATAAAGAAGGTCAGCAGGGATCCCAACAGAAGGACCCCCACGTCCTCCTGGCTGTTGTTGAGTGGGGGAGGGCCTCAAGTGCTTCTCGGGATGTGCTGTGCTGGCATTGTCCCTCCGAGGGTCAGCCCATGGCCCCCGTTTTCCTCTGGCTTGGCTCTTGAGGGCCCCGCTCTCTGTGGATGGAGGGGCAGGGTTTGGAGAGCCTCGGGGCTGTGGAACAGGAAGTCAGTGTGGTGTTACCAGTTCCCACTCGGGAAGCCTCCCCTCCAGGATGGGCCAGAGCACTGGATTAGGAGCCTGCACGGCAGGGACCTGGTCCCCCGGTCACTCGTAATGAAAACAGAAGCTCTACCCCATCTATAGGGCACATATGGTGTGCTGGGTCATATCCAGCCCACGGCCCTATTCCCCACCTTCAGCCAGTTCCATCTTACAGAATCCTCTTCGTTCTGTGTAACTCTCCTTCTTCTGCTCACCCACTGTCCCCCGTGGCTCCCCGCACCCACATGAGAGGCCAAAATGAAGACTCTACGGACCCAAAGAGCAGCCAGGATTTTTGTTCCCGAGACTTGATCCGAATGGGGAAGGGAGGGAAGGTGGCGCAGGGCTGCCTTGTACAGGTATTCAGGTTGTGTACTGCAGTAGGGTATCTCACCCACCAGGCCGCCATTGTCAGTGAAATGTAAACTAATCGATTGAGAGCATGTGGGTGAGTGTGGAGACTTGGGCCTGTGCCTGTGGCCTGGAGTAGGAAGCTCCACACTGGCCTGGACACACAGGGAGATGCCAGTACACCCTGCACACCCTGGCACACCCACATAATGTGTGCAGCAGCGCCGTGGCCACTGAGCTCAGGACCCCGGCTGCCTCCGCCCATCTGCTGCCCTGAGACCTGAGCCCACCCTATCCCGGCTTCTCAAGGACAGGCATTCACTGTTCAAGGAGCAAGTGAAGGAGCAGTCAGTGAGTGAGCAATGGAGGGAGCGAGGACCATGAGAGGAGGGGCGAGCAACTGAAAATCCCTACATTTTCAGGCCTTCATTTCTTGGGCTGAGCACCTTTTGTCTTGGGTGTAATCCCAGGCAGTCCCGGGTCTGGGTCCTGCAGCCTGTCCCAGGGCAGGCCTGGGCCCAGGGAACAGTGGGTAGAGCTCTGACTTTGGAGTTCAAAGTTAAAGCCCCAAGGCCAGGTGCGGTGGCTCACACCTGTAATCCCAGCACTTTGGGAGGCTGAAGCGGGTGGATCACTTGAGGCCAGGGGTTTGAGACCAGCCTAGGCAACATGGCAAAACCCCGTCTCTACTAAAAATACAGAAAATTAGCTGGGCATGGTGGTGCGCACCTGTAGTCCCAGCTACTTGGGAGACTGAGGCAAGAGAGTCGCTTGAACCTGGGAGGCGGAGGCTGCAGTGAGCTGAGATCACGCCTCAGCACTCCAGCCTGGGCAACGGAGTGAGATTCTGCCTTAAAAACACAAAAACAAAAACAAAGTAAAGCCCCAGATGACCGCCTGGGTATCTATTGCCCATGCAGCTTCCTCAGGCCACGTGAAGTGAGGGGTATCAAGGAGACATCGTACGGAAGCTTCACCAACGCGGTCCTGGCAGGCCACTCCAGGAACGTCCGCCTCCTCCCTCCTGCCCACTGGCGGTGAGGGCTCTGCCAGGCTCCCCCGGGCATGGGGTGCGGGGCAGAGCCAGGCAGGGAGACTGGGTGAGCTCTGGCACAGCCAGCCTGCAGGGAATGTGCCGGCCCCTCCCAGGCTCTGGCAAGAGACTGGAATACAAAGCTATTTTTATTTATGATAGTGTCAGTGGGCTGGTCTCCGTCTAGACGGCTGGTGTTATCATTCGAGGCCATCCTGGAATGCGCAACCCCATGTATTGAGAACAGAGGACAGTGTGCAGATTAAACAGCTCGTAAAAATACGCTGGGAACCGACACTGGGCCAGGAAGACCAAGGTAACCTCGGCTAGGTCAATTGTCCTCATTCGTTTTGGACACGGGAATGTTTTCAGAGAAAACAAGGAAAGATGTGGCCCTGGGAAAGCCAGCACAGTCCTGCTGGTCACAGTCCTGCTGGTGCCCCCTCCACAGAGACACACATGGGAGAGGAGGAGGAGGGTGGGACGGAGGGGCCACCTTGCCTGGGACAGGCCATCCAGAACAGCTTAGCCTCGATGGGAAGCTCCGTCTCCACTGGCCTGGAAGCCAGGACAAGCAGCTGCCGCCCTCTCCCTGGGCTCCTGCCCTTGGCACAGGGGCCATTCCTGGCTACCCCAGTGATCTGGGCTCCATGGGGGAGCTGGACCCTGGGGATTGATCAAGGAGTCCCACGTCCTAGTCAACTTACTACTTCGTTCATTTATCCATCCACTTGCTCATTTTTTGGCCCAGTGAATCTACAAATGTGTACTGAGTGCTTACTTACAAGGCGCCAGGCAGAGGCTTCCAGACAGACATGGAGAAGAGGGACATGAAAACACAGACTGGCCTGGTGTGGTGGCTCACACCTGTGACCCCAGCCCTTTGGTAGGCTGAGCAGGAGGATCGCTTGAGCCTGGGAGGCAGAGGCTGCAAGGCTGCAGTGAGCCACAATTGTACCACTGCACTCCAGCCTGGGGACAGAGTGAGACCCTGTCTCAAAAAAAAAAAAAAAAAAAAAAAAAAAAAAAAAACCGGAGGAGTCCCAGTGAGAAATACTGGAAATGCCCAAATCTGGGCATCACTCTCTTAGTTCTTTTTTTTCTTTTATCTTTATTGTTCTGGAGACAAAGCGTCACTCTGTCGCCCAGGCTGGAGTGGAGTGGTGCGATCTTGGCTCGCTGAAACCTCTGCCTCCCCAGCTCAAGTGAGCCTCAGCTTCTCGAGTAGCTGGGACTACAGGCATGCGCCACCATGCCCAGCTAATTTTTGTATTTTTAGTAGAGATGGGGTTTCACCATGTTGCTCAGGCTGGTCTTGAGTCCCTGGGCTCAAGTGATCCTCCTGCCTTGGCCTTCCAAAGTGCTGGGATTACAGGTGTGAGCCACTGTGCCCGGCCTGATTTTTTTTTTTTTTTTTTTTTGAGACAGAGTCCACCTATGTTGGCCAGGCTACACTCTCTTAGTGAAAGAGCTTCCCAGTGCCTGTGAAAGAAGGGAGGACCCCGGGGCTCAGGCTTCCTTGCTGTCAGCCTTTCCCCCTTGCCAGTTCCTACCTCCCTGGTCTGCATCCCCGAGCCTGGGGATGACATTCCTCCCTCCCCAGGGGCCATCTTCCCCTCCTTGGAGCCCCCGCTCCATCTGCTCTGCACAAGGTACCCTCAGTCCCCCTGGGAAATCCGTCCCAGAGTCCCCTCTCGGGGAAGCCCTGGCAGCTGGCATCCCAGGCTGGGGTCCTGGAAGCCCATGGACTGTGGCGACTCTGTGTCTCCCTCCCTCTCCTGGAGCTCCCGGGAGGCAGGGGCTGTGGGGCTGAACACAATGGGCTTGGGCTTGACCTGTGTGTGGCCTCGCTGTGCATTTAGCTGCCCTGAGCCCCGGTGTCTTCATCTATAAAGTGGAGATGAGCGCAGACCCTCCGCCTCAGGGTGAGGACTGCAGGGATGAGGGGCTAAAGGAGGTTAGGCAGTGCCAGCACACACAAGGGCGTCACCGATGCCAGCCACTGTGACCCTGCCTTTCCCTCCGTCGCGCTGCCCCCTACCTTCAGGGCCTGACTCCGAGGGTGACCCACGGGGAATGAGCAAAACAGTTCTCGCCTGCATGAGTAACGCGACAGGAGGAGGTCGGCTGGGAAGATCCCCCTCGCTGCTGGCATCCTCAGGGGACCCATTTCTCAGCTCCAAACAGAAAAGTCAATTCCTGGGAAAGAGAAGGAAGAGAAGGCAGCAATGGTGGCCTTGACCCAGCCCTTCCCAAGGGGCCAAGCAGCTGCAGTGAAGGCTTTTGTGTGGACACTGCCTGGGCAGCACGAAGAGGGGCCCAGACCTGGTCGGGAGACAGCGCTCCCCGCAGGAACCAGCATAGCGGAAGGGAACGCTGGGCTGCAGCTCTGCCCTTCAGCAGAAAGTCATGGCGCCCCTCCGAGCCTGTGTTTCTGCTTCTGAGAAACAGTTACAGCAGCAGCTCCCCTGCAAGGTCCCAAGGCTTGCCTGGGGTGGAGTGTGCCTAGTGTCCAGGGAGTGCTGGCTGCGGTCTGAATGCCTGAGTCCTGGTTTCTCCTGGGAACAAGCAGACAGACCAGCAGCAGAGCCCATGCCGGGTGAACTCTGCAGGCATGGCGAGCCCAGCACTCAAAGACAGCCCCTCCTTTGTGCCAGGGGAGAGAGGAATGTCGTCCTTCCTGGTACCTGTCCCCATCCTTAGGTGCATGTCCTATCCCCATCCTTATCCTGGCCCTGGCTGGAGGTGCCAGTTCATTCTGCATCGCCCTGAAGGCCGCCCGGGCTTTCAGTGTGGAGTCCTTCCTCCTGACCTGCCCTCCGGCCTCCTCCCTTGGCCTGGGCCTCCTCAGCCTTCATCTTTGATAAAGCCCAGGGTTTTCTGAGATGGAGTTTTGCTCTTGTTGCCCAGGCTAGAATGCAATAGTGCGATGTTGGCTCACTGCAGCCTCTGTCTCCCCGGTTCAAGCTATTCTCCTGTTTCAGCCTCCCAAGTAGCTGGGATTACAGGCACCTGCCACCACGCCTGGCTAATTTTTTGTAATTTTAGTGGAGATGCGGTTTCACCATGTTGGCCAGGTTGGTCTGGAACTCCTGAGTTCAGGTAATCAGCCCACCTCAGCCTCCCAAGGTGCTGGGATTACAGGCGTGAGCCACTGCGCCTGGCCCAAAGCCCAGGGTTCTTTTCTGAGGTCCTCTAGAGCAAGTTTGCAGCCCTGCCTTTCTCCATTCAGCTGAGCTGCTCCTGTCCCATCCTCTTTTCTTATTTATCCAACACACTTTTTTTTTTTTTTTTTTTGAGACGGAGTCTTGCTCTGTCACCGAGGCTGGAGTGCAGTGGTGTGATCTCAGCTCACTGCAACCTCCACCTCCCAGGTTCAAGCAATTCTCCCAACTTAGCCTCCTAAATAGCTGGGATTACAGGTGTTTGCCACCAGGGCCAGCTAATTTTTTTTTTTTTTTTTTGTATTTTTAGTAGAAACAGGGTTTTGCTATGTTGGCCAGGCTGGTCTCAAACTCCTGACCTCAAGTGATCCACCTGCCTTGGCCTCCCAATCTGCTGGGATTACAGGCGTGAGCCACCGAGTCCAGCCCATGTGCATTTATTGAACACCTACTATGTGCCAGGATCAAGCAAGGGACCAGAGGACACAGCACCACCCCTCCCACTCCTGTGGCAGGAAAGCCCCAGGGCAGAGTTCACCCTGTCTCTAGGGTCCACACTCAGAACCCAACACACTGTCCTGCACAGAGCAAGGGTGAGTGAGTGCCAAAGGAATAAGAGCAAGACTTCTGGGTCTCAGGAAGCCCTCGACTGCCTGCAAGCTGCCTGGGATCTGCTGAGGGAGGTGGCGTAGCATAGGGTCAAGACCTCAGGGTTTGATGCCAGTGAAGCCTGGTTTTCAGTTCCAGCTGTGTGACCTTGAGCAAGCGAATGAACCTTTCTGAGCCTATGGGGTCACAGCAGCACCTGCCATGGAGAGCTGGTAAGGGATTACATGCATTAATGCATGCAAATTGCTTTTCCTAGACAGGGCGAGTTCTCAGAATTATGTTATTGGCAAGATGTGAATATTATAATCATGCCTGTTTGGGGGGGCAGGTACGGAGGCTGAGAGAGGTGAGGCCCACAAACGAGTAGCAGAACTGTAGCCCTGTCTTCCACCCGAGTCCCAGGTCTTCTACCTGGATCTCTTTTTCTGAACTTACTACCCTTGGGAGGAGCAAACTCCAGCTCCTCCTGGGATCCTTCCCAGGAAATGAATTTAGGAGGATGGCAGTCTGGGTTTGCTCTTGGTGGTTCTGGAGCCTGGGAGGTGCTGAGTCCTGCTCCCATCCACAGCAATGCTCCATTGTACAGCATCTCTGGGCTGGCCCACCGCACACTCAGAGTGCCCGAGGGGCTGATCTCCAGGCACACAGGAGGTCTGGGATCCAGGACACTCTGGGGCTAGCCGCCCCACATGGCACTGAGTGGGCTCCAAACAGCCACTGTGGCTACTCCCAGAAAAATGAAAAACCAAAGGGCAGGGCTCAAGGAGCCACCCAGAGAGGCCCACGTTCTTCTTTCTTTTTTTTTTTTTCAGGCGTAGTCTTGCCCTGTCGCCCAGGCTGGAGTGCAGTGGTGCAATCTCCGCTTACTGCAACCTCTGCCTCCCCGGTTCAAGCGATTCTTCTACCTCAACCTCCTGAGTAGCTGGGATTATAGGCGCACGCCACTACGCCCAGCTAATTTTTGTATTTTAGTAGAGACGGGGTTTCACCGTGTTGGCCAGGCTGGTCTCGAACTCCTAACGTCAGGTGATCCACCTGCCTTGGTCTCCCAAAATGCTGGGATTACAGGTGTGAGCCAACACGCCTGGCTGCTTCTTTTTTACATTTTATTTATTTATTTTAAAAAGAAAAAGGTTTTAATCTGTCTTTGTCAGCACGCCTCCAAGAACTCCGACTTCTTTCTTTCTTTTTTTTCTTTTTTGAGACAGGGTCTCACTGTGTTGCCCAGGCGGGAGTGCAATGGCACAGTCTTGGTTCACTGCAAGCTCCGCCTCCCAGACTCAAGCAATCCTCCTGCCTCAGCCTCCTGAGTAGCTGGGACCACAGGCGTGCACAACCACACCCGGGTAAGTTTTTGTTTTTTGGTAGAGACAGGGTTTCACCATGGTGCTCAGGCTGGCCTCGAACTCCTGAGCTCAAGCGATTTGCATGCCTCGGCCTCCCAAAGTGCAGTGATTACAGGCTTGAGCCACCGTGCCCAGCCCAGGTTCTTCCTGTGAGAGGCTGGGGCCGGCCTCTCCAGGGAAAACACTTGGGATATAGACTGCTAGTGGGTTTCACAACGGGAGCACCCAGTGGGAATTCAGAGTCAGGGCCCAGACCAGGAGCTGCCTGGAGGCAGAAGAACCTCTGAACTTAAATAGAATAAATGGCCCTGGAGACCTGAAGTTCTGGGTTTCAGGCACCTTCAAGGTGTTGCCCGTAGGAGGCAGAGAAGCTGTGAGCATAGATAGCATGTTATTACTGCTATCATCGTCACTGTATACACCCAACACTTAAATGGCACCATGTGCCAGGCCCTGTTCTCAGTACCTTACAAAAAGCCACCCGGCAAGGTCCCCACTTTACAGAGGAACCTAAACAAATGAACTCACTTTCCTCCCCTGGCAAACTCCTACTCATCCTTCAAAACCTTGCTAGCACATCCCTGTCCTAATTGCCTGGCAAAGTTTAGTGCTCTGTCCTCTGCGTCGCTTGAGACCCCTTCTCCCGTGTTTCCTGGTCTGTGCCCTGCACTGGACTCCTTGCTCAGAATCCTGGTTTTCCGAGTCTGAATCTTATTTTTTACTTATTTATGTTTTATATATATATTTTTGAGACGAAGTCTCACTCTGTGGCCTAGGCTGGAGTGCAGTGGTGCTATCTCAGCTCACTGCAACCTCTGCCTCTTGGGTTCAAGTGATTCTCTTGCCTCAGCCTCCCAGGTAGCTGGGATCACAGGCACACGCCACCAGGCCCGGCTAAGTTTTGTATTTTTAGGAGAGACAGGGTTTTGCCATGTTGGTCAGGCTGGTCTTGAACTCCCAGCCTTAGGTGATCCGCCCGCCTCGGCCTCCCAAAGTGCTGGGATTACAGGCATAAGCCACCACGCCTGGCCCTGAGTCTGAATCTTGATGTCCACATGTATCCAGCACAGACAAAAGAGTCATGATATATTTGCCAAATGGGACAATGGAGACTGTGGGTCTGCAGCAGCACCTGTATGCCCCACCCTGACAGGACCTCTCGGACTTGGGGGCTAGGCCCTGAAAGGGAAAGGCGCTTGCTGGCTCGTAAGTGGCCAGGACGTCCTCAAGGGCTGTCCTCCGAAGTAGTGTCTGGGCTGGGCTGCTGCCTCAGCCTCAGGGCTCCCCTCGGGGGAAATGGCATCTCCAGCTCATCCTTCCAGCAAGTTAGGGGTGGGGTTGCTCGGAAGGGCCCCCAGCGTCCAGGGATGGCTGCAGGAGACCCAGGAGGAGAAGCCGCTGGGCCAGAAGGAGGGATTTCTCCAGAAGGCGTAGACACTCCTAGGGATGCTTATCTTTCTCTCTTTCCCATAAGCAAATTTTATTAGATTAAGACCTTGGGGCCAGGTGCAGTGGCTCACACCTGTAATCCCAGCACTTCGGGAGGCCAAGGCAGGCGGATTGCTTGAGGTCAGGAGTCTGAGACCAGCCTGGGCAACATGGCAAAACCCCATCTCTACTAATAGTACAAATACTAGCTGGGCGTGGTGGCGGGTGCCTGTAATTCCAGCTACTCAGGAGGATGAGGCACGAGAATTACTTGCACCCAGGAGGCAGAGTTTGCGGTGAGCCGAGATTGCACCACTGCACTCCAGCCTGGGCGACAGAGTGAAATTATGTCCAAAAAAACCCAAAAAACAAAAAAACAACCCTTGGGGAGAGTGGGCTTTGAAGCCTCCCAAGGCATGGCCCCACACACAGACCTCATTTGATCTTCACAATGCCACAGGCTTGGCTGGAAGGTGTCATTATTCCCCATTATTCCCACTTGAAGGCAGAGGAAATTGAGGCTTCCTAAGGTGGTGACTAGTCCAGGGTCCTGGGATCAGCGGCGGCTGGTGTTCTGAGTCCACACCCCAGACCACCTGGGTCCTGGCCTGCACTTCTGTGCACTCCTGCAGCCTTCACCCCTGCAGCAGGCCAGCCCGGGAACTTGCTAAGTTCCACCACCATTTCTGGGCTCTTGGGAGAGGGTGTCCTGCTCATGATCTCCTGTCTTTCTGATTCTCAGAAGGATTCAGAAGTCAAAAAAGGGAGCAGGGGCTGGGGCTGGGTGGTGCAGAAAGAGTTCCTTAGGGCTGCCAAGAACACAGGCTGGAGGGGTCTGCTTTTGTCCCAAAGGGAGGCAGGGTGCTCGAGGCTGGCTGCACGCCCCCACACCCTGCCCTGCAGCTACCGGCCCGCTGCTCAGATCGGGGCCCTCCGAGGTGTCTCCTGCGAGGGAGAGCCAAATTTGAGTGCATAAGCAGAGGATGTTTTCCTTCCCAGTGGACAAAACATTTCTGGCGCTTTCGGGAGGGGACTGAAGAACACTCTGTCCACTTTGGCACTTGCAGGATTCCTGGACGGACACAAGTGTGTTTCACATGCAACAAGATTAATTACACAACCTCCTCCGTCCTGGGCCTCGCCCGCCCCACCTCCCGCCCCGCCCGCTTCCCTGGTTACCCGCCTTACTCCCGAGCAAACCTTTTGAGACGTCCATTCCAAGTGGCCTCAGGAAGCGAACACTGAGTCATGTGCCTCTTGCCACAGGTCTCCCCAGAGTGGGGAGGGGCTGAGAAACACCCTCTAACTCCAAGTGAACTCCCGTAGTCTCGCTCGGAGCAATCCCACCGACCCTGACAGGGTGGGTCTGGCCTGGACACAGTGGCCTCCATCCACAGGTTGGTTCCACTGGTGCCTGCCTGGAGCTTCCCTGGTTCACTGGGATTTCCAGAGGATTGGGATCCATCCAGAAGTCCCTAGCTGAACTGGGGTCCCAGCCCTGGTCCCCTGTGACCTTCCATGGTCCAGTTAAAGAGGCTGGCATCAGCCAAAGTGAAATGAGTGGGAGGGACCGGGATGGAAGAACAGGACCTGCCAGTTCGTGCCACACCTCCCAGGCCATGCTCAAGGGGTTGGGGACAGTCCTGCTGTGGAGGATCTGCTCCTAGGGGTGCCTCATTGAAAGCTGTTTGTGAAATTTCTGCCTCTCCCAGAGGATCCTGCAGTGAGCTCAGACAGAACATTCCAGAGCATTCTTAGGGTGCCTGAAGGATGTACCGAAATCGGGGTCCCAACACCACCCCAGGAAGGTGGGATGCTTCAGAAACCAGGCACCCACCTCCAGTGCACTCGAGGCAGAACAGACTCGGGCTGAGCAGGAGGGATCAGGCTGCTGAGCAAAGGCCTGTGGGCCAGTGCCAGGACCCTGAACCCGCCGGGGCAAGCTGAACTCTGGCGGGAGGCAGGCTGCTAACCAGTAAGCAAGTTGTAAAAACCCATTTCAGACACAACATCTGGCAGCTGCTTCAAATAGTTCTCTGTCTGAAGTTGGAGTCACTCGCAGCCCTCCTGTAAATCAAACCATGTGCATAGAGGAGCCCTGTGCCGATCCGAGGCACCCTGGCTTGGCTGGGCCCCCGCCGAGCCCCCAGTCTCCCTGGCTCTTTAAATAGCCTGGGGCTCGCATTCCATTTCCTTGTACGATGAATTCAGAGCAGGCCTGGCTGCAGAAGCTGCAGGGATGCAAGCTTCATCCGTCTATCTCAGTGAAAGACGGGGGGAGGCGATGCTTGGCACTTGGGGCATGATGTCTTGAGCTTAGCCCCTATTTCCAGTGACTCCTGGGCAATGCCCACTCTTCACAGGGCCCAGAACCCACTCATTGTAGCCTGTCAAGGAGAGATCAAGAGAAGAGTCCAAGTCCTCTGTCGAACAAGTTTCTGGTCCGAGCCTGGTCCTGTGGCTTCTAAGCAAGCCCTTGGTACTCATCTCTTAGAACATCGACCAATTAATTCTAGAGCAAATCTGGTCTCAGGAGACTGGCTGCAAGAGGCCAGGGCAGGAGGCAGATGGCATGTCGCGAATAAGGATGGGAGTCATTGCCTGTTGGGCAGCACCCACCATCGGCCTGGTGCTGGGCTCTTTTCTACCTGCATGGTTTCATCGGTCTTCATGGCCACTCCAGGAGCGGGTACCATTATGCACTCTGCTCTGAAGGTGTGTGTGGAGGGATGCCTGGTGGCTCCCCAAGTCAGTGGCGTGAGGTTAAGAAGAATTTACTGGGGCCGGGCGCGGTGGCTCACGCCTGTGAGCACTTTGGGAGGCCGAGGTGGGTGGATCATGAGGTCAGGAGATCGAGACCATCCTGGCTAACACGGTGAAACCCCGTCTCTACTAAAAAATACAAAAAATTCGCCGGGCGTAGTGGCGGCGCCTGTAGTCCCAGCTACTCGGGAGGCTGAGGCAGGAGAATGCCTCAGAGGCGGAACTTGCAGTGAGCCGAGATAGCACCGCTGCACTCCAGCCTGGGCGAAAAAGTGAGACTCTGTCTCAAAAAAAAAAAAAAAAAAAAAAAAAGAAGAATTTATCAAGACAATTGTAGGTAAAGAAAGGCAAATTTATTAGAGAAAATATGGCAATATGTTGCAAGGGTGCAACGGGCAGATCAGCAAGAGAGGAGCTGATTGCAACGAGAGAAAGGCTTGCTGGGATTTTACAGGATGGTGCTTGTGCCATGTGCTGAAGACGGCTTTGTGTAGTACTTAAATGCCAAGGTTGCAGTGAGCTAACCTGTATTTTCCTATCAGTTGAGGGTCTGGTGATAGCTGGGCACAGGAAGATTGAGAGTTATTTGCGCAGGAGGGCGCTGTGTCCTGGACCATGAAGAAAGACAGATTTACAGCTTATCTGCTTTCTCATTTTGCTTCCCCTTGGTCCCGCCAGCCTGACTCCTTTTCCCTAATTAGGACCCCACAGGTGTGTCTTGTCCTAATCCTGAAAACTGTGAAGGTGACCTTATTTGGAGAAAGGGTTTTTAGCAGATGTCATTGATTTAAGGATCTTGAGATGAGATCATCCCAGATGATCTGGGTGGGCCCTAAATCCAGTGACAAGTGTTCTTACAAGACAGACAGAGGCGCAGAGGGGAGGAGGCCACGAGAAGATAGAGGCAGAGATTGGAGCCATGCAGCCACAAGCCACAGGCCATACAGTCTAAAGCCGCCAGAAACTGGAAGAGGCCAGGACGGATCTTCTTTTTTCTTTTTTAATCACGTTTATGATTATTATTTTGAGACACAATCTCACTCTGTTGTCCAGGCTGAGGTGCACTGGCACAATCTCAGCTCACTGAAACCTCTGCCTCCCAGGTTCAAGTGATTCTTGTGCCTCAGCCTCCCGAGTGGCCGGGATTACACCAGTGTGCGTGCGCACACCACCACACCCCGCTAATTTGTTGTATTTTTAGTTAAGTTTTTGTATTTTTAATAGAGACGAGGTTTTGTCATGTTGGCCAGGCTGGTCTCGAGCTCCCGGCCTCAAGTGGTCCACCCAGCTCGGCCTCCCAAAGTGCTGGGATTACAGATGTGAGCCACTGCGCCCGGCCATAGGCCGGATCTTCTGCTAGAACTTCTGGAGGGAGTGCAGCCCTGCCCACACCTTGATTTTGGACTTCTGGCCTCCATAGTGGGGAGAGACTAAATCTGCATTGTTTTAAGTCATCCAGTGTGTGGTACTTGGTTATAGCAGCCCCAGGAAATGAATAGAGTTTGGAAACTAAGGATCAGAGGAGCCGCACGAGGCCACAGAGCTCTTAACCACCCAACTCTGCTAGCCCTGGTGACCAGACTGGTTTTTAGAAAACCGGATCTGATAAACTGAGGCCCCTGGGCCCAGGCAATTTCCCTGCAAGGCGCCCTCTAGGAAAGGGTCATTCATGGACTAGGCGACTTCAGTGAGTTTAGGAGCATACACAAGGGTACGCTGGGGTGCCCTGGGGATGGAGGAGTAATTATGCTAGCTATTTTTATTGATTACTTCCTGTGACCAGTGACCAGCGTTCTAAGCACTTTACATACATGGCTCGCTTAATTTTCACAACCTTAAGAAGACGAAATGTTCTCCCATTTGATGAAATAAGGAATCGAAGACACAGGGAAGTCATGGGGGAGGGGCCAGGGAGCAGCTCCTTAAAAAGCCAATTGGAAATGAAAGACGCCAGACCCAGAGGGTCACCTATTGTTTGATACCATTGATAAGAAATGTCCAGAATAGGCAAATCGAGACAGAAAGTAGATTAGTGGTTGCCAGGGCCTGGGGGAGCGGAATGGGGAGTGGCTGCCTAATGGCTGTGAGGTACCCATTGGGGGTGATGATAATGTTTTGAACTAGATAGAGGTGACAGTTGCACAACATTGCGAATGGACTACACGCCACACTGATGTGCATACTTCAGAACAGTGAATTTGATATTATGTGAATGTCACCTTAATTACAAATCAAAGGGTAAGATAGGAGTACCCTGGGCTCAGGCCCTGATGTGCCCAGCCCTAAATATATGGGTCTCAGTGGCCCTGCTGGGAGGAAAGTACTGTTCCCATTTCACAGATGGAGATGCCAAGGCTCCAGGCTTTAAAGTTAGCATCCTGGACAGGAAGGAGGAAGCCGGGCGTCAGTCCTGAAGCCAGGCCCCTTCTCCCCAGTCACTCAGTCTCCACACATGGCCAGCCTGGAAGGTGAGGTTCCTTTTCCACTGGAGTTGATTCCACCTGTAGGCATCAGAAACCCTGGCAGCCCCACCTTGCTTAACAGAAATCATTGGCAAAGCTGAACATCTTTCGAAAGGTAGGGCCCAGGATTAAAATGTTTGCTTCTTAGGCTGTAAAGGGAGAGGAAGACATACTCCGAGAGGCACATACCTGGGTTGACAAAGCCCTTGTCCCTACACGCTGTGCTGAGGTTGTGGGAAATACTCCTGAGCAGTTCCCGTGGGGATGACCCTGCTGGAAGGGTCTTGCGTGGGCCGTGGCTTGTAGACCCAAATGTTGTCTCCAAGTTCCTGGTTCAGCTTTCCAGAGTCTAATTTCCTTGGGGAAACTGAGGCTAAAGGATAGAGCTCAAGGTTTCCCTGTCTGCATTCCAGTATTTCTCCCTTGGACCTACTTTGTTCATTCCTAAGACGAGCACTTTTGTGCCTGGGTGAGAAGTTTTTGTGCCTGGCATTGATGCATTGATCTGTAGCTCTCGGAGTGCCTGTGCTCTGAGACACAGAGCAGAGAGAGCTGGGAGGGCCACTGGAACAGAATCTTCTATACCCGTGGTCTCCAAGCTTCTGTGGGTCTCAGCCCCTGGCAGGACCCCGAAGGACCATGAGGATCCAGCAGAGAGGTCTGCATAGGTGCAGCTCTGCATGCAACTCTGCACGGATGCAACGCTGCACGTAACGCTGGGACCCCAGAAACCTTCAGAGCAATGTTAACTGATTCATCTATGGGTGTTCAAAGATGCCTATTCTCAGGCCCATCCTATTGCATATCAAGCTTACCAGGATTTTGCTTCCCCCCACCCCCCCGGCCAGGTTCCCCCGGGTGATTCAGATGCAGGGAACATCTGTGAACTTCAGGGTGAAATCCCCAATTAGGTCCTGGTACTCGCATGCATTTGTAAGACACATCCTTGGGGACAGCTCGAAGGTTCACCTCCAAACGCCACAGGGGAAGGGAGCTGGAGGAGACCTTTGCCTCTCCTGCCTATAAAGCAGACCCAGTAGAGGCTGCGATTGGGGTGGGGTGGGAAGACAACCCTGCACAAGGTCAGTGCCACCTCTGTCTAGCTAGCTGCCCTCAGCCTGAGCTTTTCCACAGAGCATATTCCTCTACCCAGGAAAATCATTATCAGCCCAGCAGCAACAACAGCAGCTGTTCTCTGGCCCAGGAAGAAAGGTTCCAGAGAAGAGTTCGTTTTCTCTTTTCTTACCAGAAAAAAAAAAAAAAAGTCAGAACCCAGGAGAGAACACCACGGTCTGAGTGCACCAGGGAGCTGGTCAGCCCGAGTCCCGCCTGCCAGCAGCTGAATCCTGAGAAACCCGAGGAGAGCCATGAGCGGCTTCCTCTGCGTTTGCTGGGCCAGGACATCATTTGTTGACTCTAGAGCCCAGTCCCTAGCTCACGATTTCCTCCCTGGTTGCCATGGCCCCGTACAGAAAACACAGCAAACTCCTGGCCCTGGGCAGCTCATTTATTTCAAATATTCCTTGCAGCTGGAATCCAACCATGTTTGGGTGTCTGGACTGGAGCATGAACTAATTGCTCTGTCTTCGGCCCCCTCCCCAGCTCCCCCGGCATAGTTTATGGTTCAGTAAATTCCACATTCCTCATCTTGTTGAGGAGTGGAGAAGGCGGGAGGGAAGCTGCGTGCTGAAGGGTGGGGACGGGAGGACTCTTCCCATCTATGGCCAAGCCCTGAGAGTCTGCTACCTGCTTGAAGGCAGGGGATTAATTACAACCACATGGGCCAAGTCTGCACAGATGGTTTTATTAATCCCACTCCCTTCGGCACAAAACGCTGCTCCCCGAGAAGTCTCCTGGCGGCACAAGGGCCCTGATTTTCCCTGTGCCTCCCCCGCCCCCAGTGCCTGACCCCAACCCCACTCCTCCCCTGCCACCCCCTTCAAAGGAAGCGGAGTTCCAACTGCAACCCAGACATGAACTCCAACCTGAAAATCATTTTAGACCACCCTTTCCTCCACCCGCATCTGGGAAACGCATCTAGGGGTCCCTCTTCCCAATACCTACCTTGACCTTTGGAGACTTTACCTGGGAAGGAAGATCATTATCAGGAAGTTGGTTTAGGAATGTCTGGTCCATTCTTTTTTTGGAGGGGGACAGAGTCTCACTGTGTCGCCCAGGCTGGAGTGCAGTGGTGTGATCTCGGCTCACTGGAGCCTCTGCCTCCCGGGTTCATGCCATTTTCCTGCCTTAGCCTCCTGAGCAGCTGGGACTACAGGCACATGTCACCATGCCTGGCTAATTTTTGTATTTTTAGTAGAGACGGGGTTTCGCCATGTTGGCCAGGATGGTCTCCATCTCTTGACCTCATGATCCGCCCGCCTTGGCCTCCCAAAAGTGCTGGGATTACAGGCATGAGCCACCATGCCCAAACATCTGGTCCATTCTTAAAGACAAAGTCGCAACCCAGAAACTGCCATTTTCCAGAAACGCAGGAGCTTTTAAAGCATTCGTTTGCACACTTGCTAAGACACCAGGTCCTGTTCAGAGAGCCTCATCTTACCCTTGCTATCTTCCTGTGAGACAGGTACTACACTATAGTGCTACAACACTACAGTGACTGCTGTTTTCCAGAGGCTCATCCAAGGCCACGGAGCCAGTTATTTGAATCCAGGTCTGACTCAGGAGCGCATACGCTCCTCATTGGGCCAACCTACCGACACCATGGAATAATTTCCCTCTACCCAGCAACTTTGCAAAACAGCTGACACTGTCACAAATAGTGGTGTCCAAACTCTCTTAGGCACGGTCACCTAGGGAGTTCAGGAAATGCATATTCCTGGGCCTGGCCCTAGAAGTGTTGACTTGGTACACCTCAGGTGGGACCCTGGAATCTGCATTTTCTCAACCCCCTCCCAGATGCTGCTGCTGTGTGTGGTCTGAAGACAGCTGGTCAGGAGGCTCTTAGAGAAAGGAACATGGGTCTTTGGGCCCAGGAATCTTAGGCCCTCAGGTCAGGCACTTTTCACGGCACTATCAGGACCCAGCACGCCTTGAGAATGAAGCGTCCCCACCGCAAGCTGAATGTGCTCTTCCTAATTCTTTGGAAACCAGCCGTGACATGGGATCACATCTTAGTAAATTTCTTGACTGTCATTTTATCACCCACTGATCCCCTAAATAAGCCAGAGTTTCCTGTCCTTTCTGTTGGGGGCTCTGCCCACGTGGCTAGCAAAACAAGTTCACTCTGCAACTGTTCAGCAAACCTCACCGTGCACTCGGCCTCAGGGGACACAAAGATGAATGAAGGACCTGCTCCTTCCCCTAGACCCTAGACTCTGAGGACGCCCACAATGGCTCACACTCTGCTCCTAAAAAGCCCACAGTCAACTTAAGTTCTACAGCCCCACAAACCAACCTGCTGTGCCCACGAAGGCACAGAATCACTTTCTGTTAGGCTCAGCAAGTTTCCGCAGCTTGGGCTGCCAGGTTGAGGAACTTCTGAAATGGGGATGAGGCTGTTCTGGGGTCCTCCCTCCAGGACTCTCCACCTCCTTCTCTGGGGCTTCACCTGGCATCTCACCCTCTGCCAAGGGGTGGTAAGGAGTCAGCCCATCATCTGCTGAAAACTGTGGGCCATGGAGCTGGCTGGACCCAGGAGGGGTCAGCCATGTCTCTTCCCCTCCCCCGAGGCACAAACAAGGAACTCAAAAATGGTTTGATATTTTAACAAACGTTCCTTTATTAGGTTACTATTATCAACCATCATAAAATAGAACGGGAGTTTCAAAACTGTACAAGCCACAAGGCTCTGGGCTGGTAGGAAAGAAGGGTGGGGTCGAGGGTCCCAGGGCGTCAGGGGGTGGGAGATGCAGAGAGAGCTAGAGGGTCACCCAGCATCCGTGGGGACGGCTGAGTCAAGGCCATAAGCTGGTATCTGTACAAGGGAAACATTTACCAGAATGTGACCCACCTGAAACAGGAGGGAGGAAAATCTTTGAAAGTCTTACAGATAAGGTCCCCTGCCCCGGAAAAAAAAACAAAAACCTCAAAATAGTAAGGGGGTAATGTACATTTCTCACCCAGTCTTGGCACCAATTTTGTGCTTTAAAAAATATACTCCACTGGAAGATTTACTTTAAAAAAGGTACTCTACAGCAGCTGTTTAAAACATAATTCTTACAGACAAATATATATATATGTATGTATATATATTAAACATTTTAAACAAATAAAGTCATCTATTGTACCTGTGCAGAAATGAACCAAAGTTAGACTCTTAAGAGAGTTAACTTCAAGCTCAAAGAAATGGCAAAGGTGGTGGCAGGTGCTGGGGTATGCAATGTGGAGGGGTTGCCAGGGACAGAGCACCCCTCTCTTGCCGGCAGCCGAGCCACCCCTCTTGAGGCTCTGAGAGGGGTTGGGATGAACTGGGGCTGTTTCCCTGGGCCCGGAGCCCCAGCTGGGGTGCTGAGCAGAGACCCGCGCTGGCTTCTGTGAGGCTTGACTCTGCCCCTAGCTTCTCAGGGAATGGAGACCCACTCGCCCTCCCTTCTTAGTTCCAGGGGTCCTCTGGCACACCCAGAGCTTCTGAGGATGTACTTGGGAAAACTCAGCTAGAAAAGCAAAATCAAACTCACACCAAAAGACCCACAGAAGACTAAAGAAATGCAACCATGTGCAAGGATGCCTGAGCCCAAGAGTTAACTGGCTACCTGGAGACACAGGGGAATTGCTGCAGCCCTTCCAGATGGGCCCCCGAAGACACCCAGACTGCACGTGAGGCTCTTCCTCCCTGAAGGGCCCGCTAGGGAACTTGGAGCAGAGCCCTCTGGAAACTGCAGGGCAAGGGACCCAAAGACACACTTGTGCCTGGGCACGTGTGCACATGTGCCCAGGGAGGGCGGGCAAGGCATACACATCCCAGGGAGGGCACAGGTGGGAGGAAAGTAACAGAACAGCCAGAGAGAGGGGACTGAAACAAGGTTTCCTTTCTAGATGGAATAAATAAATGGCTTTTGTTACTGTTAAAAGAATAAATACAGGGTATGGGGCACCAACAGCCGGGAGGGATGCTGGGTGCTTATTTGCCTGCGGACGGTCCTTGGTTTCTGCTTTGGTATCCATGGTGAGTTTCTGACGTCCTGAGCTTTATCTGTCACGGCATGGCCCTACTGGGCTGGGCACCCATGGCGGGGCACCAGCCCTTGTCTAAGCACCTTTCAGTACCCCTGGTATCTGCTCTCAGAGCTGTGGCACCACCTGCCACCCCCACCACCCTGGGACCCCAGGTGGCTGCAGCCTACTCCCAGAGATGTGGGGAGCACCCGTCCCACCCCGAGAGCAGATTGGAGCTCAACGTAGGGCTTTCGTAGGAGTTTATTCTCTGTGTCTTTTCTCAAAGAGGGGTTATATATGGACGGCATGCAGGGACACTGCCTTCTGCTGATGTCGGGAAGGGGGAAAGAGGAGCCTGTGTTGGAATCGGTCCTTGTCCCATGGAGGCAGCCACGGAGGATGAGGGAAGACCAGGGACCTCTGTCCATGGCTGTGGATGCCGGTCCAAGGCGCAGGGTATGGCGGCCCCAGCGGCAGGTGGCTCAGTGAGGTGGCACCAGGTGGCTGTCGTGCTGGCAGTCCGATGGCGAACATCACTGGTAGAGGAGGTAGGCCTTGAGGGAAGCCGGCAGCGGCAGCGTGTGGATCTCCCCCAGGCGCTCCTTCCCCAGGGCCAGGCGCACCGAGCGGCGGCACAAATCCATGAGCGGCAGCGGCTCGGCTAGGGAGACAGAGAAACTGCAGGTCAGCGCAGCTTGGGTGGGTGTTCAGCAAACAACGCTAACCATGGCAGCAATATTATCACTGATTAGTATTCATTCAAATCAGTAAAGAAACAATTAAAAATGCAATGCTTTGATTTTCATTTTAAATTTAGCATGTGAATAGCTACCAACAGGAGCCCACCCTGGGCTGGGCACCTGGGCAAGCCCTCTGCTAACACTCATTTAATCCTCCCAGTGGTTTCTTATGAATGGCTTAATAGTCACAGACACCATTACCTTCATCCCCATTTTGCAGATGAGGAAACTGAGGGACAGAGTCTAAATGACTTGCCAGGGGTCGCCCTGCTGGCAGGAGATGGTGCTAGGTTTCGAACCCAGGCCATCCCTGCTCTTCCCCACTGGTGACTCTGCCTGTCCAGGCCAGCAGCTGCCGTTGGAGCCTGTGGGTCGGAGCACATGGGAGCCAGCTCTTCCCGGCACGCAGCCCCAGCACTGGACCCCACACAGGCTTCAGGAAGGGAATCATTTTCTGTTACCAGCTGCTCTCAGATACCGTTCTCACCTCTATTTTAAAGCTGAAGACCAGCTGGGCATGGTAGCTCATGCCTGCAATCCCAGCACTTTGGGAGGCCGAGGTGGGTGGATCACTTGAGGCCAGGAGTTCGAGACCAGCCTGGCCAATATGGTGAAGCCCTGTCTCTACTGAAAATACAAAAATTAGCTGGGCGTGGTGGTATGCGCCTGTAACCCCAGCTACTCAGGAGGCTGAGACAGGAGAATCGCTTGAACCTGGAGGCGGAGGTTGCAGTGGGCTGAGATCGCACCACTGCACTCTAAACTGGGTGATAGAGCGAGACTCTGTCCAAAAAAAGAAAAAAGAACTGAGGACACACAGGCACAGAGAGGACACCCAGTGTGCCAAGGGTTAAGAGCTGGGATCTGAATCCAGGCAGTCTGGGCCCAGTGTCCATGCCCTTAGCCACTAACCGTGCTGCAAATGAAGACATGGCAAACCCTGTGTTGAATCACACGTGACAGGCCTGGCTGGCCCCATGGACTGAAGGCGTCATTTCTGTGCCACCCGGAGCCAGAGAAACCCCGGGTGTCTGTTTCTGTCTGACAGTGAGGCCGAGGGTCCAGGCCAAGCTCAGGCCTCAGGAAACGAAATGCCAGCCCAGCTTCAGCTGATCCCCCAGAGCTGCCTCGGCCTTCTCCCCACAATTGCCCCAGGCACATGGGGCCCTCTCACAGCCAGGGGAACTTGGGCAGAGCTGCCTCAAGCCCCAGGGCTACAGAGCGCTTGCAGCTGCAGCCTCCTGGGCACCTCCGTCCTGCGTTCCCAGAGCGCCCAGCCTTGCCTTCCTACAAAGGAGGCTGTGTTCATTCAGCTGCACCTCAGATGAGCCGTCAGCTTCAGATCTCGGGAGTCTGAAACTCATGCCTTCCAAGGTTCCTGAGCTTGCAAGCCTGCGCGGCCCTGCTCACCGGCTTCGCCAGAGCAGACTCCTCTCTGCTCCCTTTCCTGAAACCAGGTACGAGTAAGCACACCTGGACCTTCATGGGACCGCCCGTGCTGTTCCGCAGATGGAAAGCCCTGAAACCAATGGATCTGAGGCTTCATCCATGGTCTCCCCTTGACTTTGAGACTTCTTTGTGAGCAAAATAAAGTCAGCCCCCAAAACTAAAAGAACCCACAAAACTCCATCCTACCAGTAACAAGTGGATTAAAGTTCTTCAGTATTCACCAATGTGTCTCAAAAATATGAAAATCAATTACTGAAGACCGAACACTACGGGTGGGGCATGGCAGAATGGAGAGAGGCTGCTTATGGGCACAGGCTTTCTTTTTGGGGTGATGAAAATGTTCTAAAATTGTTTCCCAGGTCTCAGCACACGAGAGGCCACTGAACTGGATACTTTAATGGGTGAATTGTACGGTATGTGATTTATAGCTCAGTAAAGCTGTTACAAAATAAAAGAATGAACATTAGGCTTGACAATGCATTTACTAAACCCCAAGCTTTAAAAGAAGAGGGACCAGGTCAGGCACAGTGGCTCAGACCTGTAATCCCAGCACTTTGGGAGGCGAAGGACGGAAGACTGCTTGAGCCCAGGAGTTTGAGACCAGCCTGAACAGCATAGGGAGACCTCATCGCTACAGAAAATAAAAATTAGCCAGGACTTGGGAGACTGAGGCGAGAGGATCAGTTGAGCCCAGAAGGTCAAGGCTGCAGTAAGCTGTGATCGCGCCACTGTATTCCAGCCTGGGCAACAGAGACCTTGTCTCAAAAATGAAAAGAGGCCAGATGTGGTCGCTCACACCTGTAATCCCAGCACTTTGGGAGGCCAAGGTGAGTGGATTACCTGAGGTCAGGAGTTTGAGACCAGCCTGGCCAACATAGTGAAACCTCGTCTCTACTAAAATTAGTATACAAAAATGAGCGAGGCATGGTGGCTCAGGCCTGTAATCCCAGCTACTTGGGAGGCTGAGGCAGGAGAATCGCTTGAACCTGGGAGGTGGAGGTTGCAGTGACCCGAGATCACACCACTGCACTCCAGTCTGGGTGACAGAGCAAGACTCCGTCTCAGAAAAACCAATACCAGCACCAGCACCACCACCACCACCACCACCACCAACAACAACAAAATCCCAAACTGAAAAAATAAACAAACAAACAAAAGAAGAGGGACCACTGCTCTTCATCCTCCATGGACGGTCACAGCCACAGCTGCTGACAAGGAACTGAAACGTTCAGTGTTTTTAATGGAGAATTTTGAAAGGGGCCTTTCGTGGCCAGCTTAGGATGATTAAGAGGAGCTCTGCTTGGAAATGAAAGGAGGAACGAAATAACCTCAGGTCCTTTAAGGTCCAGGAGCCCACAGATCCCTCGTGGATGGGGCGGGACTGGGTTCCCGCACCCAGCGGTTCAGTGTTGGGTTTCTCTAGGATGAAGCACCAGCCTGGTGACTCCAGACCCTGACCTGGAGCAGATCCCTCTGTCTGCCTGGACTTGTTTCCTCATCTGTAAGACAAGGAATCCAGACCAGATTCTCCCCAAAGCCCCATGCAGCCAAGATTCTGAAGGCCAGAAGTGCTTATCGCAGCCCTCGGCCTGGCCTGGCTTGGCGGTCGGGAGTGCATCTTCTGCACAGAGGAGTGGAGAATTTGGAGGTGTGTTCTCTTCTCTGCTTGGGCGCACGCCTGCATCTGGCCTTCATCGGGGCCAAGGGGCCTGGGCTGCCCTGAGCTCCCTCCCGGGAGGATGTGGCCCACCCCCACTGGAAGGTGGAGGGGTTCTCCTTGGTGGCTGGAAGGCACCTGAGAAAGCTTCAAGAGTCACTGAATGTGGCCCAGGAGCTCTGCCAGGCTGCAGCAGTGAGGGCTGAAAGGGAGTTCTGTCGCTACCCTCTTGGTGTAATGGGTTTCGAATCAACCTATTTAAATGAATGAGCACCTAAGCTTCCCGGGGATGGGCATAGCAGCCAGAGGCCCCAGGCCACAGGACACGTGCCCACCCCCTCGGTGTTTCTAGGACGGGTGTGGTGGCTCATGCCTGTAATCCCAGCACTTTGGGAGGCCGAGGTGGGCAATCACCTAAGGTCAGGAGTTTGAGACCAGCCTGGCCAACGTGGCAAAACCTCATCTCTACTAAAAGTACAAAAATTAGCCGGGTATGGTGGTACAAGGCTGTAGTCCCAGCTACTTGGGAGTTTGAGGTAGGAGGATTGCTTGAACCTGGGAGGCGCAGGTTGCAGTGAGCTGAGATCGCGCCACTGCACTACAGCCTGGGCGACAGAATGAGACTCCATCTCCAAAAAAAGAAAAGAAAAAAAAAGTTTCTAAACTGCAGAGCCCCCAGCCCCTGAGCCCCCAGCTCCATCCAGCACCTTGAGTGGCTGACACTGCAGCCGCAGCCCCAGTCATGGCCTGTGGGGTACCAGTCGTGTGCCTGGTGGGGACTGTGACCCCAACCTACAGATGGGGAAATGGGCTTGGAGAGGTGAGAGTTAGGAGTCCAAGGTCTGAGAGCCACGGACTCCAAAGGGATGAGGCCCTCCAGCTGGCGCAATCCATCCCCTGTGAATGCAGCTGTGTGGGGTGGAGGACTTGCCACAGCCTGGCCATCTCTGAATCCTACTGAATAAACCAGTTAGGGACGGGTCATGGGATCCACCAAGATGGGCTACAGAAGTGACAGTGAATGGCTGCAGTGATGCGTTATGAGCTGAAAATAGGACCAGAGTCACCCAGGCATCCTGTGAATGGGTCTATTCTCTGGGGCCTCAAGTACATAAACAGGTCACGCCCCCTTGATCTTGCAGGAGGAAACTGATGGCGCATAGGGCCCGGTTTAACTGCTTTCCAAAGGCTGGGCAGAGACCAAGAATGCACGGCCACAGAAACAGACGTGGGCTTCGTGCCGTGAAAAAATGCCCAGCCCCCATTCCAGCTGGTCACTACCAGGACCAGGGAGTTCTCCCCAACCTCCACACTCTTGAC
Source organism: Chlorocebus sabaeus (assembly GCF_047675955.1). Taxonomy (NCBI): domain Eukaryota; kingdom Metazoa; phylum Chordata; class Mammalia; order Primates; family Cercopithecidae; genus Chlorocebus; species Chlorocebus sabaeus. Next base: position 127,478,477 of record NC_132923.1, read on the forward strand.
TGGGGGCTGCCAGCTTTGCACCCAGCTCCAGCCACAAACCCAGGTGCCTGCTGAAATCCACCGAGGGGGTGGGCACCTGTCCTGTCGCCTGGGGCCTCTGGCTGCTATGCCCACCCCCAGGAAGCTTAGGCGCTCATTCATTCAAATAGTTTCTTTGAATGAGAGAGTGCAATGCTGAATGAGCAGCAAAGAAATCAGGAAGTCAATCAGGAGCTATTTCTGGGAGCAGAAGGCTGAGGAACTGGGAGACGGTGCACCAGCTTCCACATTTCTGTGAGAAACGGCTACCTGGTGGCCAACGTGAACATGCACAGCCCCAGAGCCCACGACTGTCTCGCCGTTCCCTGAGAGATTTCAACCCAATTCAAGCATCAAGAGTGTGGCGCTGTGCCCAGTTCATGGGCTGAATGAATGAGCTGCGGAACGGTGAGGTCAAAGAAAAACGTTCCGTATCAGAGAATGCCCCGGCTTCTGCATTGTCCTCACTGACGGCTGTCATGGCTCCTGTGGCTGGCCCTGCAAGCAGCTTGTGGGGACCATGCTCCAGGACATGGATCCTAGAATGTCACGGGTGGGGTGGCCGCCATAGATTGTGTGTGTGTTTTCCTCTACACTAAGCAGTTCTTACGAAAGAGCACAGCCAAACACAACGTGGAGCCTTTGTCCTTGTCAACTGGGGAAGGATGCCTGAGATCCATCTAAGTGATCAGACACCCTTGGTCCCCTATCCCCCCTGAACTCTGACAGCCTGTGGTCCTCATATGACCAGACCTTCTGGAGGGCATGGGGAATAGACCCCTCCCCAACATGGAAGGAAGGAAGGGAGGGAGGGCGGGCGCGCAGGCCAGCAGGCCACCAGCCCTGGAGGCGGGGGTATCAGTCTCCTGAGGAGTAGCTCCCCGCAGAGCCCGGCTGGAGTGGAGTGCAGGAAGGAGGCACCCGGGAGGAGGCGCTGATCTTGAGGGGATGAGCTGACCTTCCCTGAACCTTCAACCACGACAAACCACAGCAAACCCATGTGGGAGCCATTAAAGAAAATTCGAAAATGCGGAACTGCACGGAAGATGCCTCCTCAGTGGGAGTCTTCAAAGTAGTGCGGGTGGAGCCAGAGAACCTGCGAGGTTAGGGGCTCTCCCTGGACTGCCTGCCAGCCTGCTGCTTGCAAACAGGCCTTTCCACATCTCCAGGGAGGGTGGCGGGCAGGCCTGGGGACAGGCCAGGCCTTGTGTCTCCCCACTTAGCAATGGCCATCTCCACTCCTGCCTCCCAGGAAAGAGAAGGAGGATGACACAGCAGCCTCTCTGGCTGCATCCTCAGCACAACAAGGCCTTGTGCCTCAAGCCTTGAGGAGGAATCAGAGCATGGGGCCTGTGGCCCCAGCTGGCTGGGCAGTGGGGAGGCCGCACGGGGAAACGTCAAGAACTCAGTGCCCCTGCTTCTGCCCGGCCATGGCCTCAGTGTGGAAGCAGGGACTCTGCTGGCGGGGGCGGTCTGCCTGGCATGCAGGAAAGAGGCCACAGGGGACAGTGGGCTGGGAGATCCCCGGGCAGGCACACACGCAGGGTAACTGCCTGAGCGGCCCTGCAAACAGCTGCCCCTCGCTAAAGTCGAACCCAGGTGTGGTGGGGACACTGATGACTCTCCACATGTCCCAGGGAGTTGGAACTACCTCCACCTCCAAGACAGAGACAGCAAAGCCCCAGACCTCGGCCAGGGTGGCAGCTCTGAAGCCGCCTATATGCAGACAACTCCCCCACTGACCGCTTTCCAAGACTGGGCTCGCAGGGCCCCCTGCATGTGTCGAAGAAGCATCTCAAATGTAACATCTCCTCCTCCTTCGGGCCTTCCCATCTCGGGTCAGCAGCCCCCGCCTTCCAACTGCTCAACCCAAACACCTCGAGTCACCTTCGTGCTTCCCTTTCTCGTCACATCGAGTCCATGGATGAGCCCATTCCAAAGAGTCCCGGAACTCGGCGGCCCTGCCCCGCCTCCGCGGCTTCCATCCTGGCCCAAGCACCCATCACCTCTTACCACGACAAGCCTGGCTCCTCCCTGGCCTGGCCTTTCAGAGGCCACTCTTGCCCCTGCCGTCCATTTCTATAAAGCAGCCAGAATGATACTTTTTTTCTTTTTTTCCCCAGAGACGGGGTCTTGCTCTGTTGCCCAGGCTGGAGTGCAGTGGTGCAATCTCGGCTCACTGCAACCTCCACCTCCTGGGTTCAAGCAATTCTCCTGCCTCAGCCTCCCGAGTAGCTGGGATTATAGGCGTCCACTACCACACCCGGCTAATTTTTGCATTTTTAGTAGAAACGGGGTTTCACCATGTTGGCCAGGCTGCTCTCAAACTACTGA